>NW_011888815.1:1882502-1890002 GCF_000151845.1 Pteropus vampyrus | reverse complement strand
CCGCCCTGGATCAGGTCGGTGACCGTGTCCCCAAGGGAAAAGGGATAACAGTGAGACGTGTTTATCGCACGCCGCGACCGTCCAGCCCCACCTGGTCTGGGCGAGGTGAAGGTGTCCATGAATCAGACCTCCCGTGAACGGACCCGGCGGACAGCAGGGTGAAGTCCCCAAGACAAAGGCGGCACCAGAGACCACAGATGGCGTGTGCTCAAGGAGCTGAGGGGACTCCGGACAAGTAAGAAGGTGGTTAGGAAAGAACCGTCCACCCAGATGCGGGGGAAGAACCACGGGTGAGGACAAAGGAAGCGGAGGGACCGCCCTGCCACGGATGCGAGCTGGACATCTAAATGGGAACCCCCAGACCCGCCAGAGCTCCCAGCAGTACGAAGTCTGAAAACAGGGCGATGACCTGGGTGAGAGAACACCCCACTTTCATCAAGGAGACGAGAGACGCCGGGATCCTAGTTCTCACGCCGTCTGTGTGCCACGGTCCAGTCTGGGCAGTCCGAAAAGCAGACGGATCTTGGAGCCTGAACTTGGAAGCAGTATCATGAGTATCAAGGCCTGAACTTGGAAGCAGTATCATGACCCCGATACGCCTGACCAGTAGGAACGTGCTCTAGGCTCCAGATTACTTTATAGCCCTGACCCGGAACATGTCCAACTTCCCTTCCCCGTTTCAGAGAACTGTCTTCCCAGTTTGCCATTCTCTAGGGAGGAATGCAGTCCCCACTGCCTCTGGGGGACTTGGAATCTCTGCCTGGTGTCCCACGCAGGGTGGCAGGATCTAGCTTTAGTGGAAAGATGTGTCCCCTGACATACTGTGTGGATAGTCAGATGACCACTGTGGTTACAGAGAAACAGGCCTGATGAGCTTTGGAACCAGTGGTGACCTAAAGGACAAAGTGAGACTGGCTTGTAAATTCTGCACGAACTTCTCTTACAGGCAGACTCCCCTGGGTACAGAACGACGCCAGTTCGATATGAGTCTCCAGGACGCAAGAGATAAACTTTTGCAGCCACTGGAATGCCTATTGACGGGGACTGGCTAAACAGATTCTAACAGATTCCCGCAGTTAAAGATTGTATCAAAAAGGCATGAGAGTGTGCTTCATGTATTAATATGGAAAGAACTCCAAGATCAATCAAAACACCACAAACAACCAGGCATAGAATATGTGATGAGCTCTGAGATCTTGTCTGTGAGCCCCAATCAAGAAGTACTTAATGCAAGAAACTAACCGTAGCGATCGCTCTCTGGGCAGAGCGGTGGGGTGGAAGGTGGGCGAACGGGAGACAGAGGGGGGAAGCAGTTTCCACTCCCTCCTTTTCATATTTCTTGATGTCTGAACCGTGTAAATGTATCACCTCTTGGAAAAGTTAAAAACGCCAAAACATTAAAAAATGAAGAAATCCATGAAAGAAGAAATAGCATAATCAATGAAAATCCTATGCCTGTTCCACATTGAGTCATTAATTTAAACTGAGAAATGTTTCCATTCACATCCAATGATGGGGATGAATAATTACAATAAAGCTGGAGACCATAAAAACAGAAAAATCACTCTCCGGACTCTTGGATTCGTTTTCTACCGCTGAAAGAAATCACAAGCGCGCTATTTTGACAGCTCATATTATAAGCACAAAACACTCGTCAGCGGTGTTTCAAAAATACTGGCAAATAAAGACGTTTTTGTTTGTGTTCCTCCCCACCCCCCCCACCCCGCCCCATGTTCGATACTGATGGATCGATTCCTATTAATCAGACAAATAAACTAATTTCTAGTTTGGAAGATGGCTTTTCCGAGGAGGCAGCTATAGGGCGTGGTGATGTTCCACGTATGAAGAGCCTGATGGGAAAACTTGAGAAGTGGAGAGTCACTGCCAGCACTCTGGAACGCTGGCTCTCTTTTTCCTTCTTGTAATGCATTCGGTAGCCAGGAAGAAATGACAATTTCTATTAAACGTCAGGCCCTCGCCCCGTAGATGAGAGAAGGCAGTTTGCCAGGGAGAGTGCCGAGACGTGCAGTGTTCTGTCTGCTTTTGCTTGTGCAATCCTCCAGCCTTTGTGTGTGACATCCCAATCATCGAGATGGCAAAGGACTGCTGACGCCACCACAATAGACCGGGGACGTTTTCCTTTGAATGACAACGCGCTCCTATGGGTCCTAGACAGTTATGGATTCTTTCATGATTCAGGGAAGTTCCTCAGACATTCTCCTGTCACTTATTACTGTCTCTTTGTAGCTTAGAGTCTCTTCACCTTAGTGGCCCAACCCAAGCTGGTATTTCCCGGCAAAGACCTCACAGCTCATCGCTAAGCAGCCCCGCCGATAACCCATGTGCCTCAAGGCCAAGAAGATGCTGAAAACCTGCAAGAAGAAATACACTCTCTTGTTCCCTTGTAGGGTCGCTGGTTAAAGGATGATGACCAGTGACAAAAATTCTGAGATGAAAGCAAGACCTCTGTCCACCTTTCACCCCAATAATCTGTAACGGAAGTGGAAGCACATCCAGGCAGAGCCTTAACTATCTCCTGCAGAAGTGAATGGAAGGGCTGTTCTCTGGGGAGCAGCCGGGCTCACTCTTGGCTCAGCCAGCTCAGGTAGGAAGCGGTGGGCAAAGCACAGGAGAAAGACATCACTGCAGCTCAGAATGAACACCGAGTCTCATCGTCTCTCCATCTATTTAATCCAAACCAAACCCTTGCCCTTAGCACAGAGTTCAAGCCTCCCCATGCGTACACGTACCGCGTGCTGGAATGTCCTTTTGTGCCTCTCCACCAGGCAAACACCCACCCACTCATCCCTCATGACAGAGGCCTGGCCACGCTACGGTCCCCCCTTCCAGCCCCACCCCACCCAGCACCAGTTCCGTGCATGCAGGCATAAGACTGCAAATTCACTAAGTTGTATCTGCTTCCTTCTCATAGAAGGTAACTACCTAACCTTTCACATTCAATTTTTTTTGAAATAAAAAAGTTTTTCCTGATTAGAAGAAAGATGTATGTCCATTTTAGACAACTTAGAAATACACAGAAAATGCAAAAGAAATATATAAACGTTAAGTTTCCAGTTCCCAGCCAGAGGTAACCTATGAATGGCTGGCTGTCTTTCTAATCTTTTTCCAACTCAAAGATATACATGTGTTTAGATTTTTCTTTTTCTTGACTAAAAGGGATCGTGATCTAGATACAGTTTTATAACATGCTATTTTCACTTACTACTAACTGCAAGGCCGGGCTAGCCGCTGCTCCTGGCTGGTCCCTTGTTCATAACTGTATGAACACATTACGTCCGATCTGATAGTAAACATGAGCTCCTTACTTAGTCATCTCTATAGTTCTAATGCCTCGCCCAGGGCCTGCGATGTATTAGCTGTCCTGAGGGGCCATGGCCCAAGAGAGATTGGTTTCAGAATATTTACAGCCCCCTCTGACAAGCCATCACCAGAATGAATACAGACTTATAAATCCATCTGGCAAACGGGACCAGGCTATGTGAGAGGGTTTGCAAACTCCGAGCCTTTGGGAACCAGACAGGAAATAGATAAGAAAAATGGTCCAGGTACAAAGGAGTGGCCAGCGGTGGGGACAGTGACTAAGTGGGGGTCAAATGTCTTGTCTAAACGGTCGGCCAGTGGCCAAACAAGCCAACTGCTGCCCTGTAGGGATCCAGGTGCCATTCTATTTACCATCTAATTTTCATGGAGAGGCCCGAAATCCAGATTTGCATATGAAATGCCCAGACCGTTAAACCTCGGTTTAGGTCGCAGTCAATACACCTGCAGGGCAGCTACGGCATCAAGGCCATCGGTTTGTTTCTTCCGTGTAACGTGCGGATGGGCCGCCTCCAAGCCCCGGCTTGGTGTCTACCGTGAGGAAACACAATAAAGGTGGCAAAGGGAAACGAGATGGAAGCTGGACTGCTCAGTGTCAGCTCAGAGGCCGACCTGTTTCCGCAAGGATAAAAATTGAAGAACTCATCCCATCTCCTAGAACTGGGGTTCTCCACCTGGGCTACAGATCAGAAACGCGGGTGGAAGGCTGGGGAGCTTTAAAACACAGTGATGCCTGGGTCCCCCACGGGCACCGGGAAACTAGAATTTCTAAGGATGAGCTCAGACCTCATGTTTTAAAAGCTTCCAAGTGATTCTGATGAGCAGCCAGGACGGAGGGCCATGGTCTTCGATGACGAGCCCCCTGCGTGCGTGCACAAGGGAGCTAGCCGTCCTCTGCCCTGCGTGAAACCTACTAGGGGCTCTGCTCCAACGGGGGCTCGTAAGTATCTGTTGCCTCAGTGGGGGCACAGCTCAATCGTCTGTCATGAGCCCCCTGCAAACTGCTGTGCTGGACTTGTGTTGACCTCCAATGTCCTATTGGTGGAGGCTCTGAGCTTTTTTATAGTAAATTATTCAGTACCTTGAAAGAATATAACTTCCAACCGTCGGCAGCACGCCGAGGTGCTTTCCGTTGGAATAATTACTTCTAAGAGTGAAAGGTACAGAAATAATCTGGACAGACAACATATTCGTGCCAAAGGAAGCTTACGAAATTAACTTGCAGCCCTGCCCCCTTTTTTTTTGGCCACTCCCTCCTGGTCATATGCAACGAGAAGAATTAGAAATTGTTTTATCAAATGCAGCCCTGGAAACTGCCATTGTTACCACTCAATGAGATATAAGGCAACAAAAAACGAAACCCATACCAGAGCAGGAAGGGCAGTCTAATGCTGGAGAATTGCTAACACTAACCAGATTTCCTTATAATCAGAATTATTTGATGGGTGATTTCTCCACCTCTAATTGAGTTAGGGGAAATTTTCACACGTCTCGATGGAAGCTATAAAGTAGTAAGAAATAAGCAAAGATTAGGTCTTGAAGCATCAAAATCAGCACCAGCCAACCTATCCGCCTGCCAGTTTGCTATTCAAGAGAGTGATGTTATCACCGCTGGCTCCGTGGGGCTCCGGGAGGCCAGCACAGGGCCACCAGCCAGGGCCTCGGGAAGCCCATAGCCTTCATCCAGAGCCCAGGCTGGAGCTGGGGGTGCAAGGGTTGCAACAGAACCCCGTCCCTGAGTGCTGGAGCCTAGTGGGGAAGACGGAGGAGTAAGGAGCCATTTGTTGGGTGGGTGGGTTAGAGCCTGACCAGTTAGCAGCAGGTGGTGGGGACTCTGCAGGAGGGATGCTGACCCAGTCCTGGAGGAAATGACGAGGTGGCTTCTCAGCCACAGGCTAACGAGGTGCCATGCGTGCGAAGGCCTCGGGGAAAGCCTATCCCAGGAACGCAAGCCACCATTCTGCACATTCTCAAAACGCCGCAGCGCGGATTTGAGATCGCAATTGCTTTGGGCTCATTTTCGGATGGCGGCCTGAGATTTCTTTGACCCTGGGCCGAGCTGCCTCGCGCCACGAGTGACGTGGGGAAGGCCCTGTTCGCTGGCCTGCACGGGCTCTTGCGAAGCGTGCCGCCGTTCCAAGTGTCATGGTGGTGGCTGTTTTGAAGGCTGAACTGTCACAAGGACTCCTATCCAGGACATGGGTAGCTCTGTGTCCCAAGTCCCTCATCTACCCGTCAGAAGCCAGGGCGTTTAGAGGGTCTGCCTCTGCTGGGGAGGGATGTGACTGCCCGGGGCCTCCTCAGGGGGATAACGTCTCCACTTGGCCTGCCACCTGGCAGGTAACATGAGGCTTCCGGTCACGTGAGGGGTAGGCAGGTGTCTGGGGAAGGGACGCTGTGTCTGAAGGGAAGTGGAGAAGCTCACCATCCGATAACCTCACTCCACAGCCTGTTGCTTTGGCCGCTGGAAGCAAGCGTGGACCTGGTTATGCTCTTAGTTATTGGGATTCTTGTCCGTGCGAGATCAGGGGAGATGCGATTTTTAAGACAAGTCTGGGTCAGAGAAGGCTCTGACCCAAAGAGCGATACCTTTGGTCTCAGGATGCTAGCTGCCACTCGGTCAATTTAATCCTTACAACAGGACGACCACCGAAACTGATTGATAATATACATTTTTGAATATTAAAATAGTCATGAACTTGTCATGTAAAAGAATCGCTTATGTTTTCATTTTAACCATTCTCCGGCCCTGTCTCTTTTACAAAACGCAGTTCCACTCACATCGAGAAATTGCTTTATCATCTCATTTTACAAAATCTGCCCCCGACCCCCGACGGTGATTTATTTTCTCTATAGAGAAATGTTAATAGCTGCCCAGGAATCTCAATGTTAAAAGAAAGGAAAAATAAATCTTTGGAAATGAAAATCAATCATCAATGTTTCTTCTTTCGGAAAAATTGCTGCTCCAAAAAAAAAAAAAAATAGTCCCCAAAGGCTATGGGAAGGAGCAGAAATAAAATGAGTTCAACCTTTAGTTCTTTGAAAGCGGCCATTCAGCCCTTTTTCCTTTCTTTTTTTTAAAATCTTGCTTTCCATCTGTGCATTCCTGGATATTCATGGAGCACTTCTGGATGCCACTCCTGGCTCATCAGGAAAGTCACAGATCGGAGCAGAAGACAAAGACCTTTAGCAATCACTGCAGTGGATTGAGACGCGTGCCTCCAGGAGACACGGGTACCATGGCTGCAGGGCCAAGAATCGCAAAGGTCAAGGCGGGGAGTTGGGTGGTTTCACAGGGGAGGGGCAAGTTGAGTAAGGTAATGACAGGTCTGTAGGAGTTATCCAGCTGGAGGGAGAAGCATAAACAGACACGTGCTGTCTGGGGAAAGCTGAACACCACAGCTCAGAGAATGCACAGAGGACGGCCAAGGACACACACATGCCGAAGACACAAGCAAACTATGTTCGGTGCCTAGACCTTATCTTCCAGCTGATGAATTAGTATCAGGAAAGAGTCCTTCCAGGGCTCCAGAAATCATTCTGGTTGCAGTGCAGAAGACTGACCAGAAGGGGGCCATCCCGAGCCAGGAGACCAATTAGGCAACTAGAACACTGGTCCAAGCAAAAGATGAGGCGGGCCTGTAGCAGGCAGGGGTGGCACTGATGCCGAAGAAGCGCAGGTGCGAGAAACACCTGGCAGGTGGGATCGGCGAGAGTTGCTGAACGGCCACTTAGCATCAAGATTTCATGCAGAGAACATGGACAGCTATTTGTACAACTCTGCCTCCCCGCCCCCAAAATATATACGTATAATAGGAGGATGGTAAAGGGTGGGAGCCATCTACCCGAGAAGAAAAATACAAAGGGAACTGAGTAGGGAAGAGGTTGAGTCAGTGTCAGATAATCTCAGGTTCGGAGGAGGTCTTCCCTGATAAGTGGCTTTCCAGCCTTTCCTTACATACTTCTGCTGATGGGGACCTCACCACCTGTGGAATCATCCTGTTCTACAGACGCGGAGAGCACCTCGAACCACCATCTTTTCCTCTAGCTCTACACATCCAGCTGCCTTTGAATTTTTACTTTCAGTTGCTCAATGACGCTTTTTAGAAACCGGGCTGATTTAGCAAGAAGCCCTGAATGGCCCGGCAGCCCGATCGTCCC
>NW_011888815.1:1874002-1880707 GCF_000151845.1 Pteropus vampyrus | reverse complement strand
TATTTTTCCTCCTACCCTGGGCCAGACCCTGCAATTACCGCATGAGTCTAATGATAGCTTCTGATAATCTAATGAACTATTCTGTCTTTCATTTGCAGCCGAATTTTACAATGAAATTTGTTTTCCTCTCTTCCTACAATCCAATGCCAAGAGGGGTCATTTGAGGCCCCTGGGGAGTGAGTGATGTCTGAGCATCTCCCCCAGGTCTCTCCTGGCCACCCAGAGGGGTCATTTGAGGCCCCTGGGGAGCGAGCGATGTCTGAGCGTCTCCCCCAGGTCTCTCTTGGCCACCCCCGGAGACCACTGTGTAGGGAGCGGTCTGCCCTGTCAGCCCGGAAGGGTCACACTGACTCCTGGATCCTGGGCACAAGAGGCGGCGGCATCATCCACTCCTTGGCTCATGGTGATTCAGGATGAAGCTTGTTCCAGAAACCTTCCCAGGGGGGAGAGAGTGTCCCGGGCAGGCAAAGGGGGTTGAGGGGGGAACAGACATTTCAGGCACTCACATGTTTCCGTAGGGAACAGTCACCCCAGCCACGGGGCCCGTGTCACAGCCCAGGAAGAGAAAGGAGACGTAGCAAGCTGTGGACACCAGGTTGACGAGCATGGCCATCCGGATGGCCCCCAGGGCAGACAGGCTGAGCTTCTTCACCAGGAGGCCGCCCAGGAAGATGCCCAGGCAGGCGCAGGGAATTGCAGTCATCCCTGGAGAAAAGCAGAGGCGGGTAGCCGTCAACAGGCGAGGCAGGGCCACTCCATGAGGACAGAATCTTCCCCCACCCCTGACACTGCCAGGGGCCACTTCCTCCCCATGCTCCAGAGCCTCCGCCAGGGCCTCGGTTCTGCCCTCAACGAGCTCGCAGGAAACCGGGGGAGATGGATGTGTAAGAACTCAGTCGCTAGGAGTCTAAGTGCATTCGCCTGTCACGCTAAGTGTGGTCCCCCCACCTCCCATAGGAAGCACTTGCAGCGCGTGTGAGGACAGCCAGGAGACAAGGCAGACTGGGAACCAGCATGCGCCTTTGGGGAAAGTGACTATCAAGGTGCAGTGACGTGCTCTCTGTGCATTGTTTGAGGTGATGTGGGAAGGGGACTCGATCATTTGGGGGCTTTCTTCTAATCAGGCAAGGAGGGCTTTGAGGAAGGGCCCGGAGGCTGTTTCACCGACGTCGCACCAGCCCGAGGAGACAGCGCTGTAACCAGCTCCGGGATCTCGCAGGGAGCAGTATCAATCGAATCAATACGACATTCTGTGGCTCTTCCTGAGTAACTGGCATAAAATTTTTTCCCCTCTCTTATAAACAGAGCTCTCCGTAAGGCAGCGGGACCATAAACTTTTTATTTCTGATTCTCGGAGACTCATGAGACTTTCGGAGGGGCGAAGGGTTCCCTCCCAGGCTTCCAGTGCCCGGTTTGGTTTTGCTCTGTTCCGACTCAACGTCGTCTGGAACTCGGCTTTAAATTACAGTGCCATTTATCCAGTGGGCTGAGCGTGCACAGCCAATTTCCCAGCTTCGGCTGCCTCCTCCTTGCCAATCAACAGACCTCTAGGTCAGTCGACTAAATTGACCAGCCTACGGTATGTACAAGGAAAGGCAAAATAATTTTAAAATTAAGGTAAGAAAAATATGACCAGGGAAGCTGAGCCATGCAAGAAAACAGCACTTTAAAACACACACACACACACACACACACACACACACACACGCGCGCGCACATCTCTTGCATTATCTGATGCTCCTGGAGTAGCTCTGCTTGGTCCCTCCGCCTCTGGTGACCCAGCCCCACTGTGCCTCTCTGCGCTGACTGCGTGTCACATGGCTCCCTAACCCAGGCCCATTTCTCCTCCTTTCTCTCCCTGGAACAGGACGAACCTGCTCAGGCATAAAGGCCTGGCATTTACTGTTCCTTCTTCTAGAACATTCTCACCCCTATGCTTTAGTAGGCTGCACCCTACTCTCTCCAGAGTGGCCTTCCCGGACTGCCTCATCTGCAGTGGTCCCTGCGCCCGCTCTGGGACTCCCTATCATTTGCTGCACTGATTTAGGATTTTCGTGGCCCCCCCACCACCGGAAGCTGTCCTGTGTATTTTTGGTTTTCTCGTTTCTTATTCCTTCTCTCCCTCCTAAGCTGCAGCTTCCCTGGGGAGAATAACTCCTTCCATCCTGCCCAGTCCAGCACAGTTCCCTGTGCCCAGCACAGTGCCCGGCACAGAGCGGGCACTCGAGCATGATCTTGGGGAGGAAGGAGACGGTGGGCAGACTGGATCTCTGAGTGAACACAGGTGATGACCTGCTCATGACAGAGAGCAGGCTGGTGTTTTGTTTCATCTCCTAAGAGAGACAGTGGGCGTGTCACCTGGTGATGACGGTAACTATGGCAATCACAGGCTTCCAGCACCCTCTTCTCCAAGCCACCGCCGACCCCCTCTCCCTCCCTGATGTGCTGATGTGCGTGAGGCTGAAACTCCAGCCTCATCACGTTAACCTATGCAGATTGAGTCCTTTTATCTTCACGCATAAATCAATGCCATCAGCCCCTTAATCATCTGTGTCGCTCTTTTCTGAACTGTGCCCCAACTGCTGATGACTTCCTGGGTGGCCCAGGGCCCTGTGCTGATACTCAAGCCTTGCCTTTTTGCTCCCAGTGCCTCTTCGTCCCCTAAAGACCCACTGCTAGCCTCTCTTCCAACCAGCCCTCCAGAGTCCATGCTGATTAGAGAGAGATGCCTCAGGCAGGACACAGGGAGAGGGCAGGCTTGGTGCCCATCCCCACCCCCAAACCCCCACCCCCGAACCTGCCTCCCCGGCCAAATGCTCTCACAGACAGAAATCACTCAGAAAGAAACAGGTGTGAGAAGGCGAGACTGTTTTTCGGACTTTCTGCCCTTAAGACTATTGATTTGTTTGTCAATGAAAAATAGAGGTGTCTATCCTTAAACAGAAGACAGCTCCGACGCTGAAGCAACTGTGCACGTGTAATCAAAATGTAAGGAACAGCAGCAAAACAATCGGGAGGTGAGAGAGAAACTCTTCAGGTGCCGAAGGCTAAAACCTGGGTGATGTTAGGTATAACGTAGAAGCAATAACTTTAATTATAAAGAGATCCATTTACCCTATTTCTGTCAAGACAGATATGACAGGGCTGGTTGTGTTTTGCTAATAACTCTTAGAAGTAACTTATAAAAGAGTGGATGGTAAAAAGTCATTAGTCAAACAGAAAAACAAATAAGCCTTATGCTACCCTAACGGTTCCCGGGGAGGAAGGCTATGATCTGGCCACATGATTGCGGTAGCGTTTTAATTTGTTTTAAATGGAATGTATTCTTTCCTATGAAGCACCAAAGCTTAAGGGAATAGCCTGTGAATTGTTGCATCTGTATGCGCCCTTGAAACCATAACAGATCAAGCTTAAAAGATATCTATCCCGCAGCTCAGGAGGCCCCTCCAAAAATAACCGTCATTCCGGCCTCTATCAGTTCGAGTACGCTTTCTCTCTTTTTGACTCACATACATACGTATTATTTTGTGTCTGACGTCTTTCAACTCTTCTCAGATTCAATAGCCTTGAGGCGTGTGTCAAAGTCCTTGCTTTCTCACGCTGTGCGACAGGCCGCTGCACGAACGCTCTGTCATCCACCTAGTCTACTGTCGACAGGTAGGCAGGTTGTTTCCAGTCTGGGGCTCTTTCACACGGAGCTTCTCTGAATACTGTCACAGGTGCGTCTGTCAACAAGTGGACCCAAGCTCTCCCTCCTGTGGGGGTGCCTGCGTAGCTTGAACAGGCACCACCTAGGACTCTTCAAAATACTGGTGCTCGTTTGCATTCCAGCGGCTCCCCATCCTTACCGACACCTGGTGCCGTCAGTCCGGGGGATGTGTTGCGTCTCTTTGTGGTGTCAACGTGCATTTTCCTGATGACCCGTCGTGGGTCGGCACCTTTGCACTTGTTTTGAGAAGCAGCAGGAAGCGGCAAAGGGGGAGGTCAGAAAACGTCACCTCGGCCATTGCTCGCGGTGCGTACCTGACTCCGTGTCAGAGAATTCCACGGGGCTGGCGCTCTCTCGGAGGCCCGGCTGGACCCGACATATTCCAGTGGCCACCCTCGCACGGCTGTCTTTCTCTGCGTTTTCGGAAGAGGCGAGCTCTCCTGTTGAGGGCCGTCCGCGCACGCTCCTTCTCCTGCAAAACCGCTTTCTGCAGGCGGGAGGACGTCCTGGCCGCTGCTGTGTCAACTCCTCGATGGCCTCCTCTCTCTCACCCCTGCTTTTCAAACCCTACGCATTCTCCCTAAGTAAAATCCACTCCAGTCCTCGACGACCATCCACAGCCTCCGTGACTGGCCCGCATCTCCTTGAGGCCTCTGACCACATACAGGACCGTCCCGTGGATGCACCGAGGGCGTCTCGCCGTCGGCAGCTTCAGATCTCGGCTCGTCTTCCCCGCCGATCTGATCCTTCTCTGCTGCTTCCAGGTTTTCCGCCAGAAACCGGGGAGTCATTCTTGACTCTTTGCTCTCCGTCACCTGCTGTGAGACCACTTTCCTCACGCATGTGACACTGCTTCTTAGCATGCCATCTCCACAGAAGTGGGAGCAGAAGAGTGTGGTAAGACCCCGCGTGAGCTTGGGGACGAGTGTCACAATCCATTAGTCACATCCGCCGTGGAGATGAGGAAGGACAGGGCGTGTCCAGCTGCCCAGTTCTACGCTTGCCGACCATGGTTTCATGCTGCAAGAATAATCTTGCTATTTTTTTTTTTTTAGTGAGGATCCATCTTGATTTCCCTCCTCTTTCACCATTTCTGCCCCTCAATTCTCCAGTTCACAAAAATCGAGTGACTCTCTGGCTTCCCGTGTGCATTTTATAGTTTAGTTCTTTATTATCATGCACCTTTAGCAATTGCCTCAGGTGGGCTGACCTTACCTGGAGACTATTTCTGCACAAGGACCATATGCATATGCTGCTGGGGGAGCAGTAAGTCTGGGCCCTGAGCGTGGGGGGCAGGCTCAGTAAATTCTTGTGGTATTAATTACAAGCATGGCAGCCTCCCTCCACCGTCCACGGGGGACTGAGGCACAGACTCACCGAGCAGCTGGTTGGCAGAAGAGGTGGTGAGGTTGAACTGCTGCTCCAGGTACTTCCCCAAGAAGGCAGCGAAGCCGGCCACCACGGCGATCTCCATGCAGGCGGCCAGGATGATGCAGGTGAACACGGGGTTTGAGAGCAGGTGCTTGGTGACCTTGGGGATCACTGCAGGGAGAGAGAAGCAGAGGGCCAAGCTCACACACGCTGCATTCCCGGGCCTTCTGCCCCTAAGGCCCCTTCTGGTCACACTTCCCCCGGTATCAGTAAATAGCATCGGGTGTCACCCAGTCATTCAGGCCAAAACCTATAACCTGTAAGTCACCCCTAATTATAAAAAAGCTGCAAAACATTTGCCAATGAAACTGACAGCCACTAAAACAGGAAAGAGTAAACTATGCCTTTTCTTACAGTTGACTAGAAACATTGAAATATTTTGTATAGAATCACGACTTATTTCTATCCAAAAAAAGGAGTTTTGAGGTTTGTTCATCAACAGGGAAACTATAACTTAATTATAGATTATGAATTATAAATGTACGACTATGTTTTATGATTATATCTAAGTATGTGTTTGTGTATATACATGTATGTATGTGTGTGCATATGTATATCTATAGAAATACCTGTGAATAGCTACGACTGTGTATGTGCATTAAGAAAATACCTTTAATTTTAACAGTTTCAAGGAAGAAATGAAATTCTAGTGCGAGTCTCTCTATATTTATTAATATATAAAACCCAGCACCCCTTCCTTCTCACCGCCCCCTTCACGGGCACCCCGCTGGCCAGCGCGGCCACGGGCTCTCACTTGGGGGATTACCAGAGCACCCTGGCTACCGTCTGAGTTTTCACTCTGGATCCAACGTAACCATTTCCTACGCAGCAGTCCATGAGATCAGCTCAAATCACTCTCCCGTTCCCAAGTCCAACGTGGCCAACATTCATGACGGCCCGTGGTCTGCTCGCCACCCCCCGCCCCCGCCTGTGATCTGACCACACTCCCTCCCACGGCCCATCCCCGCTCCAGTCCAGCCCCGCTGGCTGGCGCTGTTCCTCGCCAGCACCCACATCCCCCCCACCCAGGCCCCTGTGCCAGGGCCCTCCCCTCTCCTGGAATGCTCTGCCCCTCGATCTCTGTTCCACATACGCTTTTCCTCATCCCCCAGTCCATTCTAGAAGCTGCCCACGCAGCCTCAGGCCTCCGCGCTCAGGTGACGGTTGGTGCAAATGTGGTTTGTCACCACTTTCTGTGACACCAGAGCCAGAACGCAGGTCTTGTTGAGCTCACGCATGCTGATTGCGTTTTATTGTCGTCTATTTTTCCTAAAGCATGTGGTTGCATGAACCTCTAAGGATACGGTTGCTTTTAAAAATGGGAGATCCCCCCCCGCCCCGCCCACCACAACCCTTTAAAAGTCATCGTATTATTTGGATATTTCTGGTAATTAAAATCCTTGGTATGTGGGTCTATGACCAGTGTCCTTAACTGCGGTGTGACGACGTATGTTGGAAGCATGCAAGGGGGCTCTGGGGGTACCAGCACAGCCCCATCATTTCAATATTTTAATGTGTACTTACAAAAATTCCACTGAACTATAACTGATACACCAAACGTGAGG
>NW_011888815.1:1869364-1873952 GCF_000151845.1 Pteropus vampyrus | reverse complement strand
TCAAGGAAGAAATGAAATTCTAGTGCGAGTCTCTCTATATTTATTAATATATAAAACCCAGCACCCCTTCCTTCTCACCGCCCCCTTCACGGGCACCCCGCTGGCCAGCGCGGCCACGGGCTCTCACTTGGGGGATTACCAGAGCACCCTGGCTACCGTCTGAGTTTTCACTCTGGATCCAACGTAACCATTTCCTATGCAGCAGTCCATGAGATCAGCTCAAATCACTCTCCCGTTCCCAAGTCCAACGTGGCCAACATTCATGACGGCCCGTGGTCTGCTCGCCACCCCCCGCCCCCGCCTGTGATCTGACCACACTCCCTCCCACGGCCCGTCCCCGCTCCAGTCCAGCCCCGCTGGCTGGCGCTGTTCCTCGCCAGCACCCACATCCCCCCCACCCAGGCCCCTGTGCCAGGGCCCTCCCCTCTCCTGGAATGCTCTGCCCCTCGATCTCTGTTCCACATACGCTTTTCCTCATCCCCCAGTCCATTCTAGAAGCTGCCCACGCAGCCTCAGGCCTCCGCGCTCAGGTGACGGTTGGTGCAAATGTGGTTTGTCACCACTTTCTGTGACACCAGAGCCAGAACGCAGGTCTTGTTGAGCTCACGCATGCTGATTGCGTTTTATTGTCGTCTATTTTTCCTAAAGCATGTGGTTGCATGAACCTCTAAGGATACGGTTGCTTTTAAAAATGGGAGATCCCCCCCCGCCCCGCCCACCACAACCCTTTAAAAGTCATCATATTATTTGGATATTTCTGGTAATTAAAATCCTTGGTATGTGGGTCTATGACCAGTGTCCTTAACTGCGGTGTGACGACGTATGTTGGAAGCATGCAAGGGGGCTCTGGGGGTACCAGCACAGCCCCATCATTTCAATATTTTAATGTGTACTTACAAAAATTTCACTGAACTATAACTGATACACCAAACGTGAGGTTTCATGGCGATCACAGCTTAAGACCATGCAAGGTTAAAACGAGTAGATTTAAAGTTATTTATAGAGATGCCTTATACAAATAAGGGTACCAGTGGTAAGCACAGAAGACGAACATTTGTAAAGTGGTGTGCCAGTGACTCAAGTTAGAGACCTCCATTTTGCTGTAATCATAAGGCAGAACATTTCACATGCGGTGGACTTGTTTCCACCTTTGGAAAAAAGAAAAGGTAAAACTTAGTCCCAGACGAAGCGAGCACGATACCAAGTCTGGGAAAAACGAATCGGTGCCACGGTCATACGAAATAAACACGTGAGCAGGGAGTCCAACGTTGCATACCGAGGTGATGAATTAGCCAGCCATCCTCAAGAAGAGAGCTAATTACACGGGCTCGATCTCATCTCCTAGGAGATGAAACCTCTAAATGGCCCATCTAATTAGAAAAAAATAATAATAGAGGACACATGAGGTTTTAATAACGTTAACAGACAAGCTCAATAAATAAGGATGACAGAAAAAACTTAACACACACAACTTAACATTTCTCAATCTGGGGAAAGATGCCAAGTTCCAAAAAATGAAAATCTACATAAAAGATAGGAACGTAGGGTCCTTGGACATAATAAAAGAAACTCAGCTCTGACGGAGCCAGATGACTGGAAGCTTGGCAGGAAGGCGGGCTGAGCAAACCAATCCCACATCCCATCCGAGAAACGAGCAGACGATGCCCAGAGCTGGCAGCCTCAGCGATTCTCTGGTAGTGTCCTGTAAAATTACTAAAACCTTAGGAAGGCCACGCTTAGATTAAATAAATGCATGCCACCAAAAAAAAAAAAAAAAAAAAAAAATTGGAAAAAAGGTATGAATGAGAAAATGGTTAGAAAACAACCTAAAATCAGTGGTCCTCAGACATTTATATCCTGCTTTACTGGCCTTCGTGTGAGTGTTTATTTTTTATAGGGTTTCAAACGTTTATCATAATCTGACTTTTTTTGGAAATGTCATTGCAAATAAACGTCTGCAAGTGTTTACACTGAAAAATCTATGTTTAAATGTTGGGTCATTTTCCTTTGTTAAGTACATATTTTTTTTAAGTACTGTACAAATATTTAGAGGAATACTGGTTGTGTAATGTTTAAAAATGTGGATTGTTTAAAAAATATAGAAGATGAATAAATTAGAAACAGAAGGTGATGAGGTAAGTATTTGTCTTCGCACACAAAAGTCCCTTGGATGTTAAGACTCCATCATCATAAATTACTGCTGATGAGTGAAGGCTGATTTGCTACACAGTGTGTGGCACAATGTGATGATGTGTTATACCTGTGACAAGGGACTGGCTGACAAAGGCACAAAACTTCACACTGTCGAGAGAGAATTACGGATCACATCTGGTGACCACAGCACCTCCTGGTAATGAACGAATTTGGAAGTTCTGGCTGCTCGTGTTTTGGCAGGTGATGACACTTTGGCTCAACCACTGTGCTCCTTTAGAATTAAGTTATCTAAATGCTGGAAACGATCAATAGGCAGGCTGGGGCCATTCCAGAAAAACGATCCTCTGCCAGCCTTTTGTGGTCGGCTCCATTTCCTTCGTTGGCGGGTCAGGTGAAGAAGGCACCACGGCCACACACGCTCACAAATAACACTGCTCCTGAGCGTCCGCGGACGAGAGACTGTTCTCTGGCTCCGAAGGGGACACCCATGCGGACTGGAGTTGGATCTCATGATCTACTTGGGCCCTGGCGTCTCCGAGTCTTTGATCACAGCCAGCATCGTTTTCCGGGATGATGGGGAGAGCCCTTCTCAATCAAGGTGACTCTAGTTAATGGGATGCTTTCATACTTCGGCAAGCATTTTAATTATTCCAGAGGTAATTCCACTTTGGTGGGAAGGATTCGTGTTAGATGGGGGCCTGCCTGCTTTTGTCTTCATACCTAATGATTAATTTCGCCTTGAATTAGATGTGAAAATCATTACGTTTGAGGGTCATTTGTCTTAGGGCCCGGGGAACCCTCAGTGGGCCGTATTTGCACGAAGAACATTCTTTTTTTTGCCATGATCAAGCTGATTGGCCACCAGAAACGACAGCTTCTGCTTGTGTTCAGCTGTTTCCCTCAGGGTTTTACTGACTTGTAGCACTCTTGAAAGAAGACTCCTCGAAGGTTCATCTTACCCTCCAAAGCCCCAACGTGAAAAGGGGTATTAATGAGCTTCATGAAGCTCTTTCATCCACACGGATTGCTAAGTCCATAAAATTCTAATGTTTCAAGGAGGCAGTAGCTAATGAGGTGTTTCAGATACATAGAAAACGGCAAACGGAACCCACGCCAGGCCACTGAACACCTGTGGTCTCCCTTCGCCATTTGCTGCCCACCTGCTGATGTAGCTGGGGTGGGTGGCATCACACAGTCTCACCGGCTGGGGAAAACTTTTCACCTCTCCTTGGGAGGACAATACTGTCACCGGCAGAAGGCTGCAAACTTGGGAACAGCAGCAGGGGAGAGGCCTCTAGGGAAACCAGTTTGCTACTGCTAGTCTTTGTGAGACATTCCTGTAGGACTGAGACGTCTTGGAGTTTGTCCTCCAAGAAAGGGAAGGGCAGGTTTGGGAAGGTCCTGAGGCCTCACGGAAACAGAGCACAGCCAAACGCCTTTCTACTCGCTTACCCAGCAACTCACGGAATCCTCACGACCCACCTGCGATTCTGGGATGACTAAAATCCTCCAGACGAGGACACTGAGACAGACAGCAGCCCCACGAGGTTCGGAGAGCATAGCAGAAACTCAAACGCTGGCACCTGCTGACTCAGATCACGCTCATAACCGCCACGCTAATCTGGTCTGGGCTCTCAGAGGAGCTGGAAATCAAGGATGCAGCTCGGTTCTTAGAAACGACAGACTCTCCCCACTGGGGTTGTACAGAGTGACCAAATCCGGCATGACTCCGGGGCTGAGTCCATGTCTTTTTAAAGGTGGAGAGGTACAGTAGGAATAAAATAAAGGATTGCAGACTCTAAATAGGAGGAACTTTATACACAGCAGAGGTTTTACTGAGCGAGGATGTACGAAATAACGGCTCAGAACCTGGACTGAGAAGCCAGGTCCCTGGGATTAGCATTCTAGCTTTAAGACGGAGCAGGCACGGTGGCCGGAGCACACTGTCCTGTCCATGGGTTGCCTCGAAGAGGAAATGAGACCTGTGCATGTGAACCACGGGGCCAAGTGCCTCTGGCACGCAGGTGAGAGCTCGATCAACATGATAAGAATTACTATAGTAGAAGGAACCCTTGGCCATGTGAGGGAAGGAGCCTTGGAGCTGTGAGGACGCGGGGCAGGCTTGCTGTGGGAATGCCTACGTGCGAGCAGGTGTGGGGAGTAAGCCGAGTTAGGGAAGAGACTGTGGAGGGCAAGCGGGGTGCCTGGGAGCCACCGCGAGAGCCAAGGGCTTGCCAAGGAGACCCCCTCGCTGAAGAGGCCACGCAGCAAGTCAGGGGCAGGAGCCCCAAGTCTTCGTCTGTTGCCAAGGAAATCAGAGGTGCCACGGGCAGCACTGACTGTGGGGCTCGGTTACACTGCACTTGACTCAAGATATTTCTGCCTTTAGTCTCTCTATTGAAATGGGCCCTGATTTCCATGCTCCTTAATAATA
>NW_011888815.1:1862499-1867459 GCF_000151845.1 Pteropus vampyrus | reverse complement strand
TCATGGAATCAGAATTTCTGGAGGGGCTCCCAGCCCACGCATGGGGCTGTCTCAAGAAACCACACAGCTGATGCTGACTCAAACCCCCGGCTGGGAAACAATGGGCCATAAACAAAATTCCAGACAATTTAGAAGGGTAAGGAGAAAGCCCTTAGCGACTCATTCCCAGTTTCACCAAAGCCTTGGTGGGCAGCCTCGGACACCAGGAGCTCTGCTGGGCGCGGGGGCTGACACCAGTGTGCCTTGCATTACAACCTTTTACAAGTCCTACTCTCCCAAACCAGATGTCTCTCTCTCTCGCCCACATCTTGGGCACGTCCACCTGGAAGCCTTCCTCCTCCCTCCGTCCGTAGGGCTCTGCTCATCCCTCCAGATGGAGAAGAAATAATATACCCGTCTTCAAATCCCCCCTGTGTGGACTCGGCACCTCATCCCTCCAGATGGAGAAGAAATAATATACCCCGTCTTCAGATCCCCGCTCTGTGGACTCGGCACCTCCCTTGGAACCTCCCTTGACCCTCATCTCCTATTCCGTGTTCCCACAACGTTTCCTAAGTGCCCAGAGAGTAGACGTGAGTAAGAGCTCGGTGGTCACACGGAGGCAAACGAAGCCAGCCAGCTTTCCGTGGAGTCGGCCTTCGCCGAGCCTTTGCTACTCGAAGGCAATGCATAAACCTCCAAGAGGACCAGGCTGTATGCGGACGTGTTCCCCAACTTGCTTGGCTCTGTAACCACGCCCTCCCTCTTTCTGTCAGCCGAGTTGTGGTTGATCTGTTTTTTTCTCGGAGCATCTCAGAGGAGCCGTGTTCCAAGGAACTCTCACGGGGAAATGCTGCCTTCTAGCTATTTCCTTCCTTCCTTCAAAAAATAGTCGCGGGGTATCCGCAGTGTGCCAGGCATTGTGCTACGTGTGCATGTGTGTTGTCATCTCAGGTGCCTTGCTGAAATCACTTGAGAGGAAGACCTGTGGCTTATTCATGGACGTGGCCCCCAGCACGCCCTCCTCCATCAACACTGATAAAAATACGACGAAGCCATTGACCGATCTGGTCCTTGGGAGCCCGTATCAGTGACTCCTGTGACAGACATGGCAGCATCTGAGTCCCAGGGCTGGTGAGGACAGATAGCTTCCCTGATCACAGACTCAAGAAAGAAGATTTTAACGAGAAATCCACGCGACGAGAGAGCACATTTCTGAAGACAAATTGCAAGATAAAAAAACACTCAGCCGTTCAGCCCGCAGAACAAGGACTCTCAGATCACCAGGCTTCTCGCAATAACGTGATGCCAAAAGGCACAGGCCCCTAATTAAGAAAAATGCACTGCGAGCTGGCAGAGCATGCAGAAGCGGGAGGTGTGAGCTGGGTCTCCCGGCCAGGCCAACACGCGTGGGGCCACTAACGAACGGAAGGGTGGGGGTGAAGGGGCGAAGCACCTGCCGGGAAGATGGGGAGGTAAAGACATGCAGCCCAACGCCAGCGGCGTACGTCAGCCTGAGCAACCGGGCCTCTGTGGTTCGGTGGCCGGGTGTCAGGAGCAGACCCTCCCTATGCGGAGCGTCACCTGCGGGCCAGCAGTGGCACTCCATACAGGTGGTGCTCCTGCCAAGTCTGCATCCCTGGATGGGTCAAACATAGGCCAAAACTCTGGGAGGGGGCTGCGGGTGAGGACAGCTTTAAAGAACACAGCAAACTGTGCTGGGCCCGGGCAGTGCGTGTCCAGCGATCCACAGATCCCTCTGTTTATCAAATATGTCTGAGACCTGCGTACGAGGGCGTGGGCAAGCACGGAGGCAGACCCCTCGTGGAGCTGATGGACTGAATAATCACTTGTGTAAAGGGTGGGGAGCACAGAGTAAGAGGAGGCCGTTGAGGGGAGGCTGGCGTGGACGGGACGGGTGGGTGGCAGGGGACGTGAGAAGGGGCTGGAGGGGTGGGACATCATGGGGCCAGGCGGCTGAGTTTGGGGCTCTGCCTCTGTCGCTTTATGTGGGAAGTGGCAAGAGCTCAGAATTTAGTCCCGAGACCTGGGTCCAGTCCCAGAGGCCCCAGTGGGGTAAGTGAGATTAGTAACCCCCATCTCATCAGCCGGACCAAGTGGGAGGGGTCCCTACAAGTGCTTTCGAAGTCATAAACCACCCTCCACACTCTGAGCCCGAAGCCCCACCCCCACCCTGATGGCTTGGCCGTTCCCCGCTGTCACCCAGTGCCCCGATCTTCTCCGGGACGGGAAGAGGCTACTTGGCAGTCAGCGGGACGCGCAGACACAAGAATGCTCAGCGTTTGATTGCTCCGCTCTCTCAGTGATCAAAGGCAAGGGCTCTGCCTGCAGATGTGAAACCTTCGGAGCAGTTACACTCCTCCAGCTAGAAAGCCCGGCGGGAAGGTCAGGCCGTGCCGACGAGGCTGGCGGGGAGCGGGCTCTATCCTCTCTTTCAGGATGCAGCCCCGGAGGGAAGACCCATTGTTTTAGGTACAGCTGGAGGTTGAGCACACTCTGCTGAAAAGTCAGTGAGCACCTGCCGAGGCCAGGTCTCCTTTAAGAGAGAGTCCGTTTACTGCCGGAAGGTGTCTCGTCATGATGCGGTTAAGGAGACGGGCACTGGGGCCCCGGCCAGGACTCTAACGCCTTCCCTTTCACTCTCTAAGCTAAGCCTCGATTTCCTGAGTGGTCGATGGTGCCGATGCCTTACGGGGTTGGGGGGATTAGACATGATAGTGCTCGTGTGTGTGTATGCACATGTGCATGCACGCCGGCAAGAAAGTGTTCATCCGTTCATTCATTCACTCATCATTCGCTCATTCATTCATTCACTCATCATTCGTTCATTCATTCATTCACTCATCATTCATTCACTCATCATTCACTCACTCATCATTCATTCACTCATCATTCATTCACTCACTCACTCATCATTCATTCATTCACTCATCATCATTCATTCATTCACTCATCATTCATTCACTCATCACTCACTCATCATTCATTCACTCACTCATCATTCATTCATTCACTCACTCATCATTCATTCATTCATTCATTCAACCGATATCACCTACGTGCCAGGCACTGTGCTCTGCAGTGGAAACAAAATGATGATAAGACCTTTGTCCCTGGACAGCCCACAAGCCTTGGGCAGATGGGGACACACTGGGAGGCACTCTGAAGTGGGGTACCAGGCGCCCTGCAGGGGCAGTGTGCACGACACAGAAACGTGGCTGATCCAGCACCGGGCTTGTGCCCAGAGGGGCTGCACTGGGCGGGGGGAGGTCCTGGGATGGTGGGGACCGAGGCGGGAAGGGCATGCCAGGCAGCGACAGCGGCGAACAGCAGAGTATGCTGCAGGAACCACACACAGAGCTTGATGGGCAAGGTGCGGGGATGTGTGGCTCCGGAAGGGGCCTGGATCACGACCATCGAGGTCCCTCCATGCAGGTGACACCGGAGACAACGTCCAATAAAACACAAAACTATGGACGTGAGATTTAACACACCCGCTGATGGCAAACCCTGTGTACTTCTCATCACAGCCCCCCGGATTCCTTCCTCGCTCACTCTGGATCTAGCCTTTCGTGAAGGATTCTGCAAACTCTGAGCTTCTCAACTGGAGAGGCCACCCCAGATGTGGTCCTGGCCCCCACATGACATAGGAAAGGGGGGACGTGGACACAGAGCTGGACACAAGAGGAGGGAAGTGAGGGGCTGAGACACGTCCTGGAAGACGAGTCAGCAAACATTCTGGGGCATCTGAGGAACAAGGCCAGGGATGAGGGGCGTCGGAGCCAGCGTGCAGGGGAGAAGTCATCTGGCAGTGTAGCCGAGATGGATTTGCAGACTTCCACCTGGAGGACACTGGGGTTTAACAAATCCAAGCATTTGTTCGCTTGCCTTTGCAAAATGGTTATGTGACAGGCACCATCAGATGGGGACTTCTGGGCTGAGCGGGACGTAAAGAGTGACAGCTGCTCCACACAGTTCTGGACCGAGACTCTGAGCCTTCACCTCTACCTCTGATAAGAGCCGCAAAGCCAACGGATAACTGACTTTGCTGGGGATAGACCCTCAAAGCCTGCTTTTTGGGGAGAGTGCCTGAAAAGTGAACCATGGAGCCCAGACTCTTACATCCCCAGAGCTGAGGTTCCTCATCTCCAAACTGGGAAAAGTAACACTGACCTTACACAGCGGCTGCAAAGATTGATCCCGACAGCATGTTAAAGCCAAAGGGAGTTTAACGACAAGGCCGAGGCTGCATGGGTAGGAAGTGGCTGAGCTGGACTTGACCCCGGGTGAGCAGCCCCACCTGCTCTCCCAGATGCAGGGGAGACCACCTCCGTCCCAGCAGAGAGGAGGATGGAGGGGCTGCCCTCGATGCGACACCAGCTCACTTCCGGGACCTCTGCCATCTGCGGAGCATGGGAGGGGACACGGATTGATGGCTGAAGAAGAAACTCATGTGCAAGCACAAATGGAACATGAGAAATTTCATCACATAGATTTTAGAGAAATGTGAATTCCTGTGCTGTGTGCAGCGCTGCTGAGCTTACCTGCACCCATGAGTACGTAGCGCATGGCATGGGGACCTCTGAGCCTTGGAGGCTGCAAAGCGGGTGAGTTTGGGAGCAGCAGAAAGCACCGTAGGGTTCTTTAGGTAGAAATGTCTATGCAGCAAGAACGCTATCGCACATGGGGTAATGCAGGGTGGAAACCCCCACGACCCCTCCCTCTCCGTGTGCTGGCGTGTTTTATGAGTTCAGCAGCTCGCTTCACCGTATTATGGCTCCTGGGGGTTCTTCTAGAGAGACTGTCTTCCTCTCCTGTGGGGACATCCTTTAGGTCTGTCATGGGACCTACTGCCTCAGGGAAGTGCTAATTCTAAACTAAAAATCATTGATCATCAAAAGTGGAGCCCACACGTATACAGGTCACAAGCTATGATCATCTATGGTCTAGTGAGTCTCAG
>NW_011888815.1:1855457-1857869 GCF_000151845.1 Pteropus vampyrus | reverse complement strand
CATGCTTCTCGAGAGCATCTCCAGGAAGGAGGCTCGGGAGACGGACTTTCTCCAGATCCCTCAGCCGAGCGCCGCGGGGCTGCAGCTGCTGCAGAGCCTGCCCGGCTGGGAGCCCAAGTCCCTGCGAAGAGGTGACCGTCCACCTTTCTCTCTCCGCAGGCACCCGGAGAAGCAGTGCCCGGTCTCGCTCCTGTTCATTGAAAAAATGCAGCCGGTTCTTCCAGGGACCTGAAATCGGGGGTCCTGTGAGCTAAGGAGCACAGCATAAACCTCGCAGCGGGGTGCATGTGTGTGTGTGTGTGTGTGTTTGTGTGTGTGTACACGTGTGTGTGTCTGTGCACGTGTGCGACAGAAGCAGCTTTTGAGGCTATGCTGTCATTTTCCTCGCTTTTAAGAGACCGAATGTGCCAAATACGGAATTGACTGGGGTGGGGGTGGGCCGGGGTCGGGGGGAGGCGTCTCACGTTCTCCTTCGGCGGCATTGTACTTCGCCACCGTCTCAGCAGAAATGTATTTCTTCCTTTTAGAAATGATTGCGAGCACTTGGCAGCACTCTGAAGTGTGACTCTGTTATTAAGACTGAGTTAATACTTCTTTCCAGAAGAACACGCCTCTCATCTTTCACACAGAAGATGGAAGGACAGAGCTAACCTAGAGCAGCATGCTTCGGAAGCGGCTTTTTACGAACGCCTGCGTCGGGGCAAAGGGAGCGAACTTCAAAAGTCCTTTACTGCTTCGCGGCGCCTGTAAGTGGCCTTCGAGGGCGTTCTATGAAATGTCTAGCGTCCTCCCCTCTTCCACCTTCTTGCTTCTGCAAACACTGATATTGATTATACCTCGGGTGCTACGTTAGCCACTGGGGCTTCCGCTGGGGCTATCGGTCGGCCGTCCCTTCCCTAAAGTGTAGCGACTTTGCTTTTATTATTAGGACGCTGAATTCTCAGAAATAAGTTACGCACAAGGCTGGAGAAGCGAGTCATGCAAACGAATACGATTCCGTCTCACGACCCCCAGCACCCAGTCCTGAGTGCTGCCCCTCACCCCGCCGCCCCCTCGATCACCCCATTACTCTGGCCTCCCACAGACGAGGCGTCCTTACCTCTCAGCTGCTGGAAGCAGGAGGCACTGCTGTCTGGCTCCAGGGGGTGCCGCAGGACCCCGTTGCTGGGCTTGGGTCTCTCGTACTGTCTTTCGGGGAGCATGGCCTGCTCGCTCTCCATGGCGGGGTCTGAGTGTGGGGGCAGAGACTGTGGAAACCCGAACATCAAGAGGGATGAGAAGAAGAGTAAGGCACCGCAGAGCAGAAAGCCACCCCACCAGGCTCCGATCCAGCGGGGGTCGTCCGGAGTGATGTCCAGGTTGCCTGCAATCAGAGAGGGCGAAGTTAGCAGGCGGGGAGGCGGCGGGGCCGGGATCTGGCTGAGCTTCTTCAGTCAGCCGTACGGATGGGCCGAGGGCTCTGCGAAGGGCCTGGGGCAGCGGGGTCTGGATGCCGGGCAAAGCGGCCCGTCCTGCACGTCGGCGCTTCTGTTTCTGCCGAAGCTGAAGACGGATCGCTTTCCTTCCCTAATTTTCCCGTCTACCCTGTGCTTGTATTAGTCTAAATACAAATTGCGAGAAGCCAGACACCCTCTGAATTTAGGCTGAAACGGACCGACTGGTTTGGCACAGCTGCCGAGGTGTGCTCACAGAAACACGAGAAAACCACAACAGTTACTCCTCAAGGGTATGTTTTCAGGAGGTCGACTCACTCACACCCCACCCCGACCCCAAACGCAGCTAATCTGACATCCCATTCGACACCCCGCTCTCTGTCTTACATCGGTGTCACAGATCATCAGGGGTGGCACGGAACGGAAGTCAAGAGCCGGGATTCCTGGGTGGAAACCCTGCCCACTGCTCATTCTGTGACCTCGGCCCCGTGATCTGAACTCTGTGCCTCAGCTGACTACTCTGCACAGCACCCGCGCTCACGGCAGGAGTCACCCTCATCAGGGGTTCGGGAAGACTAAACGCGCCACACCAGTCCTAAAGCGCTCCGGAGAGTTCCCGGCACCGGCTTGAGCACTTAATCGATGCAAGCTTCGTATGTACAGCTCGAGTCCTGTTTCCAAGCTGTTAGTGGACTGGTCAATCACACCTCGGTGATGGCCTGTGGTTTGAGGCCGTCCATCCCTCTACTGGAAAGCTTTGCAGCCAACTTATACTCTTAAAGGCAGCATGCGCGTGGCTTGGCTGTCTCTTACCATTATTTCTTCGACTTGCCAGCTGCAGTCACAGAGACGTAGACTACAGCTTACCCCTTGGGGGATTTTTTCCCCCTTCTCTTCACAATTCCCTTTCATAGCAGCACTCCCAGATGAGCTGCTTAGAAATGTCTCTTTGACAATCATCGCATGCCCCTAGGGCCTG
>NW_011888815.1:1846804-1853913 GCF_000151845.1 Pteropus vampyrus | reverse complement strand
TGCTGTGTTCCACGGACGGACCGTGGAAAGATGTGAAATCCTCCTAAGCTGGTGCGTGAGAAGCTACGATGAACAAAATGTCCTTGCCGATCTGACCTGCTTCGGGTAAATAGCACGAGCGAGAAATAAACCTTTAGTATATCTAAGTCACTCAGCTTTGGGGGAGTGTTTGTTACCGCAGCGGAACCCAGCCTACCCTGACTGATACAAAAGGCTTAGGGAATAAAAATCCATGCTCTTTAGTTAACAGTGGCCCTAGGCAGGCTTGGAATAGCACAAGTTATTGTTTTAGGTAAAGGGGCGTGAAAACCTCTTTACTTCTCTTTCAATCTGCTTGCTTCTGGTTGGGCGTGGAACGGGGCGTGAAAACCTCTTTACTTCTCTTTCAATCTGCTTGCTTCTGGTTGGGATCTTGATCTTAAAAACATGGCTGCAGTTCCAGCCTTTTGGTGAAGGCTGCTGTCAGTCAGACGCCCAGAACAGAGCTGAAAAGGACGGGGTTGGGGCAGGACCCCAGGCGCGGCACCCTCAGGGCCCTCTGTGAGTGGACTGGCGGAGCTCCCTCCGGCCATCTGTCCACCTCGGTCGTTCCAGGCACTGAGGAGAGATGGCTGAGCGGAAGCAGACGTGGAGCAAGGAAAATCCCACCCTGGGTCACCGCGGCAGACGCGGCTGCCTGCCGTGGGGCATGGCCTGGGCCTGCCTTGCACAGGGGTCGACAGGCTTAGAAGGATTCCCGTTTTGCAAGTTCCATTTTTCTAACCCTTCCACGTCCCGCACCACGTCTCGGAATCTGACATTCGGATTGTGTTTTTGTGGCTCTGCTGGGTAAGTTCGGCAAGCTTTGGGCAGCCGACTGCTCTCTCTGCTGAAGGTCACGTAAACGTTTGGGATGGAGCTGTCCTCTCGTTTCCGAGGACCATTACCATTACGGGTTCGAAAGAAAAGTCGCCGGAAATAGGGTTGAACCAGCTTGAAACCAACCAACCGACTGACCCATGAGGATACTCTGGACTGCAAGGAGGACAGATCGAAGCAAAATGAGGACGTTAACTCCTCGCTCTCGGGCCATCCTGATGCGTAAGCGATGCTATGCCTCGCTGGGTAGGCCATTTGCCTATTTCTCTAACCTATTTTGATGAAACTTTTGCTCTGGGACCCAAGAATTCCAAAAGTATCGTTAAGTTACAGAGCTAATTAGAAAGTGGAGACAGGAAGGGGCTGAGGGTGGAGGGCAGCGTGGAGCCCTTGGGACACCAGCCGCTGGGCTAAGCAGTCTGAAAAGAAAGAATCTGGTGACAGCAGCCAGCCCTGGAGTGGCAGAGCGGGGCCTTGCAGCCTGTTGACCTTATTCAGGAAGCAAACAGACGGACATATCATCTGCCAGCTGCAAACACCGTGTGGTGGTCACACACCTCAGCATGAGTCTGTACGGTCTTCAAAAGGCCCCCGCCCGAGGAAGGGGCAGCCTTCTGGCTCCATTTCCGGGGTGGCTTCAGGAGAGCGAGCTGCTCGGTTTGGTTTGGGGCCGGACGGGCAGGCCTGGGCTTTGCATCCCCGTAGCCGTGGGTGAGCCGACATCTCAGGTAACTCAGCACGTGTAACTCTCCCGTGCACTGACAACATGCCAGGTGCTGTGCCAAGGGTATGGCTTGATGAACGCATGTTGTCCATGCACAGAGCCACGACACAAGCGTCCCCAGGCCCACGCAGCCTGTAAGGGGAGCAGTTGGGGTGCCACAGAAGGCTTGCTCCCAGCGCCAAGACTCGGAGCTCCTCACGGCAGGAGGATGCCTCGTCTGCTGACGGGAAAGTCTGAGGTTCAAACGAGGCGCTCCGTGAGCAGCTCTCGTAAGTGGTCCATGCGGGGTGCCGTTCTCATCAAACCTCTTCTTCTGAGAAGCCCGCCATGTGAAGCCTGGTCAGTCCAATGCTTTGGGGTGCCCTCTGCTACCAAGTCCTTCTTTTTCTTAGGTCCTGTTTGCGACTGGTCTCCGTTTTACGATGCTAGTCTAAAAAAGAAATTCTGGAGGCACCACTATTCCTTCCTCGGGCTGTGGGAGGCGGCCTCTAATCTCCTTAAAAAGAGGGGTGCAGGAAGCCACACTGGGAACAAGCACAGATCAAAACCGGCAGCGGCCGGATCCCTCTGTCTAAGCGAGCTGAGCAGGGCCACCTTCCCTGGGGAGAGGCCACAGGGGTCTCTCCATCCCACAGTGGGCTTTTCCTACCACCCACACCCTCCTCTGCACCCCATTTCACCTACTCACAGACTTCACCCAGACTTCCTCACTGGCCTCCCCCTTCCAACCCTGCTTCTCCTCAGCCACTGCCAGGCCGAACGAGGGGAGGCACATTCTCCCTTCCGTCTGCCTCATAATGGGGATCCCCCATGGCCCTGCCTGGCCTGCCTCCCCCTAGTTCCAGGCCACTGCTTCCCCCACCCCCCCAGCTCTCCGCTGGGGTTCTAGAACCAAGTGGCTGTGTGCATGGCCTCTGCATATTCGTGCTTAAGGACACGCTCCCAGAGTTTGGACGGTCTAAAAGAAGGGGGGCTCTGCCTTATCTGGCGTGGAAGAGCTAGGGGAGGGCCACCCCTAAAACAACCGAGAACCCCATGCTCGAAATACAGCCCCAAACCACTCGCAGACAGAACGAGTTTCAGTCACAAGGCTGAGAAAAATAAAAACTGCTGGGAACTACAGAATCCTGTGGCTGGCTCCCTCGCGGAAGAAGTGACATTCTCCTGCCCTCTACTGGTGCAGAGCAGTGCCTTCCGACACAAGACAAAAGACTGAGTCTCAAGGCATCCTTCCTGTTTCGAGAGACACGGTCTCAGAACACCCGAGAGAAGCCTGCCCAGACAGAACGGAAATGCACCCCTCTGCCCGACTCGAACTGCGAATGAGCCCAGGCCCACGGGTGAGGTGGCTTCACATTGGGCCTTGAGGGATGGGGACGGATGTTGGACCCAACGGGGTGGGGACAGCACGCCTGGCCGAGAGAAGAGCCTGAGCAAAGGCACGGCATGCTGAGGGCACTGTGAGCGGAACAGCTAAGCCACCACCTCCAGTCACCAGTCTACCCGTCGGCCAGCCAGGCACTGAGAAAAGACGCTACTTCGTTCCCAGGAGGGAGCCTGTTGAGGGGACGTTTGACGTGGGAATGAATATTTGCACGCTTGCTCAGGACACCTGGGTCTACACAGATAGAGCCCTTGGCCGGGGGACGTCTCTATACCTCTCTAGGCCTCAGTTTCCTCATCTGCGAAATGCAGGAGGTGGGAGAGAATGATGTCTGCGGTTTTCTTTGCTGAAACGATTCTGCTCATCTACAGGCCTTGACTCTGGGGGCCACCGCTGGGCTCCTGAATGCAAAATACGCTGCCCGGCCACGTGTCTTCTCCCTCCAGGTGGCCTTCTTCACTGCACCGGGAGCGTGACCCTTCCCCCAACCCCGTCTGCCATCCTTGCCTCGTGCTGCCTTTGGGGAAGTGACGGAAGCCGGCTTCTTTGTCCGCATAAGCAAGATGGCAGCAGCCTCGCTTCATCTGTTGTTTCTCTGACCCTCATCCCGCTTGGAAGAGGGTTTGAAGGGCCAAGTGACCACCACAAAGCAGCAGAGTTCAATCCCCCCACCCCCCTCAAAGGATCCAGCCCTTTAAAAGAATCAATAAATAAGGCTGCGTTTGATTCTAGCTACAAGTAAATATATCAGTGGGATTAATGGAGTAGATCACGAGGTGACTTGACTGGATTTAAAGCCGCATTATTTCTTCGGGGTGAATCAGTGAACGCAGCGTGGTCACGAGATGACGTGTGGAGAACACTGTGACGGGGAGTCCTCACTGATCCCGGGGACACATCGGCATCGGAAGCTGGACCGGCTTCCTGCTCGCTGTTTTCAGAGAGAAAGGAAATGCGCCTTCTCTACTCAATTAACTGCACAGGAAGATAGTGTCCTTTGGGACACTTTTCGGTCGCGTTGTGACCATCTGTGGCAGGCAGTATCTAAGAGTCTACGACGATGCCCAGGCCTCGGCATTCTCCTCCTTATGTCACGATCCCTTCTCAGTATGGACTGGAATGAGCAGCTTGCTTCTAAATACACAGGATGCAGCAGAAGCAATGAGCTGTCACTTCTGAGGCTGGGTTCTAAAAAGACCAGGGCTTTTGTCTCGAGGGCTCTCTCTCGCCCCCTTTTGGGGAGCCACGATGGCACAGCCCAGGTGAGCTCTGAGATGCCTGCAGGCCAGGTCGACACCTCGATCGCAGCCTCTGTGAGAGACCCTGAGCCAGAAGCACCCAGCTCGGCCGCTTCTGGATTCCAGATCCGCAGAAATCAACTGTGAGATAGTAACTGTTGCTCTAAGTCACTAAGTTTGGGGTAATTTGTTACACAGCAATAGACGACCAATACACCATATGAGTAGCTTTGGCCACTGAAATGTAAGTAGAAACAATGTGTGTCATTTCTGAACAGAGGCTTCAACAGCCTGTATACACCCTGCCACAGTCTGGTCTTCTGCTTTGGCAACTGGGCAGGCTGGGGTCAGATGAAGCTTCAGTGATCTCAAGTGACCACGATGAGCCACTTCTCAGTCTCCCCAGCACCACCAACCTGCACTGGACATGCAGTGTGACCGAGGAATCAACTCTGTAACCCAGCCCATCCCGCCTCGCGCACTGTTTGGTCAAAGTGTGCTAAGGAAGTGGAGGGTCCGGAGCAAACGAGAAACACACCGGCCCTCCCTGCTAAGGACATAAGAAGCGCTGATCGAAACGGCTGGAGTCGTGGTACATTTCCTCACAAGGGCCACCACCAGAGTGTCGCACAGGAAGGACTATCAAACATCCTGTCTCGTCGACCCCATTTGTGCCCTTGCACTTCCTGAACACGTGCTCCGACTTTGGGTGTAGAAAGCAGGGTCCTCATCGAGGCTGATGGACCAGCATTCGATGAATGTGCGTGTACGGCGGGCACTTCCGCCCTATCCCCTCATTCGATTCTTACGGTACGCCTACGAAGCAGATCTAATTCTCATCACCCTCAGTTTACTGATGGGGAAAACGGATTTGAGAAGTCAAATCAATGACAGGGGTTTCTTCAGCCTCTAGGCTGATGCTGGGAGGTCGCAGACTTGAGCCCAGGCCCTCCGAACCCACCAGGCGTATGAGCTTTCTATCTAATCTCAGGCGGGCCACTGGCTTCAGAGGTGGACACATGAAGGCTGCCACTTTGTAGGAATATCTTAGAACTCGTAAGTTGGGTTCTTTACAAGGGAGGCGGGGAGGGAATGGTTGCGGACGGCAGTTAGAAATTGAGATATGGTCCTTACTTGTGTCAATGAAGACAGCATCCACATAGATTTTGGTACAGAAAGAGCCCAGGATAAATCCACAGGCTGGTCCGAACACCAGCATCGTGAACAGGATTCCTGAAAAAAAGAGGAGACAAAAGGTCAGGTGCAAAGCAGAGGCCAGTCGATGAGCGAACTAGTCAGAGATCAAGGAGATTATTTTAGATCACTCAGGTGAGATGTCTGGTTATACAAATGACGTTACAGGAATTAGTGTAAAAATCCTAGAGGAGGAAAAGCTTCATTCTTAATTTCAAGAAAGTCTATCGAAGCGCTCTATGTTATGCAAGAATTCTATAATATTTTTATAGGTTGATTTAAAACATGTGCGGGGCCCGATTACACTTATTTTTAGAGGACTCCATCGCACATCATACCAAACACTGAAATACAGACACACTTATCATTAAAACATTTTTCTGCCATAAACATCTTTGAAAAAAAAAAACTGATTTCATTTTGCTTTTCCATCTATTTGTCATTATGTAATTCGTTTAATGTACGGTTGGCTACGAATTCTCAGCTCTCATTGTGCAAACTCAGGAACTCTTGTAAAGTGAGAAAAATTGGAGACACAAATTATTTACGAACGTAATAAAATGTTTATGGGCATTAAATGTGGCAAGTAACAAGGCTGATATGATGGTATGCTTGAGAACATTTAATTAGGCATTTATTCATCTCGGCTTCGCAGGCTCCCCACCCCTGTATTTTGGAGTTGCTATCCTTTGTTATTGTTAAGAGTTGTTCGGACTTGAGCTTTCCTGTAGGACTTGCAAAGACGGCTCTGGCTGAGCACGCGCTTAGGGAGCAGGAGGATACAGTACTTGGAACTTTTCACAAACCTTTTGGATCGCTTCAGAGAAAATACTGAGCTCAAATTAAAACCCACGGTCTCTAACTGAATTTCAATTTGGTAGCTATTACCCCAGCACTGACAGTTCTCCAGATCCTGGAGATAAATACAAGAGTAAAGAAGTGGCCGTTCCCTCAAGAAGCTGGCCACCTATGGGGACAATCGATACACATGTCAGCGCAACCCAAGCAGCCAGCACGGAGGGTGGGTGCTAATAAGTCCGCACGGGCTCATGGAGGACCAGGCAGGGAATGACCCCCGCCGGAGGGAATCTGAGCTCCGTGGAGGGCCAGCGGCGGACGAACTCAGTGCTGTCACCACGAAACCACGCAGATGTGCATCGACCCAGTCGGTATTTACTGAGCTCCAACTCTGCGCCAAGCCGTGTTCTCAGGAAGCGGGATTCGGCGTAGGGCTGGTCGGTCAACGCGCCCGGCCGTCCTGGAGCTCGTTGACTTGCATGGGGGTGCAGGGGAACCATCACGGCTTAAGGAACCACAGGCGGGAGGGAGCTCAACTGGCTTCTAAGACTCAGCAGAGCAACCCCTATCTGCGCCGTGTACAGACAGGAAGCCAGAACCCCGAACAAATCACTGGAGGGGCGCTTACGAGGAATGGCGTTTGATGAAGGACGGCATGAAAGAGAAAGGCTTCCGTCACGGGACTGGGCCGGGATCCACGCTCGGCAGCATCTTCCTCTGACTTGGAGCAACCGACAAGCCCAAGTGTCTCGAAACAGTCGCCCCATAGGCAGACGCAGACGCCCGAACTCATCTTTATCGTGTTGACAGCAATCTGGGGAACCGTCTCTGTTCTACTAGCACCCTAGCCCTGGTTCGCCCCAACTTAGATGGGGAGCCAAACGGAGAAAGCTGAGAAAGTCGGGGGTATTAT
>NW_011888815.1:1840096-1846659 GCF_000151845.1 Pteropus vampyrus | reverse complement strand
GGTTTATGTCGACGAGTCCGTATAAAGCAGTGCGGGAAAGGCCGGTCTCCGTGGATGGTGCTGGGACAACTCGAACTTGTAGGGGGGTAAAAAAAAAAAAACCAGCAGCAGCTTCACCACTCCAGTCGGGTCAGCGGGGCGAAGGCCTCTGCAAACTCCGTCTGCGGCCGAAAGCCAAGCCAAATAGGCCGTCCAGAAACCCGGGGACCTCGACCAGCGGCCCGCTCACTTCGAAATCTGACAAGTCCGTCAGTATTTCCGAGGGTCACTGTGTGGGGAAAGACAGGAGTGGCACCTGCCTTGACATGATGCACGTGCTCCCTGTGTCTCAGTTTGTGCCTCTGTGGAGAGGGCGGGCAACAGCCCCTCCCTCATGGGTCAAACGCACCGAAACGTTCCTGGAACTGACTTTCTCAAAAAGAACTCGAGCTGTTAGTTTATTCTTGCTGGGGCTTCTAATGACAGATTTTTCTTCCTGTTGTAAATGAGTTTTACTTTTTTGATCACTTAGGCAAGAGATGCTCACCTTAGAGAATGTGGAAAATACAGAGCATCGCATAAAAAAATAAACACCATAGCTCTCATATTTCCTTTTGGGCATGACGGCATGTGTACTGCATTTCTGCTCGTGTGTTTCTGCATTGGTGGAACCGGAGAGCTTCATTTAAAACACAAAACCTCTTTTTTTTTTTTTTTTTTTCATTTTAAAAGAAACACATGCTTATGGAGATCTGAGATTGAACCAAGGCTGGACAGGCATCATGACACGGTGGCCAAGCACACAGAGCTGGCCAGCATCTGCACTCCCTAGCTGTGTGACCTTGAGAAAGTTAGTTACCTTCTCTGGACCTCCACGCTCCACCTGAGAGTGATGATAACGACAGTACCTACCCTCGCAAGGCTGCTTCGAGATTTAAGTGATTAATACACACGAAGGGCTTTCCACAGCGCCTGGCACACGGTAAGTGCTTAATAAATTCTAGCTATTATTATTATTCCCAGGAAGATGGCACAAATCACCATCTTTCACGACCCGGAAAAAACACCGATATTCATTAGATATTCCCTTCCAGTCTGTCTCTATATATGACTTTTTTTTTTTTTTTTAAGAATGATTTAAAAATAAATACCTAACATAGTTCTCCTAAAAAACCTGGAAACAAATGATAAGATTTTCTAAAGAATGCATTTTCTAAAGAACAGAATTATCGACTGCAGTAGAATTTAAGGTGCTGAAAAAAACCAGAATTTCAAGGGCCCTGCATTTCTCAGCTGCCCTCAGGACAGTGGTGAAGGGGAAAGCATGCAGGCTAGATCCACGCCGCTCAGCGCTCAAGGCCACCGGGGCCTCATGTGACAGCTCTGACTTCTTAGCAGAGACTGAGACAGCATTGAGCAGGGCAGGGGAAGGTGGAGCTGAGGTTTCTGTGTGGCGCAGGATGAAAGAACCTCAGGGGAAGTCTTGTTTTTTTGTCTCTGGGGGGATCCTGATTTGCCTGGGTGAAGCAATGGCTTTCAATCCCTTCTGATGTAACTGAGGTTAAACAAAAAAATTCTGACCCCATGGCAGGGCTCATGTTATGATAACCATTTTTTGTGGACAAAAAAAATCAGAAGCTGAGCGAGGTTACTCAGTTGCCTCCAGGCCACACGGCTTGCACGTGATAGAGGTACATTTGAACTCAGGCCTCTAGGACTCCCTAGGTTCTTAGAGGAAGAACAGATAGGGCCGTGTGGTATAGCGGCGAAGCCTCTGGAATCAGCCAGACCTAAGCTTGGCTTCTGGCTACACGTCTCGATTTTTAGATGACTCATTTCCAAACTCTGAGTCTAGGAATAAGAACACTGAGAATTAGATGCAGTGCATGCAAAGCGACTGGTGCCTAGAATATAGTAGATGCTTTCTAGAATTCTCTTTGTGTCTGAGGGATGGTGAGTTCCAGAAAGGAGGCCTGCATGGCTGGTCTCCCCTAAGCACGAGTCTCTGTTTCTTTAGCAGGACTCAGTCTCGATTTTAATCCTGAATGGAGACCCCTCAAGGGGGTGGAGTGCAGAAGCAGCTCGGGGCAGTTGTGGCTTTTTCCCACTAGAGGGCAGCATCAGCCCAGAAAAGACACAGTCCCGGCTTCTCGCGCTTCATGTCCTTCCCTTCCTAACTGCCCACAAAACAAACCCTGCGTCAGCACGTTGCTTTCCGCACTCCCACCTGCCTTCTGTGCCCTCGATTTATACACGTGAATTCTTCCACCTTGACATCTGCAGACCGAAAACGGCTCCCCTAAGAAAGAGTGTTCGCATCACACTTTGCATGAATAAAACATGATCCATAAACAGCAGGAAACCCACAAAACATGGGACACATATGTCTCCGGGGCCCACTGCCAACAGCCTGATGGCATTACATCACTCACCTTGCTTACCTCTCAGGGACAGGTGGAGGGAAGTGGGGATGAGGCCACTATGCACCACCGAACACAGACTATGCGCCAGACGCAGCATGCCGTTTGGGTAACAATTATCCCGACATCACGAAGTTTATAAACAAACCATCAACGCTGCTAAGGCCACACGGGATGGGCAAGAGTTTACAAGCCGTTCCCCACCGTGTCAGAACTGTCCCTTCTTAAGCCAGTCATATTCCTGGGTCGCACACTGGAATCACCTGGGGAACTTTTAAAAACAGTATTAACGCCGAGGTCCTGCTCCCCGGGGTCGGGTGCAGCTGGTCCGGGGTGCAGCCCGAGCACCGGTATGTTTTCCAAGCTCTCCAGGTGATTTTATGTGTGGCCAGATTGAGGACCGCTGGGCTCTGTCCTTTACCCAAAATGCATCTGGGCATGGGGGAAGAGGGAAGGACGAGATTGTGATCACCATGTGACGTCAGCGCTGAAAGGTGGACGGGCAGCCAGACGCCGAGTGTGGCCAGAATGAGGTCACTGAGCACGGCGGCAGAACCTGGATCTCTCTTGTGCAGCCAGCCACAGCAGCCCCGTATGCCATCACAACTGTGCATCCGACGACGGCAGTGGTCCCCAAGCTTTGTGGCACCAGGGACCGGGGCTCCTATGAGAATCGAACGCCTGACGATCTGAGGTGGAGCTGAGGGGGTGATGCCGGCGCTGGGGAGCGGCTGCAGATATAGATGAAGCTTCGCTTGCTTGTCCACCACTCACCTCCTGCTATGTGGCCCGGTTCCTAACAGCCCATGGACTGGTTCCGGTCCATAGCACTGGGGGTAGAGGACCCCTGGACTACAGAACTTGGCCTGGTAGACCTGGTGTGGCCCCTGGTGCTGTCTGGTTTCTTAGTCTTCAGCCCAGTTTCTCTCTCCCCTCGTGTACCAAAGGTCTGCTCTCCATGCAAAGCCTGCCTTGAATGCCACCTCCTCCAGAGGGCCTTCTGAGATTTTTCTCACTTCTTCCCTTCCCTTTCCTGCCATGGCACCTAGGCTGAGAATACTTCCATAGTGCTGCTTATAGTCCGCCTGAGTATAAAAATAAAGTTCCCTGTATTAGGCATGCCATAGTAATTGCAGGCCTAGGAAAGGCAGAGAACCTTGTTTTCTGCAGGGGCGATAGAGCCCTTTGCCTGGAGGAGGAACCCAATGTCTGTCTGTTGAACTATGAACTGATTACTACCCACAGGAAGCCCCAGCATTATGGAGAACCATGTGTCTAATGAAGGTCACACGACACGAGGCTAAGCGTCCTGGGGATGCTCGGGAAGGACATGGACTTGGTCAAAGCTGCAATGTTGGCAGCCTTGTTTTACCCAGCCAGCTGCCAACCTTCTCTTTCTCCCCTGCTGCCCAGCAAGGCCCTACCAGGGTGAGGGCACATGTGCCTTTGGCTGGCCGGCCAGTGGGCATATGCATGTGACGCCCACAGGGAAGAACCCACTGTCAGCAGCGGCCAGCTTCTGGTGGCTCCCTGGCCAGTGCCCCTGTGGGAATCACACCTCAGAGCTAGAGCTGCCTTTGAATTTTCCTGCAGCTTTATTTGTATGAGGCGGGTCCCAAGGAGCACGGCTGGGTCTGGCTGACTCTCTTCGAAGCAAGTGAGAACACCCTCATCCTCCCCTACCCTCCGTTAAAGCCCCTGAGAAACGCTGGGCCCGCGAGCGATGAGGCTACCGGCTGATGAACAGAGAACAGGGTGAGCACTAGGAAGCCACGAGCCATGCAGGCAGGAAACCCACCCACAAAAACAGGCGACGCCTTCCTGAAGGGCCCGCTTCCTGCTGGTGTGCTGTGCCAAGCAGGGTCTTCCTAGAAGCTCGTTGGCAGGTCCTCTAATGGTGGTGAGTTTTATGGCTTCTGCCATCCCCACTCTCGGCCTCCGGCAGGCGGCACTGGAGAGATGGCTGGCGGGAAGCTTAGCCTCTGGGCCCGCGGCCACCTCAGCAGGAGGCTGTGCTCAAGGCATGTGACCTGCCTCAGACGGGGGAGTTCCAGTGGAACCATGTCCCCTACATCCATTTGTTGAAGCCCTAATGCCCCAGAAGCTCCGATTGTGACTATGTTTGGAGATAGAGCCTTTAAAGAGGCGATTAAGTTAGAATGAGGCCTTCAGGGTGGGCCCTAATCCAGTGGGACTGATATCCTTAGATCAAGAGATGAGGACACAGACACACACAGGCATGACCACGTGAGGACACAGGGAGAAGGCGGCCGTCTGCCGGCTGGGGGGAGAGGCCTCAGAAGGAGCCGGCCCTGCCGGCAGCCCCTTGATCTTGGACTTCCGGCCTCCAGAACGGTCAGAAAACCAATGTCTGTTGTTTAAGCCACGTGTTTTGTGACATTGATATGGCAGCTCGAGCAAACTAAGACGTCTCGCCGGACCAGTGTGAAGACCGCATGTGACAGACAGCACATGACAGCGTATCTGGAAACCGACGAGTGCCACCCAAATGGACACGGGGCATCCGATGTGTCAGGCGAGTCAACGAACACTAACGAGGCCGGCCCAGCACTCGCACGCGGCAGGCAGGGATGGACACGCAGGGCCCTGCGCGAGTGTTAGGGCTGCGTCTGTCTGCGTGGGACCCCCGTCTACTTTGCCACGGCTGCACCTCGCGCTGCGCCCAGCAGGAGGCCGGTTCTGGAATAGGTTTGCTGAATGCTGTTCACAGACAGGTGGGTTTCGTGCAGGGTGTGGGCGTGAAGGGGGGTAGAAGAACCACGGGGACCCAGACGAGGGGAAAATCTTATTCAGCGCCGAGGGCCGGAGTTGGGCTTTTGAATCGGGACTGTTACTAGTGACGATGATGGTGGTGGGGACAGTGGTGCCGACAGCTGGCCAGCTGAGGGCTGGGCGCTATGCCCTCTCTCATTTGGTCCTCGCCATAACCCTGGCAGTAGGTACACTCCTGTCTTACACAGCAGGAAGCCGAGGCACAGAAAGACCAAGTGGCCCCATGGTACTTATGGTCAGCAGGAAGCGGAAATAAGCACAAAGACCAAGGATTTAAGCACGGCGAGGGCAGAGGGGAAAGGGAGGTCAGGAGTCAGCTCGGGCCAGGGCGGAGGGGTGGGAGAGCCCCTGGACGTGAGCGGACAGCTCGGCGAGGCCCTCGCACGCGAGCACAGGCCTGTGGTGCCGCTGCGCAGGCCGCCGAGGTCCAGAAAAGCAGAGCGATGGACCAGGCCTCAGGGAGACAGCAGAGTCCAGCATCCCAGGCCGGGCCCAGCCCCGGCGGTGGGCCTCCCACAGGTCGATCCCTAGCTCTTGATGAGTATTTCTCGCCCACCGAAATATTCAGGTGTTAGCTTCCCCGAGCGACCTCACTTCATCTTCACTGCTGAGGACCGAAAACCCTGTCACTTCCGACCTAACGGCAGCAGCAAAGCAGCTCCCACGAAGCCCTTCTCAGGCGCCAGGGGCTTTAGACACGATCTGCAATCTCATCCTCACCCTGCCCAGCGATGTGGGTCGTTTCATCTCCCGTTTACAAATGGAGAAACCGAGGCACAGAGACGGTAGCTTCCCAGCCTGTGGCCACGCGACTGGATAAGAGCTCAGGCTCTGTGGGCCCCCAATCCCGCACTTCCTCCCACCTGCCACCCGACAGGAGGAAACGGCATCGGAACGGCTGTAGGCCGTGGAAATCCTTCTAGCAGATTCTAAAGGAACCGGGCTCTGCAGGGTGCTGAAGGACCCACTCTGAGCTTGAAGCAGACAGAACAGTCTCAAGTACGTAAACACATGCCCATGGGGGAGCTCTGCTCCCCACCTAGCGTGGGGGGACCTCTGAGCCTTAATTTACCATCCTCAAGTCAGCAAGCGGGCCTTCCCCCTAGAGGCGAATGTGTCTGCATTTCCTCCTGCCCGTCACCAGAGGACACCAGACACCGTCTCATGCCACGGACGGTGGCTGCTGGAGTTTGCAGTTCAAGGTGAGAGTCACCCACCCGCTCATCGGAGGTGGCTTCTTTGCCTGTAGGAGGACATGGTGGCAGGTGACTCGGCAGGTTTGTGGCCATTAGTGAAGGTCCCCATGCTGTGTCTGGCAAGAAAGCTTCCTTTCCAGAAGGCCGGTCACGGTGAGGGGAGGCCGTCGAGACC
>NW_011888815.1:1839276-1840046 GCF_000151845.1 Pteropus vampyrus | reverse complement strand
CTGCAGGACGTGAGGGTCCCCACAGGGTCAGAGCCCTAACGCAAACCTGGAATAAGCAGCCTGGCACCCCTGGGGCCCCTTCTGGTCTGTAAATGGGGCTGTGACCGCGTTGGCCAGGCCACCCGGGGACACACAGGTGGGCATAGCCGCGTGTAAGCACACACGCTCTGGTGCCCACAGCAGGACTGGTCCTCAGCATTTCCAGCCTGAGCTCTCTCTCTCTCTCTCAGCATTTAGACAGAAAGTACAAACAAGCACACCGGGACTCCCAGAGACACCCCCGAACCGCATGTGGATTCTCATCAGGCTTGTACTTTCAAGGATTCACACATCTGTCCAGACATTGACTCTAAGGAATGGGGATCAGCCAACCTTGACAGGGCCCCTGGCAGGTGCCAGGCCCTGGCTAAGCTCCGTACGCATTTCACAGATAAGAAAACTGAGGCTCGAAGAAGTCCAGCAACCTGTCCAGAGCCCACGCAAATACAGTCAACAGAAGAATGTGGATTTGAATCCACCAATAAGAGACAATTCTCATTTTCCCTAAGGAGCCGGATAGGTCTCCACAGTGTGTCGAAGGCTTGCGCCTCTCAGAAGCAGTTGTTTTTTTTAGTAATAACCCCAATCGCTGCTACCTATTGATCCTTCGTTACATCCCTGGCCCTTTGTAGGCATAGTGTGATCTCCTTTCCCCAAAACGCGAGAGACGAGAACGATTATTTTCTCCGATTCGGAGATGAGGGTACCGAGCTTTAGCGCTGGTGGCTGGT
>NW_011888815.1:1831165-1839226 GCF_000151845.1 Pteropus vampyrus | reverse complement strand
CAGTGACGAGGAGCTCACGACCTACTAAGACAGCCAGTCCACCTGTGCCCAGCGCAGCCAGCGGGTACAGGCCAGGAACGCTGCTAACAGCTCCCGCAACGAAGAACAATCCAGGCTACATCGCCGCCGGCGCCGAGGCTGAGAAGCCCGGCTCCACACACTGGGCCGCGGCGGGTCGCGGAGCCTTGCTCGGCCCCCGTGCGAGCAGGTAGGGTGGGTGCGGGGCAGGGGGAGAACAGGAAGTTCTGGGTGGTGTGGACCGTCCTGCAGCACTGAGAACTGAATAAGCATGAAGAGCGCCCTTGTCAGAGAAAAAGACAAAAAGAAGGAAAAACACCCTGAGCCCTACAACTGTAGAGGCTCTCGATGATCTCTGAACACCGGAATGAGCACCTCGTCCACTGGTTCCCGGCCGACCCTGCTGGGGAGTCGGATGTGTCCCCGGAACTCCCCGGTCACGTGTCCGTGCGGCGGGGTGTCGTGGGGTGAGGGGAAGGAGCTAAGCCCACACACCGCAGTGCACACCCAAGTAGCTCGCCTTCCACCGACCATGACACCAAGAGGTCAAGCTGTCTTGCCTACGCCCGGACTGCTTCTCAGCTCAGGATTCGACTCCCAAGTCTCTCGATGCTCCACTAACGCTCTGGCTTTCAAACTCAGCTCCTGGGGCTGCCAGGCAGGGTAGGGGACGGAGCTAGCTGTGTGGACCTCCGGGTCTTGACTGTGCTGCATCCGGGGTCCCCCTCCTTCTCCGTTCTGCCGTGAGGACTTCTGTGTAAGCTTCACAGTGGCCTCGATAATGTTCCCAGAAAGAGGTGGCCACGTCTGGGATATCTGTCAACGCGACCTTATTTGGAAGAAAGGATCTTTGCGGATGGAATTGAGCATCTCAAGATGTGATCACCTGGATTCCCCCAGCGGGCCCATCAAGCCACGTGTCCTTAGAATACACATGTAGAGGAGACGCAGAGGGGGAAGAGAAGCCCAAGGCTGGAGTGACAGCCACAAACCAAGGAACGCCGGGAGCCACCGGAAGCCGGAAGGAGGCCTCCTCCCCCACAGCCTCCGGTGGGCCCTGCCCGCACCTTAATCGCAGACTTCTGGGCCCCAGAACCACGAGCAAATAAATTCCTATTGTTTTAAGCTACTAGGTTTGTGGCACTTTTTGTGGCAGCCCCAGGAAATGAATACAGTTTTCTTTAAAGAAAGAGTCCCATGGCCAAACGTTTAAAAATCACGACCTGCGCTGGGCCACCCGCCCTGGGTCTTCTTGGAAGTCTAGGTTGAGCGGGGACTCAGCAAACAATTGCTGAATGAAGGTGAACAATGGATTGAGCCAAATCTCTTTCTACACATATGATCTAAACCCTGGGCAGGGCTGGATCGAAGTTTTCAGATTTTGCACCATCCAAAATCTTTCGAGACTCATTCAGTAACTGAGGAAGCTCCAGGAACCCATGAGGAGGAAAGAAAGAGGTCCTAGCACCATCTCTGCTCTCCGCTTTGCTATCGAGGCATCTCGCACGGCGTGTGCACCTCACGGGAAGAGCCGACTGGCACCACGGCTGTGGCCTCCCTTGGTGACAGCTGAAGAAAGAGTTTAGAGAACTTCCTAGGTCTGGAGCAAGTTACTCAGTGAGAGAAATAAGAGCTTGTCACATCCAGGCCCCAAATCGCCATAAACTCTTGGGCACAGAGGGGTCACTCGGAGTCTTCGGAGATGGTCCAGCCCTTCTCATTCTGGTTTGCTTTTTGCCCTCTGATCCTTCTTGTCTTTTCTGTGTCCCTCTGCCCCAAACATGCTGCGGAACTGAAAAACGGACTTCCAAGAAATACACGTCTGCTGTTTAAATTGTGCTAAAATTCACGTCACACGAAATGTACCATCTGATCCACTCTGAAGTGCACAGTTCAGCGGTGTTAAGCCTAGTCACATCTGTTGCACAATCTCCAGAACGCTTTTCTAAAAATAATAGACATTTTTAAGGGATGGAAAACTTCCAATATCAGAGCGAACAGCGTAAACTAGAATAGTGAAGGCCCAGAGACTCGTCGCTAGCCCCAACCATCGCCAACGTTTGGTCAGTTTCCCACGCACGTCCCCATCTTCCCTCTGGGTTATTTTAAAGCCCAGACGTCTTTTGTCTCTATTTCAGGACCTATCTTTCAAAGAGAAAGACAAAACTATGACACTGTCGCCACGCCCCTGACATTTAGTAATAACCGTAGGGGGTTATTCAAGCTTCGAAGCCCCTTTACATGCCAAAACTTCTCTACCCTCCAAACGACGGTGTGAGGGGGCTACCCAGACCCAAGGCAGACCAGGGAGCCGACGCTCCAAGGCTGAGTGGCCGGCCGCCTAAGGATGCCGATGCTGAGACAGATTTTCTGAATCGGGGCCTCGTGTTCTTCCTACCCCGCCTTTGCTGCTTGGGGAGGATGACTCGCTCGCAGAAGCTGCTTCTGAATGAGCCCGATGCCCACGCACCGGAAGCAAGTCCCCATCATGCTCTGACCTTCCCGGATTCTAATTTGGGTAGCCTCCCAGATTGCCTTGTATACAGATTTCTGCTTTATTTTCTTATTATAAAGGCATAAAAGTGATTGCAGTTAAGTCATCTCCGCTATTTTATTTTTAGTGCTTTGGGGGAGAGGCAAGAGAGAAACCGAGCGAGTGGATTTATGTCACCTGGGTGGGTTCTCTGCCACCGCTCTTGGAGAGGGCTTTCCCTAACGAGTCACTCGGTGACTCATTTATAATTCTGCAGAGCTCCGTAGAGGGCTGGGGGCCTTTCGATGAGAAAGAGAGATGGATGCAAAGCAACGCTCGTGGCTGAAGGCCACGTCCTCCCTCGCGGGCCTGGTGGCATTTTGGGTTCCCTCGGCCCTGGGCCTCTTGATGGCGATGGGTGTTGACGCTGCTGACCTCACGAGAACTGACGAATCTGGGCCCGGTCCACAGACTACCTGACGTCAGTCTCATACCTTCGACCACGCTGCACTGAAACCACCTGCTTCCATTTCCGGGCTGCTCTACTTTGATTGAAGTTTCTGAACCTCACCACTGGTGATGGACACGACGGGGGGAGAAGTCTTGGCTGGGGAGGGCTGTCCCGTGCATTGCAGGATGCTTAGCAGCGCCCCTAGCGTTGACCTATTAGATGCCCCAATCTGGTCCCTGTCTCCAGTTACTGCCAAACAACCCCCCCAAAGGCAAGAGTGTCCCCGACTGGGCACCGGCAGTTTACAGCATGCAGTCACAAGGGTGGCACCTCCGTCTTTTTCCTCTTTGCCACCCCCGTCCCCCCCAGCACAGTGCCTGGCACAGAGTACGAATCGCCAACTCCTTGTGGGTGTCTAAGACTCACCCTGTGAAGCAGGCATGTTACAGGCAGGACAACCGAGGCCCAGAGAGGTTCTGATTTCCTGGGCCACGCGGCTCGTGAGCGATACAGCTGGTAACTCCACAGCCGCCCTGCTGCCCAGGGGCGGGAGCCAGCAGCAGGTAGCTCGAGAGAGGAGCTTCGCTTGGGATTCTTCGGCTTTCCAGCTCTGGCCACCAAAGGAGCCAGGCTGTCAATGCCATTTGTCCAGAACGTTCCAAATGCCCGCAGCTGCTAATTAATGAGGAGCGGGGGGACCTCTGTGCTGACGGGAACAAAGTGCCTGGAACCGCATGGCCCTGTTCAGCATAAGGGCGGGGTTCATTTTTTAAAAAAATCTCTCTAGTAGCTTAAACCTGAATAACGGGTGATGGTGTAAATTGGGTTTGCAACATGAGTTGGCCAGAGGAAGCTCGGCACCTCAGTGCACTTGGGCTGTGAATGAATTTCGTCACAGACTTGAGGTGCTGTCTTAATTAGGTTTGGAGTCTGCTTTTTCCTTTTTGAAGGGAAAAGTAGAACAGTAAACTGTCTGATTCACATTTGAAAGTGGGAGCGGGGTGGGGGTGGGGGTGGGGGATAGACGCACGTGGTTGGCCATCTAGAACCCGATTTGTGGAGCAGAACAGCCTCATTTCTGACTCCATCACTGCAGGCCTGCTGCCAAGTTTTCCTTTAAAGGCATGCCTAGTACAAAGAACACAAGCAGCTTCGTGCACCTGGACCCTTGAGCTCAATCACACCTGCCCCCGCCCCCCGATGTCACACAGCAGTGTCCTTGAAAGGGAACCTGGGGCATGTGTCATTACTTCCAAGCGTCCAAGTGGCTACCAAGGAAAACAGCAGCCTGTCCCGATGCTCCTAGTTCTAGAAAACCAGTCCCAAAAGGGTCAGCACAGATGACTTGTGATGCTTAATGCATCGTAAACCACACCACACCTGCAGGTGTCCTGACTGCTAGTGTGTGGAGTCCGCCCCACAGCTGACCCTTGCACAGGGCGGGTTTGAACTGCATGGTTTTGTCGTCACGACTTGAAAACGCTCGCAGACAAACCGCACGGGCTTAAAAGAGACGACAGAAACGCAGGGTATCGGTCAGCACAATACAGTGCTGTAAACGTATTTCCTCTTCCCCACGATTTTTCTTAATGACATTTTCTCTCTGGCTTACTTTATTGTTAAGAATACAGCATATAATATGCATAACATACAAAATATGGGTTCCCGGACCATTTATGTTCTCAGTAAGGCTTCCGGTCAACTGTGGGCTATTAGGAGTTAAGTCTTTGGGGAGTCAAAAGTTAGACCTGGATTTGCTACTTCACAAGGGTCAGCACTCCTAACCCCTGCACCATTCAAGAGTCAGCTGTATTTGTGTCAGGGAGAGGAGTCGAGGAGCTGAAGAGAGGACCAGTGCCGGATGGTGGTGCCACCCCCTCCGCGGGTTTGCTGTGCTGTGAGAGCTTCCTCCCCCCCGGGAGGTAGGACATGTGGCCTCGAACCATGGTGGACGGCCCCTGGGCTGAATGGACAAGGCTACTCTCTCCTGCAGTGATCAGCCAGGAGACTCAGCCCACCCCAGGCCTGCGGACTGAAGGGCCTATCCAGTGTGCTGTAACCCCCACCTAGGGGACACCCCGGAGAGGGGCGTCCGAGAACCACAGTTTCGGGGACCCCGGAGGTACGCTCTAGCATGGCACCTGCCATACTTGTCTTATTCCTCTTTTTGCAGTAAATCCTGTCTTCAGACAAAACCACAAAGAAGATCTAAAACAGACAGACAGGAGAGAGAGGCTCTATTGAAGGGGGTGAGCCTGCTTGAACCCCCACCTCCTCTATGGCTCCACAGATACCTTGGTGAACTCTTGGACTCCATGGAAAGTGATTTCAAATTCAAGGCTATCATCCAGCCCAAACTCCTTAGTCTATAAAAAAGAAAGGGGGGGTCCTGAGCTGCAGGACGTGAGGGTCCCCACAGGGTCAGAGCCCTAACGCAAACCTGGAATAAGCAGCCTGGCACCCCTGGGGCCCCTTCTGGTCTGTAAATGTCAAAAGTTGGCCAGGCCACCCGGGGACACACAGGTGGGCATAGCCGCGTGTAAGCACACACGCTCTGGTGCCCACAGCAGGACTGGTCCGCAGCATTTCCAGCCTGAGCTCTCTCTCTCTCAGCATTTAGACAGAAAGTACAAACAAGCACACCGGGACTCCCAGAGACACCCCCGAACCGCATGTGGATTCTCATCAGGCTTGTACTTTCAAGGGTTCACACATCTGTCCAGACATTGACTCTAAGGAATGGGGATCAGCCAACCTTGACAGGGCCCCTGGCAGGTGCCAGGCCCTGGCTAAGCTCCGTACGCATTTCACAGATAAGAAAACTGAGGCTCGAAGAAGTCCAGCAACCTGTCCAGAGCCCACGCAAATAGAGTCAACAGAAGAATGTGGATTTGAATCCACCAGTAAGATGCAATGCGCATTTTCCCTAAGGAGCCGGATAGGTCTCCACAGTGTGTCGAAGGCTTGCGCCTCTCAGAAGCTGTTGTTTCTTTAGTAATAACCCCAATCGCTGCTACCTATTGATCCTTCGTTACATCCCTGGCCCTTTGTAGGCACAGTGTGATCTCCTTTCCCCAAAACGCGAGAGACGAGAACGATTATTTTCTCCGATTCGGAGATGAGGGTACCGAGCTTTAGCGCTGGTGGCTGGTGAAGCCGGGACGGGACCCCGTCTCCGCCAGTTCTCGCCACCTTCTCGCTCCTTCTCTGAAGAGGGAGGACGTCACGTGGGCACTTGTTCTCCGGTACCCACTCTGCTCCAAAACTTGGACTTGGGACGCCGTTTCCTTCCCCTGCCCTTCAAGAAGGACCCGTGAGGTCAACCTTCGGGAGGCTGACCATGTCCTCCCGGAAATCCTGCCCGCCGATGAGGACACACTCCCCTCAGGGCCTCGGCCTGGCCCCAACGCCTGGGGCTCCGCTGGCCTCCCGCTTCCTCCGGCTGCACCCCCACGTCCGTCACCCACACACCAATTCCTGGCTTCTGAGCTGCTTTTTCTTCTTCCTTGGCCTAAGAGGCTAAGGAAACTTCTAGCCTTCAAATGCACAGCTTCCCTGTCTTCAACTTTCCAGTCACGGGCTCACCAGAACGATCACGTCACTTTTTACCCACTTTTGAGGAGAAACGGCGGGGGACTTGTACGTGTTTCGATATTAGATTGTGGTGATGGCCGCAGCACTCTGTAAATTGTGCACATGAGATAAAGGAACTTTCTGGTTTATAAATTATACCTCGATAGCATTGTTTAAAAAAAAAGAAAGAAGCTTTTGTTGTTGTTTTTGTTTTTTAAGAGCTCTACTCGGGCATGTGAAGCCTCTTCAATTACTTCAGGAAGCAGAGGTCACATGGGAAAGGCCGGCCACATATTTAAGGAAACTCAACCGACTGACCGAGTCCATTCTCCAATTCTCCTTGCAGAAAATCTGGAACGGAGACTTCCGTTCACCCAACTGACACCCAAGCTCTGGCAGGATTTAGGCAAGAGGGAGGTGAGGGGGAGGGTGTCAGAGGCCCGAAGCTGAGTTTAGCGTAAGGGGTCCCTGCCATGGGCTCGCCCGCGGGGGTCATTCGGTTGAAGTCGCAACGGGGCCCCGTTAGGGGTCTGTCTGTCTAAGGCGGGACCCACGGCTTGAACAGCTGCAAGGCCAGCCTGTTGGAGAGCTGAACCTGTCCCCAGTCCCCGAAAAGCTCGGTGTAAACAAACCCCTGTGTGTCATTCACCACATCTACACAGTGACGGTCCCGTCAGTACCTACTTCGTAAGGCCGCCCTAAGGGTTAAAGAGACAGTCCACGGGAAAAGCGAAAACTTAGGACAATGCTCGACACAGTGACCTTCAAAAAAATATCGTGACACCCCTTAAGGGAGCGAGTACAGACAGCACCCCGGCTGGCCCCCGGGGCTGAGTTTCTAGGGTTTCGTTCAGGCTTCACAATGATCCTTTGCATCTTCACAATGGCTCCTCCTGTTCCCATGGGATAAGCAGGAAAGAGGCTCCGGGAAGTGCAGACACTGGCCTGGGTCCCCCAGCTGACACGTAGCAGAGCGGGGACTTGAACCCAGGCCTGTCTGACTTTGAAGCAGTTGTCACTCCAATATGCCATTATGACAAGGGCTCTCTCCACCCACGTTCCCAGGGTCGGGACCGAAATGGGTTTAACTAGGTATCTACACACAGGAGGGGCCTTGATCGGCATCTGTCGCATGAACAAAACACCCGTCCTCGCTGAGGCCCACACTCTCATCTGTCATGGCCACAGGCTCAAAACGGGCCCCAGCGAAACAACCGCAGCACGTCAGGCTTCCAAACGGTTAACCTTCCCTCTCGCCCCGAGCTCAGTACTTACAAGCAGAACCTGAACCAAGCCTACGGGGCTATTTTTAGCACCCCGTGTCCCCTGTCCTTTTTGGATGATCTGATAGTACGGGCTGAGCTAATGTTTTCTTCTTACCGACTCCTGCCTTGAGAAACGCCAAGACTCCGAAGGCCTGGCCCAGGCCTAGAGCTGCAGCTCCAGGCATAGAAAGGGACCTACAAGAGGCAGGCGGGTGCTGGGCCAGGGGCCCTCTCAGGGCTGTCCTGGTGGGAGAGAGGCTGCGTGGGAGCCGATGGCTTCC
>NW_011888815.1:1828667-1830390 GCF_000151845.1 Pteropus vampyrus | reverse complement strand
CCCAGGGTCGGGACCGAAATGGGTTTAACTAGGTATCTACACACAGGAGGGGCCTTGATCGGCATCTGTCGCATGAACAAAACACCCGTCCTCGCTGAGGCCCACACTCTCATCTGTCATGGCCACAGGCTCAAAACGGGCCCCAGCGAAACAACCGCAGCACGTCAGGCTTCCAAACGGTTAACCTTCCCTCTCGCCCCGAGCTCAGTACTTACAAGCAGAACCTGAACCAAGCCTACGGGGCTATTTTTAGCACCCCGTGTCCCTTGTCCTTTTTGGATGATCTGATAGTACGGGCTGAGCGAGTGTTTTCTTCTTACCGACTCCTGCCTTGAGAAACGCCAAGACTCCGAAGGCCTGGCCCAGGCCTAGAGCTGCAGCTCCACGCATGGAAAGGGACCTACAAGAGGCAGGCGGGTGCTGGGCCAGGGGCCCTCTCAGGGCTGTCCTGGTGGGAGAGAGGCTGCGTGGGAGCCGATGGCTTCCGGGGACTGACCATGCTCATGGGCGGGCCCCACGAGCAGGAGCCCAAGACAGCGGCCTGGCTTGTCAGAGGCTGGCCCTGGGGCTGTGTCTCTAGATCTCTCCACCCCTAAGTGACTCCCCTAACAGCCCGCAGGTGTCTGAGGGTCCACGGTAAGAGAGACTCGCTTCTTGGGCCAACTGGTCTCCCAGCCGCCGAGCCCTACCTCCCTCTCCAAGGCGTCCACCGCTCTGCCAACAGAGTCGCCTTCTCTCGGAAATACACATGGCCGACCTCACCACTCCCTCCTCAAAACACACTGGCGATTTCCCACCGCCCTCTCGATAAAATTCACACTTCCTCGCACGGTCCGCAAGACATTCCGGCCCCTCCCCAGTCCTCTTCCCGAGGCACCACACTCCAGGCCACTGTGTCCCTGGGCTTCCCAGAAAGCCTGATCTCACGTGGACAGGGTCTGGCTGCTGCTCTCTGAGCCGCCCCCACAAACTTCACAGGGAACTGAAACATCGCCTCCCGCAGGACGCTGCCCCTACCTGCCCCACGGAGCTCTCAGACTCTTACTCCACTAAGCATCGGAAATGTGCAACCCGACTTTGCCGCCCTGAATTCATTTAAGGCATCTGCCTTCAGTGAGAAGATGCAAACGAACCTCAAAGAGAAGCCTTTCTCTGTCACTGGGACCCCTGGGCCCCTCTGCTGGCTGGGCGCTTCCCTGAGTGCAGATCTGATGATGGAGGGAGGACTGAGGACTGCACACAAGGAGACGGCCACGGCGGTGACTCCGGGACTGGTGGAGGGGAGACCTCGGTGGGCCACCCGGCAGCCGGAGGTCCCTCTGCTCACACCCGCCCCCCTGGCTGAGTGTGGGCTTCCACATTTTGTTTGTTCATAATGGTACGATGGAATGTTATTCACCAGACCACACGAGCCTCGACAGAAAAAGGCCTCTGCTCAGTGACCGCGGTCTGTCCGCTGGCACGTGGTCCTCACTGTGCTTCTCGCTGAAACGGGAATGAAGCCGCTCACAGCCCCACGGAAGAGACAAGGCTGGAAACCAGAATGGGCTGCTCCCGGGGGCAGGAGGAGGCGCCAGTTTCCAGCTCATTCTAAATGTCTGCAGCCATCAGGGCAGCATCCCAGGTCTCATGTACAGAGGCCGAACCCGAGGCCCGGGGAACAACATCGCCCACCGTGCCGTACGTCTGGCCACATGACACAAAGGCCTGTGTGGCTGACCGC
>NW_011888815.1:1826458-1827882 GCF_000151845.1 Pteropus vampyrus | reverse complement strand
GTCACTGGGACCCCTGGGCCCCTCTGCTGGCTGGGCGCTTCCCTGAGTGCAGATCTGATGATGGAGGGAGGACTGAGGACTGCACACAAGGAGACGGCCACGGCGGTGACTCCGGGGAGGCCCTGCCTCCCGGCCTGGGACTGGTGGAGGGGAGACCTCGGTGGGCCACCCGGCAGCTGGAGGTCCCTCTGCTCACACCCGCCCCTGGCTGAGTGTGGGCTTCCACATTTCGTTTGTTCGTAATGGTACGATGGAATGTTATTCACCGGACCACACGGGCCTCGACAGAAAAAGGCCTCTGCTCAGTGACCGCGGTCTGTCCGCTGGCACGTGGTCCTCACTGCGCTTCTCGCTGAAACGGGAATGAAGCCGCTTACAGTCCCATGGAAGAGACGAGGCTGGAAACCAGAACGGGCTGCTCCCGGGTGGCAGGAGGAGGCGCCAGTTTCCAGCTCATTCTAAATGTCTGCTGCCATCAGGGCGGCATCCCAGGTCTCATGTACAGAGGCCGAACCCGAGGCCCGGGGAACAACATCGCCCACCGTGCCGTACGTCTGGCCACATGACACAAAGGCCTGTGTGGCTGACCGCCAGGTCATGTGACGAGTGGTGCCAGGTGCAGGGCGATTGGGCTTCTACCCCCTTCTTGAGAGACATTCAACCTCAGGCCCGGGGCTGACAAAAAATATCCCTATAGAGAAAGAAAGGGGACTGACATGGCATCCCTCGGATCTCTGGGCCTGGAGCTAAACACAGCCGTGGGCCGATGGAAACTAGTGTCACCTCCTCTTTGCTGTGTCCAATGAGGCTGCCACTCCCAGGCACACAGACAGCACAGTGCAGCCCTCTGGCCTTGCAGAGCCTGCAGAAGCAGCTGAGCAGGACAGCTCCTGAGGCCATCCAAGGAGTCACAGCCAACAGTCCCCTTCAAGTAATCTGCTAAGAACCAACCTTCGTCAAGTGCTTACTGGGGCCTAAGTGCTTTTATCTCAGTTAAAGAACAAAAGGCCAACATAAGATAGGTTATCTTCATCCACATTTTACAGGTGGAGAATTTGAACATCACCGAGAGTAAGCCATTTATCCAGGGTCGCATGAGAACTCATGGTGGAGACAGGATTTGAACCCAGAAACAGCTGGCTCTAAAATCAGCTCACTTAACCACTATGCCACCTGAAAGAGCAAGAGACTGGGCTACATCTCCCTCATACCCGGCACAGGGCCCGGATCCCAGTAAGTGCTCAGGAAGTATCTATGATCAAAAGAGCTCAAGTTTGTGAACTGGTGGTATGCATTACCTCTGGGGATTATCAAAGCTAGGCTCACAGCGATATCTGAAATTCCCAGGGCCCTGGAAGCCCAGGGGTCCCCCGAAATCAGTCAGTCATCCCTTCCTCCCTCCTCCGAGTAAACGCTCCTCTCGT
>NW_011888815.1:1824369-1825878 GCF_000151845.1 Pteropus vampyrus | reverse complement strand
AGTAATCTGCTAAGAACCAACCTTCGTCAAGTGCTTACTGGGGCCTAAGTGCTTTTATCTCAGTTAAAGAACAAAAGGCCAACATAAGATAGGTTATCTTCATCCACATTTTACAGGTGGAGAATTTGAACATCACCGAGAGTAAGCCATTTATCCAGGGTCGCATGAGAACTCATGGTGGAGACAGGATTTGAACCCAGAAAAAGCTGGCTCTAAAATCAGCTCACTTAACCACTATGCCACCCGAAAGAGCAAGAGACTGGGCTACATCTCCCTCATACCCGGCACAGGGCCCGGATCCCAGTAAGTGCTCAGGAAGTATCTATGATCAAAAGAGCTCAAGTTTGTGAACTGGTGGTATGCATTACCTCTGGGGATTATCAAAGCTAGGCTCACAGCGATATCTGAAATTCCCAGGGCCCTGGAAGCCCAGGGGTCCCCCGAAATCAGTCAGTCATCCCTTCCTCCCTCCTCCGAGTAAACGCTCCTCTCGTACCTGGATGGGACGTAGAGGGACCGTGGACTCCCTGGAAGCCTGACCCCACTGCTGACACCTCCCTGGCTTCTCTCTGTTCTTCTCCCCCTGCTGTTCATCTGAGAGGCAGCGGGGCTGCCCTTTGGCCAGGACAGCAAGGCCAGGCAAGACAGGCTTGCTGCCCGATGGGAGCAATCTCAGGAAGAGCTGACGCAGACAGACAGGGGTCCCCTCCTATTTTTCTGGAAGATAAACGGCACTCCTTCAAAACGCCAGGGAAAGCCAAGCACCAACCACACGGTTTCTGTAGGCCAAGGGTGCACCTCCAAGGGCTCCCGGGGGCGATGGTGGTCTTGGGGGCCTCACTGACCTTGGCCTTGCCCTCTCTTCCGACTGTAGGGAGAAGAAGCTGAGGCCACACCTCCCCCACCCAGCACAGGATGCTAACCTTTCTTCCCGGGTGAGGTCAGCTACTCGAGGAAGCACAGACAGTCTACCTTGCCCACACCCGGGGTGGCACAGCTGGACTTAAAGGTGGAGAACCCAGATTCTAGAACCTGGTGTTGAGGGACAAAAGGTTCACTCGTATTCATTTTACTGGAGCCTTAAAAACTTTCTGAAACAGAATGAGATGTAAGGTGTGTGTGTGTGTGTGTGCGCACGCGTGTGTCACGTCTGCATGGGCGCGTGTGTATGTTGTGTGTGTGTGAGCACGCTGTGCTCCTGTGTGTGCTCTGCGCACGTCATGGGTGTGTCTGCACAGGTATTTGGGAGGTGTGGAGCCATGGGTGTGTTTGCACAGGTATCTGGGAGGTGTGGAGCTGGATAATGGCTCCGATTTTCCTCCCGGTTGAATTTACTCACGTTCGGGGTTTGCTCATCATGGAATTTCGGGGCCCCGGGAAGGGCTGGGGCAGCACGTGGAGGCAGCAGGGAGCGGGAACTCGGGAGGGCGGGGTGTGTGCTGGGGGCAGGTCCACTAGGGCCTGTCCAGATGGCAGTGGAGAGGTGGCTGTCGCAGCCCTGCCCACGTG
>NW_011888815.1:1806386-1823854 GCF_000151845.1 Pteropus vampyrus | reverse complement strand
CCTCCTGTTTTTCTGGAAGATAAACGGCACTCCTTCAAAACGCCAGGGAAAGCCAAGCACCAACCACACGGTTTCTGTAGGCCAAGGGTGCATCTCCAAGGGCTCCCGGGGGCGATGGTGGTCTTGGGGGCCTCACTGACCTTGGCCTTGCCCTCTCTTCCGACTGTAGGGAGAAGAAGCTGAGGCCACACCTGCCCCACCCAGCACAGGATGCTAACCTTTCTTCCCGGGTGAGGTCAGCTACTCGAGGAAGCGCAGACAGTCTACCTTGCCCACACCCGGGGTGGCACAGCTGGACTTAAAGGTGGAGAACCCAGATTCTAGAACCTGGTTTTAAGGGACGAAAGGTTCACTCACATTCATTTTACTGGAGCCTTAAAAACTTTCTGAAACAGAACGAGATGTAAGGGGTGTGTGTGTGTGTGTGTGCATGTGCGTGTGTGTGTGCGTGTGTGTGCGTGTGCGTGTGTGTGTGTGCGCACGCGTGTGTCACGTCTGCATGGGTGCGTGTGTATGTTGTGTGTGTGTGAGCACGCTGTGCTCCTGTGTGTGCTCTGCGCGCATCATGGGTGTGTCTGCACAGGTATTTGGGAGGTGTGGAGCCATGGGTGTGTTTGCACAGGTATCCGGGAGGTGTGGAGCTGGATAACGGCTCCGATTTTCCTCCCGGTTGAATTTACTCACGTTCGGGGTTTGCTCGTCATGGAATTTCAGGGCCCCAGGAAGGGCTGGGGCAGCACGTGGAGGCAGCAGGGAGTGGGAACTCGGGAGGGCGGGGTGTGTGCTGGGGGCAGGTCCACTAGGGCCGTCGCAGCCCTGCCCACGTGCAGCCCCTGCCTTGCCTCGCCCAGAGCCTCCACATCACCGAGGAGCCAAGGGGAGGCCCTTAGGGACATGTGCGCCTGAAGCGGTGATGTGGGTGTCTGGGAGCCCGCCCTGCCTGGCCCCTCCTTCTCCTGCCCCTTTGCTCAGAGCTCCAGCAGCTGGGCCACCGCCTGCAGCTCCATTCCCGTCCGTGTGGCCAGCAGGGTGTGGACACACCCCGCCACCTCTTAGCTTTGCCAGAATCCTCCCAGCAGCCCCACCAGCCCTGTGGGTTTTGGAGGTGGCACAGCTCATCACTGTAGGAAAACGCCTCGGTGAACAGACCTTGGGGAAGTCTCGGCGCCTGACTCAGAGGGGCAGCTGCTAATGGAGCAGGACTCGGATTCACGTGTGAGGGGGTGGAAAGGGTCTCGGCCGGGCTGCTCCTCCTCTCTGACCCCTGGGCTGGAGCTCGGCAGAGCCTCCCCCTCCCTCCTTCCCCCCACCCCCCCGATGTACAGGCATCTCTGCCGGCTCTCAGCCTGGCATCTGCAGCCCTATAATTCTGATATGGCTGAGGAGAGGGCATGAGCCGGTGCACCTCCAAACACTCCCAGACCCAAGCAAGGAAAGAAAGTTCTGTATTAGAGAAAAAATAATAATAAAACTGCACAAGTACAATATAGGGAACTCTGGCTTATGAGGACTTTGAATGAAAAGAGACGTTGGATCACTTCGGTGTGACTAAAAGCTCAGTGTGCTAATCTAGTTGTTAGAAAAATATATTTTTAGAAGTGTAGAGAGGAGTGAGCAAAATGGGTGAAGGGGGCACAAACTTGCAGTTATAAAATAAATAAGTCCTGGAGAAGTAATGTATAGCACGGTGACTAAAGTTAATGATACTGGATTGTATATTTGCAAATTGCCAAGAGAATAGATCTTAAAGTTTACAACAAGAAAAAAAATTGTAACGATGTATGGTGATGGACGTTAACTAGACTTATTGTGGTGATCACTGCAAAATATACATTATGTTGTATACCTGAAACTAATATAATGCTATACATCAATTATATCTCAATAAGCATAAAAAAGAAGTATAGACAGAAAAAGCATTACCGGCAATAATTCATTTAATCTTTAGAACAACTCACAAGATAGATACAAAAATAGCTCTATTTTAATACAAGGTGAGTCTGGAACATCTTGTAGTCCCAGAAAGTAAGGAACTGCTCGGAAAAATAAACAAACAAACAAACAAACAAACAAACCCACATTGATAGAAGTATATGAGGAAGACACAGGAGCCACCGAAAGAGCCCCCAGCGACCAAAGATGAAACCAGAAACCAAATAAAAAAAACCAGTATTGACCCAAGGCATGAAATAATGTATGCAGATTATTATCAAGGAAGAAGGGCATAACTCCTCACTCCTTAACTGAAGGGCTGCACACAGCAACTTTTCTCCAAAGAGCACGGTCTACAAACGAGGGAAAAAGAATCACTTCCCAATGGAGGAACCTGACAAACACTTGCTCAGCCAGGTAGGTGATCAAGGTCAACGTCAACAGTGGTGAGGTCAGGTCGACAGTATGTGCCCTTGGAACGAAGCGATGAGCATGGCGCTTTAGCTATGCTCTTCCCCCTCCCCAAACCCACAACCCCAGTCTAATCGTGAGGGAAAACACAGCAGACAAGTCACAGCTGAGAGACCGCCTACAAATGCCTGACCACTGGTCCCCGAATTGTCAAGGTCATCAAAACCAAGGAAAGTAGAAGAAACTGTCAGCACTAAGAGGAGCCTAAGGAGAGAGGACATGCAAATGTGACGTGATGTCCTGGACAGGATTCTGGGACCGAAAAAGGACATGAGCTAAAAATTCAGGACATCTGAATAAAGTGTGGACTTTAGGTACAAATATATCAACATAGGGTTCGTTAATTGTGACAAACGTACCATACGAATATGTTAAAAATGGGTGTGGGGTAGATGGGAACGCTCTGTGCTATCTTTACAATTTTTCTGTAAAATCAAGTGTCCTAAGAAAAGAGGAAAATGGGGCTTGGAGAAGCCGCACGTGGAAGCGCAGTTCTGCTTCTGAAAGTTTTTGAAGGCTACGTACCCCCCATCCAACTGCAACTCTAGGAGTGCACTAAACGACCAGTTTCGTGCATCAGCACATCCCACCTCCAGAAATAGAGACCTCGGAAAAGAGCAATCTCCCTAAGACAGGAGAAATCCAAGCAGAGGGCGGTGGCTTCCTGCTGGGGACCCCTGAGGTTCTATCCAATTCTTACACAGCTTCGAGTCTAGGATTTATGCTTGAGAAGCTGGCTGCCGCGGTACTTAACATTTATATGGTGCCTCACAGAATGCAAAATGCCACAGCACACGTATTCCCATCCGATGGCTTTCAAGCTCCTCCAGGTAGGTATTACCACTTTTTTTTTTTTCTTTTTTGAGATGAGAAAACAGAGGCTCAGAGACGTTAAGAAGCCCCAGTCACACGGAGTTGACCCCATGCCAAGGTGGAAGACAGGAACGTGGACACCCAGCTGGGTTTACGGACTCCGTCCAAGGGAAATTTTCTCAAAGTCCCCAGACCGTGCGCACAAGCTCTGAGCTCACTCGGCGGTGGCCCTGCTTTTTACTCTGAATTTGAGGGCCTTGGAACACAGGGAGCAGGGAACCAGAGCCTGGCTTTACTCACTGTGCACGGCTGTGTCACTTGGTCGTTAAAGTCACACCTTTGTGAGGTCATCACCAACTGCTGCCCAGAACATCTGCCCCAAATAGCACTGACATTTGGCGGTTACGAAAAAGACTCGTTGCTGCAGAAGTACAAAGAGCACCTGACCCCCATCATGGGGCACTTTTGTTTCTGCGCAGCTTGAACTGCCAGGGAAAGGAGAAGAGCATCAGTGGAAAATGTGCCTGGCTTCTTGGGACAGTCACTCTGCTGTCCCCCTGTCATGGCTGATCTCCAATACAAGCGCCAAGCCAGCATACGCAGCAACGCCACACAGCTGTTTGGTTCAAGACGAGCTCAGAAGACAAGACAAAGTCACACCTCTGCTTCAAGTTCTGGCTCAAATGTCATCCAGGCCTATGCCTCTCTGAGGTCCCTGAGCGTGATGCACTTACTACGTAGTTCTGATGATCTGCACCTATATCATAGCAAAAGAGACAAATTCCAGAAACCGTGAAGAAAATGCAAGAGGAAGACGTGACGGAGGAACGCGGCGTGGGAGGCAAATCTGGAAGGGCCGCTGGAGAAGTTGGCTCCGGGGAGGTGGACCGGAATTGAGGCTGAGAAGAAGGCAGTTTTGGGGGCGCCTAGAGTTCCAAATGAGAGAAGAGCTTGCACGGCAGCCTGCGGTGGGAAAAAGCCTGAGCGAGTTCGCAAACAGCAGGGGAGGCCGGGAGGCTGCAGCGTGATGTGCGGGGGCCGAGCTGGACGACCGGTCAGGGAGGAAGGCAGGCTCCCAGTCTGGGTTTATCCTAAGCGGAAAAAGGAAGCCACCAGAATGTCTCGAGCAGCGCTATGGGGTAAAAGACGATTCGGTGGGCAGGCCTGGCACCGTGGGCTGATGATGGAGGGAAGCAGGATGTAATCTGGACACAGAGGTGAGCGTTTATGGCCAGATATGGCGAGCCCCTGGAGAGCAGGAGCCCGTTGTCGAATCTCTGGATGGCGTGCCACGCCTCTGTGCGTGACAGCACTGCGCGGTCACATCATGTCTGCAGCACTATGCCCCAGAAAAAGCTCCCGTGTAGGTTATTTCTATTTCCGTTAGAGCTCAAAGTACACTGCTTTGTCATCTTTGCTTTCAAATCAGCCGTCCCTCTGGGCCCCGTGACATCCCCAGGGCAGGGGCCAGGCAGAGTGTGTAGCTCACAGTGGGTGCACTAGGACGCCTGCTCGATGCCCACCGGAGGCCAACACCACTGGCCGTGACAGAGGGCAGGGCCACAGAGACGAGAGGCCGCGCTCCTCTGCGTGTGACAGTCGCCTACGTGTGATGGCTGGACATCAGTCACAGTGACTTTCGGCCACCGGGTCACCGAACAAGGGGAGGGCCAGAACCCCTGAAAATGGCCTAGATGACATCGAGGAGCTTGGGAACTCTGGGGGACCGCTGGGTTCCTCCTGAGCTCGAGGAAATTCTGCTGCGACTCGCTGCTACTTCTGTTCTTGACAAGTCTATGATTAGAAGGCTCCACAAGCAACTTATGCTCTTGCTCAGAGATGCCACTGTCACCGTACATTACCCAGCTGCCACTTATTCTCCCCCCCCGTCCCTGTGTCCCAAACAACTCTGTGAATATTTCCTCCCGGATGTCTTCCTGAATGGCCCCAAATGTCAGTAATCTCTTGGAAATTGGCCACTGCTGCTGTTAATGTCTGGGCTGTCAGACCCCCTAACAGCCTTCGGATTTGTCATGGGCTATTAACTAGGTAACTCTTCATTAAGTCTTGGTAAAGACTGATTTCTGGGGGGGCTGATCTGGCTCCACTTGCTTGGTAAATGGAAGAACCAGATGTATCTGCTGACATCTCCTGGGGTTGCACTTTGACCTAGGTGCTGGTGGTCAATTCCTGGCTTTTGAGGTGTTGGGAAGATTGGCCTCTATTGTCATGGTGACAGCCGAGCCAGGGCAGTTAAAGGGCAGTGGCAAAAACTCAGGGCATAGGGGAGGCCAATCGCTTCTCCTCAGGGACCCCACTCCATAGCACACACAGCTGACTGGATCACGAACAAAGCACTCACCAACGCTGAGCCAATCACATTGTTCCCCCTGGGAATCTGGATTTCTGAGCATGTTAACAATGTTAGGGACAGGGCCGGCACCATGGGGAAGCAGACCAGGAGAGGAAGCCACTGTGCATAACAAGCCCAGCCATGGAGCAGTGAGAGAGGAGAGTGTGAACTTGGCTCTCAACCTTCCAACTCTATTTCTGAAAGGCCAAGTCTGAAAGGCCATCTCCCGTCTTGCGCCACCTGTAAAATATCCCATCGTGTCCTTAAAATAAACCCTGTGAGCGAGTTTTCTTTTCCTCGCGACCACACGGCTCTAAGATGACGGGCTCTGACATCAGACCAACCTGGATTCGAATCTTGGTCCCGGCAGTTACTTAACTATGTCATCCACTCACGTGTCCCCCTTCTAGGCTTCGGTGTCCTCACCTGCAAAATGGGGCTAATGCCACTTACTCCATGGGGTTATGGGGAGGATTAAATGACTGGACTAGGTGGAAGCACCTGCTTTCCAGTAATATCTGTTGAATGGTCCTCATTTCAGGTGTAAAGTGAAGTTAAGCCCCCCACTCTCACAGGACATATGACAATGTTTTGGGCTGTCACATCTGCTGGGGGTGAGGGGCAGGGAGGCTACTGGCATCTAATGGGTAGAAGCCAGGGGACCTGACGGCCAGTTCAGATGGAGTTCAGTGGGATGCTACATATCCCACAATGCACAGGACAGTCCTTTCCGCCCTCTGCCCAAAAAACAAAGCCCGGCTCCCAGTGTCGATAGTGCTGAGACCGAGAAGCTCTGCTCCGAAGTCTGGATCGCTACCGTCAACGAGGCCAGTGACAACATGGCCACATTTCACACCGGCAACAGCACTTTTAAAGTGACCCCTTCTGAGGCCTTCTGTCTCCCCGCAACGCCCCCTCTGTCCCTTGTTTCCTGTCACACCTCCTCTCCCCTACCCCAACCCTCCTTTTTTTTTTTTTTTTTTGAAGAGAATGAAAGCCCCTTGTGCGAGACTTTGGTTAGAGCTCTCTCCTTTCTCTGGGGAGAAGCTTGAGACCTCGTAACAAAGGCTAAGGGGTGAAGGCTTCACACTTATTTGTTCATATCTTTGGCCTGTGAAGAAGCAGGGATGGGCGGGGGAGATGTGGTGAGACGTGGACCCTCCCCGGCAGAGTGTTGACACAGGAACAGGGAGACTCTGAATTGGACCTGAAGGTGAGAGGCGGGTTTGCATTGACCTCAGTTAGCCTACCGGGGAGCCAGGCCGGCTGGGGAGCAGCCCTACTCCTGGCCCTGCCTCTCCTAGTCCTGGCTCCTGAAAGCTATTTTTCTCGCCCTCATTCAGCTGTGTCTAGGGCTGTTCTCCCAAAGGCCATTAGATAGATGGTCCAGCTTTCCATGGATGGCCTCGTGATCATCCCGCTGGGCTAAGGAAGAGGAAACATGCACACCCTCAGCCATGGAGACGTCAGCATCACTGTGGAAACGGAGGGTGGATTTGGAACTCAGAGTGAAACGAGAGAATGTGATCACATTCAGAGTGGTTTTGGCCATGAGGACCGACCTGGGCCCTTCCCCAGGATGGGAAAGGGAAGGGAAATGAGCCAGGACGCCTCGGGACGAGAACTTCTGGGACTCCCCGGGAGAAGAGGTAAGGCAAACTTAACTCCACCTGAACTGGCTGTCAGGGCCCGGGATCTGAGCTCTAGGCAACAGTGAAATGTGGGTGTCTGGGGTGGGATCCTGGGGTTCTGGGGAGGTTTGTGGTGGCTTGCAGAGACCTCAAATACCACCTAGGGACAGAACAGGAAAGTAGTTCCTGAGGAGAAGCGACTGTTAAAGGCTAGCAAGGTGTCAGTCCACGGCCATAGGTAAAGGGCAGGGATACCTAGGGGTGAAGATGGGTGACAGTGAGTTCAATGAGCATTTATTTGTCTTGTCCTAACCTAGCTCTCAAAATCCCAGGCTCTGGGCAGCAAGGTGCGTTCGGCCTCTACCTGCTGCTCCAGTGGGGCATCTGGGACGCTGCTAGACTTGGGGAGGACTCGAGCAGCTTGTAGCAGGAGGGCCTGAAGCTGAGCGAGAAGGCAAGAGGCTAGGCTGGCACAGAGCGCTGAAGCCCCTTGGACTTCAAATGTCATAAAGGCGTGAATGACTGAGTCATGTATGTTTTGCCATTTTAAACCGAGGGCTAAAGATTCCACAGTTAATTGCATGGCCTGCCTTCTCATATCTTTTTAACGGCCTATGACTGCAGTTCTTAAAATGTGGTCCCCGGTGACCAGTACCACCATACGAGTTTGTTAGAAACGCAAACGATCAGGCCCCATCTCAGCCCCACAGAATCAGAAACTCTGGAAGGTCCCCCCTCTCCCTGCCCGTCCCCCAGGAACAGGGCCTCCAGGTGACGGCACAGCCTGAGAACCACTTGCCTCAAGAGGAGAGACCCAGCTAACAAACAGCTACAAACTCGATTTCGGTACTTCGGAAAATGGAACCCTACAGTTGGAGTCATTCTCTTCTCACGGCTCCGCTCGACCTGGAGCAAATCGAGAAACTCGGGGCTCAGCATCGATTGTGCAGTACAGACGTGGTACCCGGCTGCGACACTGCTGCCCTGGACGAGACAACCTGCACGGCGTTCTGACGCATGAGCATCGGAAAGGTAAGCCCACACAATAGACGATGATGTTTTTAAAGACTGGTGGTTGTGTGTGTCTACCGTAGACGCTGCGATATAGCTCACATCCCGGCACTGTAGACACCTGATAAGTCTCTCAGCTTCTTCATTTACAAAATGAGAGAGTCCCTTCCAGCTCTAATTGGGTCTAAGATTATTAAGGCTAGGGGTGTGTATCTGACATCTAAGAAGAACTAATAATCCAGCTGGAAAATGACAGTACAACACCTGAAGGGATCCGTTGTTTTTACGAAGTCTCGGGGCTTGCCCACAGATGCACACCACTGTGCATTCTTAATACTGTGACAGAGGATAAAGCAACGAGGGCCTGAATTAGAACCTCATACCTACTGAATTGTGTGGCTTAAGTCAAATGACTTGAGATATTAAAAATACCTTCTTTGCAAGGGAGCTTTGAGGCTTAAGTGGGAAATGCACTGAGCATAGAGGCTGACACCCAGAAGAAGCTTGGTAAGTGCAATCTGCCTCTGCAATATAAAAAACAAAACAAAACAAAACAAAAAAAACCCAAAAAACGCTAAATGATATAGAAAAGAAATGGCCAGAGTTAAGGAATGAGCACGTCTGTTATTTATAATGCTGAAAAGCCGGAAGCCACAAAATGACAACTATAAGAGACAGGGTAAGTCGATGAATTGCACTTCCGCATGATGGGCTATTAACACAGCTGTTTAAAGATGAATTAGTGGGTTTCGTAAAAGTCTCATTTTGAGTAAAGAGCATTTATTCTCAATGAGAATAAAGAATAAAATATATAAATAGCACAATCCTAATTATGTAAAAATAATATATACCCTATATTTGCATGTGCATTTAATCTTTAAAAGATACATATAAATTGTAATAATTTCTGGGTGGTGGAATTATTATTATTATTTTTTCATCTCTTCTGTATATAGTTGACCCTTGAACAACACACGGTTTAAAGGTGCTAACCCTTCCCCTCCCCAACCACAGTTGAAAATCCACATATAACTTTCAACTCCTCCAACACTTAACTACTAATAGCCTTACAGATAAGAGTTGATTGACACAGATTTTGTATGTATATGTATTACACATGGTAATAATAAAGGGAGCTAGAGAAAATGTTAAGGAGATCATCAGAGAAAATACCTTTATAGTATTTATTGAAAAAAATCCACATATAAGTGGACCTGGTGCACTTCAAACACGTGCTATTCCAAGGTCAAGGGTATTCTCTGTACTTTGAACTACCAATGAGCGTGCATCATTCTAAGAGACAATACGCTTAACCTGTCAATGTTAGAAGTAAGAGGAAGCAGGACTTGGAGGTTTGGTGGGTGGCTCAGAGAGGGAGGGATGAAAAGGAAGCAGAGAGAGCTGGTTCCCACGAGGGAGGAGCAGACAGAACCACAGGGCGGGTGGAGGAGGGGGAGGGAAAGGCGGGGCTTGCTTGGTGGAAGCCGCAGAGGATGCTGGGAGTTGGGAGGGAAGGGTCTCTCTGACAGAGTGGGTGGCAGTTTGGGAAGAAGCTGGAGCACTTTGGGTTGGCTGGTCTTGACGCAAGAGCTGACAGAAAAGCCACTGCAGGTGGCTGTCGGAGCTGCATCAGCCCCTGAGTGCAGGATGGCCTGAGGTCTGGGGACCCGGAGGAGGAAATGGAGAGCCACTGATGATAACCCAATCTCGGGAAAGAGCCCTGTGGTTGGGGTGCCTCTGGGAGTGGACATCCGGCAGTATTTCCTGTCTGCTAGGTCATGAAGGGACAAGCTGGGAGGAGCCGGACGTGCCTCCCACTCGCTGGCCTGAGAGGCCAAGCATGTGGCAGGGCTGTCGCCTAGACACACCGAGAAGGAGATATTATCTGGTGGTCTCGTGTACAGAATATGAGTGGTGCTGGGGCTCACTGGGACGGGGGGGCGGGAACGAGTCCCCAGAGACAGGAACCAGAGCCAGGAAACTAGCCTGGGGAGGTGCTCACCCCTCAGGGGCTAGAGGAGAAAGAGCAGGCCCAGAAGGGGAGACAGCAGTGGTCGGTGAGGGGGAAGGGGGCCTGCCCACCCTGCCCAGGAGACCAAGAGAACAGAGCATTTCAGAGAGGCTGACGGTGGTGACAAAATCAAGGCCAAGTTTGAGAGGCGGGGCTGAATCTCCAGCCTGAGAAGCCAAGAATTCTGATCCTGGGCCATGACGCCACAGGCATAGTTACAGGAACAGCAGGAGAAAACCAGACCAAAGCTTCGAGGGAGGAGCTGGGTCAGCAGAAAAGTTCCCAAGCTTCTCTGAGCTTCCTCCCAGGACTGATCTCCCCAACGAGGGTTATAATCGTGACCTCCTGGGGTTCCAAGTAAGGACTAAGTGAGTTAACACAAGTAAAATGCCCGGCACGGCAGACACTCGCACATATGGAAGTGGTTGTCCTTACGCAAAAATAATTAAAGAAAATGGCTGAGATGCCGTGGCTTGGAAAATGTGAACCAGGAATTAGGCGGGAACCTCACTTAGGAAAATAATGCAAATGAAAACTAAGTTCTCTCTGCACGGAGCCCAGCGGGCATTCCAACTGGGGCGATCTTGAACGAAAAGGTATCAAAGGTTTACGTAGCACTGAGTTCTCCTCCATTTGGGGTTGGATAGGTGGCCCAAGGATGCATTTCCTCGGTGAACGTGACATCCTTCAGCCTGCCTAGATCAGCAAGCTGCCAGCAGTCCTGGCATTTGGGACCCGCTCCCTCTGGTTATGTAGCAGAGCAAGGGCCCCTGAGGCTGTGGGACGTTCATTCTCAACAACCTGATATGGGGAATCTTGCTGATCTTCAAGAAACTGGCTTCTGCCCACTCCCAAGTTTACCGAAAGCCTCCTCCTGAGTTTGGATTCAAAATCAAGTCATGTTGACACATAATGAATGCTTGAAAGATACTGATGTTTGTCAGGAGCCAGATATGTGGTCGCCCTTAGTTTTCCTGGCCCACACTTGGGAGATGGAGTATCTGTAATCCGTGGGCGATGCCCTCCTCCGATCTGCACTCTGCCATGGCCTTGGAGCTGAAGCGAGCCCAAGCACTTTCGCGTGGGACTGAGGCCTAGTCAGGTCCAGGAGGCTGGCCCTGGCTAAGGAACACAGTCAAGTCAGCTGGGCCAAATGACTCTCTGCTGATCAGGAAGCCACGGCTGTGACAACTGCATAAAGGTGGGTCACAAGAACGCGTACGATTCACCCAGAAGAGCTCGCCCTGCTCGTCTTGTTTCTAGAAACTCTCTCTTATCTTCTAGTCATTCTGTGGCACTCCTGAGTCATCCCCCTAAAATAATCACCTGATGATGATGTCCTACGGCCTGAGAGATCGTCCGACACCCCGTGGGGTGGAGGGTGGGGAATGGCTCCCCATAACACGACATCGACTTTTAATTCTCCTTGACTTGCAGTTTCTCGATGCTCGTTCTTTTCTAGGTCTGTGGTTTTGCATCTTGGCACATGCTACCCACGGAATGTCTGCCTCCTCCCTTGTCTAACTGATGAACTCATGTGTACCCTTCAAGGTTCAGCTGAGGTCGAACCTCCCCCGGGAAGCTTTCTCTGACCCCCACGCCCGTATGCTCATGCCACAGTCCACAGGCCCCAATCTGTGCTTTCGCTGAGCAAGGCGATGCCAGATTCCCTTGTGAGCTCCTGTGAAGCGACCAGGACGCACCCCGTGAACCTCACGGTGCGGGCAGGTGCCTGCCCCCAAGCTCGTATGCGTTCGCAGGTGCACACATAAGCTAAGGCTGCCACAAAGCCTTGTCCCACATTAGCTGGCCCACCAAACAACAGTCTGTATGCTCCAGAAATCATCTGCAGGTGCCACAACAAATCAGTCACACCCAGTCCCTTAAGTCATCCTCCACTCCTGTCTACCACAGTCAACATCTTTTCGATTTTAAAATTAATTGTAGGTTTGCTAGGCAAAATGATCGGAGGAAGTTTTGCACATTCTCTGCCTGGTATACTTTTGACACCACGAGAATGTCGTTTACTTAAGAAGGGAGGACCACGGCTGGGTTGAGAGGGGACGCAGACGTGCAGTAAGTCCTCGGAGTTGTCAACAGGTTCTGCGGCTTCACGTGGAACGACGTATAAGGAATCTAATTTTACTACAGGGTAAGGGATGTAAAGGTCTTATAGCAACTTGTCAATGCCACAAGGAAATGGCGTTGAACATTATTCTAGAACCTGCTGTTCTCTCGAGACCATGTGGCTGAGAAAGAAGACAGGGCAAGGCTTCAGGAAAGCTAAAGGTCTACACCGTCAGGTGGGGATCACCTGACGGTGTAGACCTCTTACCGGCTCTCCCCCACTGTCTCCAGAAGGTGCATTCTGCTCACCGTGTAGTCCGAAGCCGAACCACGTGGCTATTTAATTAACCTCCCAACTCCTTCCTGCCAACCCTCCAATTAAGTGATTAGAATGTGTTCGGCATCACTTAGCTTGGAATCTACGGCACCTACATTTTCTAAGAGATTAAAATTAAATATTTAAATGTCATGTCGCTTGCCCTCTGTGTCTGCACGCTTCAAATCTTGAAGCCCTTTCCGTACCTAAGACACTTGAGCTCCTTGGGCATCTGGGGTTGCGATCGCTAACGCTGGGTGTGTGGGGGAAGGACAGGAGGAGGCGGTAGGACCTCTAGAGAAGCTTAAGATCCCTTCAGATTCTGTAACTCTATGATTCTAATCACACGCATATGCACATACTCAGCGGAAGCTGGCTGTCTCCATCTCCGTTTAAAATATACACGTTAAAAAGACCACGAAGTTCATTTTTGAAGCCAGCGGTGGACAGAGCCCACGATCACCTTCCCCCTTTCCTCAGAATTCCTAATGTATAAAACACGACGGTTTAGTCTTTGGCTGTACAGTAGCTGATTACATAAGAGTTCTGTTCATTTAGCAAACAGTATGTGATTCACAGGCTGAGACCTCCCCTCCAAAATCAGGGCTTCTAGTCCACGATGCTGGCAACTATTTTTCACACATTTGTGTCTCCCTCCCTGTGCCTGTAATGCTTGCTTAGCAAGGTGAATGTCCTGTAAACACCTGCTGAGTGAAGGGGGACATACCTGTATCATACATGCACAAAAAGGGCAAACGGGAACCAAGAGCTGTCAGGATACCGGAAACGGCTCCAGCGCCATATCCTGTCTAGGGGTGCTATAGGGAAGCGGATGGCACTGACATTTACCGACAACCCCACCCCCGCCCCCCGCCGCCCCGCAGGCTGACCACTTTCTACAAAGCGTCACGTTCGAGTCTATGCTCACAGCAGCCCCGTGAGATGGATATCGCCAAGGAGGAAGCAGCAGGTCCGTTTCTTAAAAATGTCACCATGCACCAGCCTCTGAGCCTCTGGTTCCTGGCTACTCATAAGCGAGCTGTTTGGAAGGTCTAATGAATACTGCATGAATTTCCTGGGTCAGGCCAGGAAGAAAAGACAGTCTTATGTGGCAGTAAAACACATCATCTGGTAATAGATATTATTACCAAAAGCCATGTGGGTGAAAATGACTGCGGATCTTAAAGATGATGGTCACGAGCAATAGGTCATGGAGGATCAAGGCTCTTAGTCTTAAGGAATACAGCCACGCACCTTAGTGCAGGGGTCCCCAACCCCTGGCCTCGGACCAGTACCGGTCTGTGGCCTGTTAGGAACCGGGCTGCACAGCAGGAGGTGAGCAGCGGGCAAGTCAGCGAAGCTTCATCTGGATTTGCAGCCACTTCCCAGTGCTGGCACCTCCACCTCAGCTCCGCCTCAGATCATCAGGCGTGAGATTCTCCTAAGAGCACCTGTCTCTGGTGCCAAAAATGGTTAGGGACCGCTGTGCCACAGCATACAGCATCTGAGTACAGGCTTTTTTTGTTTTATTTGCTGCCGTGTCCTCAGCACTCAGAGCAGTGCCTGGACCGTAGAATGCGTTCCGTCACTGTTTGTTGAAATGATGACCCTCTAGTGTTAGCTGCCAGGACACACTTCATGCACCCATGGAGTCACAAGACTTTAGGGCTGGAAGAAGTTTCAGAGGCCACCTGACTTCACCATTTCAGAGACAGGATGAAGTAGAGACCCAGAGAGGCGAGTTCCTAGTTACATAACTTGTTTAGCGGAAAAGCTAGAACTTGGAAGTGGTGACTAGAGCAACGTTATTTATTTATATTTTTAAATGAGAAAGAACAGACTTCGGCTGTGAAGAAGGTGAGTGGAAAGGCTGGATTCCTTGGTGCCTCTGTCCCAGTGAGGAAGAAGCAGGGCTGTCCGTGTCCAAACCTAAGAGCAACGCACAGGAGATCAAGACACTAATCCTTGGCCACGTGGAATTCTCCACGAGAGGACAAGAAAAACTTACAGAGAATCATTAAAAAGCCCCCAGAAGGCTCCTCAAATACGAAACAGCTCTTCTTCGACATGAGGCTGGCAAAGGAAGTGTGCAGATTACAATTCCCAGAACTCTCAGATCGACTTTAAAAATTAGAGGGGAATGTGCTCCGGGCAAGACCCACTTTGGGTTTCATAAAACCCAGCTGGCTATAGGACTGTCAGACACGCAGGAGAAACCCAGAAAACAGATGGGGTGTCTTCCTCTAACCGCGACATGGCCCCCAGCAAGTTCAGATGGTGGAGTGCAGCCTGGTGGTGCTGGTCCCAGCCCGGGGCGGGTGCCCGGACCCAGGAACATGGGAGGAGATCGCGTTTTGGCAGACAGGCCATGGGCACACCTGGCCAGCACCACAGTCTGCCCTAAACACTACCTGAGCGGCCCCTGCCACGCTGCTCAAGATGGGACCAGCCTCCAGGGACTCTCATATATGGGACCGTTCATGGATGGGTCTCTATGGGTAGGGAGACTCTGGGGTCTGGGTGTTAGACCTCACTTCTGGTTGTGATTATATTAGGTTCCTGCCGCTGGTAGAACCCAGCCCTCTGTCTTCTGCAAAGTGGTGGGAACTAAAATCAGGCAGCCTGCAGACCGGGTCGTGGTTCTCCCTTAGAGCGCTCTGCCTTAGAGCCGTCTTAGAATCCACAGTTCTGTATGTGCGTTCACTTGCGTTTGTACATTTTATGCTTAAACGGATCTGGGTGTGTGTATTCCTTCGGGCCACACCGCGGGGGTTTTTACCACACATATGGTTTTGACAGGAAAAAAGCCAAGGAAAAGAGTGACGTTTTCCTCTGGCGAAGTTTACCTTCGCACTGCTATGCTACAGAGTGACCAGCCTGGCCTCATTTCTTCACAGCAATTTATCTAGGGGCCTCTGGGCAGCTTGTGAGGCCCCCTGGAGGGAAGGTCGGTGGCCCCTGGAAGACCCCCTAGGAGCTGAGGCCCAGCGCATGGCTCCCCCCGCAGCTGTCCCCTGCCTGCTGGACTAACGGCCTCGCCATCCTGGATTCTCCGCCCCGTGCTGCTCCTTTAACTCTGACCTTGGACGAGGCATTGAACCTCTCTGAATCTCAGCGCCCTCGGCTGCAAAACGTGGGGCTCTCACAGCACTGTGAGAAATGCGCGTCACCTGAACGATAGGTAACAGGACATCCGTCAGCGACAGACAGTTCGGGCTCTCGGTATGGAAGCAGGAACGTAACTGATCAGTGGAGGCGCTATTCTCACTGGCTCTTTCCCCATGGGGCGGCTACATGTCACTGCTGGAGAGCGTGGGAATGAGACCACCTCGGGCGTGAAAGTAGATGAACCCAAGAGATCCAGCTGCCACCTTGGAATCAGGTGACCCCACCTCCTTCCGGAAATACGTGCTTCCCTTGGCTGCCTGTCTTCTGCACGCTCCCGCCTGCCCGAGTGCTCCCCCTGGGCTCGGCCAGGCCTGCTGCCCCCTCAGCAAGGGAGTGCTCCAGGCTCCCTTTTGTTTTTTTTAAATCTACACCCATTTACTAGGCTATCTCTTCCAGCCTCACAGTTTTAAGGACCATCTGATGACCCCCAAATGGACATTTCTCTTGACCTCTATGCTGAGGTACCCAAGTACCCACGGGCTGTCATCATCGGGATGTCATGGAGACATCTCAAACTTGGCAGGTCCGCAAACAAGCTCGTGGCCTCCCGCTGCAAACAAGCTCGCTCTCTCCGCAGCGGCCCCCACCCTAACAGCAGCCCCACCCGTCTGTCCAGTTACTCGAGCTCTCCGTGACGCCTCAAATTTCCCGTTCTCCAGAGAATCCATCAGAACATTCTGGCGGTGACCCCTTCATAATGCACGTGTGCTGCCCCCTGCTCCCAGCCCCCACGATCCCTCTGGACCACGGCATAGAGCCTGGCCACCCTCTTGCCTCTCCACAGCCCACTGTCAACAGAGTACACAGGAGCCATCGGAACCCCTTACGTCTCTGCTCAGCACCCTGCAGTGGCTCCCGGTCCTTCTGCATAAAAGCCAAGGTCATCCCAACGGTCGACAAGACTCTACGTGACTGGCCACAGGCCCTCCTGGCTCTGTGCCTCTCCCGCTCCCTCACTGTGGCCCCCCCGGCCAGGCCCGCCTCCTCTCCCCACCTCCCCAGCAAAGCAGGGGTTCCTCCCACCCCATGGCCTTGGCCTTGCTGCCCTGGCTGGAATGCTCTTCACCAGATAGCCTCATGGCTTGTCCCTCACTCCCTTGACCTTGAAGTCCTTATTCACATGTCCCGACCTCACTGACACCTGCCCCATCCACACCCAAACGGTACCCCTCTGGGCACTGCTGTCCACTGCCCTTGTTCATACCATAGCACGAGTCACCGGCTAACTCCCATCCATTCTGCTTAGTCTCTCTCCTCACTAGGATATGTCTGATCTCAGAGGGACAGATTTTGTCTACGTTGTTCTCTGCTGTGTCCCCAGCTCTTAGCGCACGGCGCACGGTGGAAACCCCAGCTGAACCCCCATCCCAGCTTGAAGTCACCCTCTGCTGTCCCCTAGTTCTCCTGCGATCACTGTCTTGGCGTTCATCTCCCTCGAGTCTTTTCACTCCACGTGTCCATCCAGCTGCCCAAGCTTGCGCATGGCTACCTTCTCCACTAACAGGCCCGGAGGTGGACGAGAACGCGGAGGGAAGTGGAACCCTGTTGCTCTGCAGGGTGTGTGTGGGGGGGGTCGAGGGTGGGGGGAGATGATAACGGTGGAGAGACTGGGAAGAGAGGAGTGTGGATTTCAGTGTCCCAGGCCCCTGGACAACGTGCTCAGAACCCTCCTTCCACCTGACGCCCCATCCCTCT
>NW_011888815.1:1800003-1804482 GCF_000151845.1 Pteropus vampyrus | reverse complement strand
CGGGAAATGCCCTCCTCGTGTCCCTCCGTCGGAGGGTGCGCCCGAGCTCGGAGGACAGAACACACTGCAGCTGGGGTGGCACTTTCGAAACCCCGCACGCTCGTGTCGGTGTTAGCAGAGTGGGAGCCGGGTGGGTTGGCATCTGTTTTTCAAGTAAGCGGACCACTGAGCAAAGGGTGTCTCTCATTGCCACGGGACTGTTTTGATATATGTCTCGTGTCTTTAGCACGTGAGCACTAAGAGGTCCCATGGGGCACAGGAGGCCTGGCTTGGGCTGCCATCCCCTCCGCCCCCGGGGGCTGTGACTCAATGTCCTCCAAGCTTTGGGAAAAGATGACGTGTCGGACCCCATGACATCTAAAACTTCCTAAATCTTTCACCTCGATCTTCCAGATGCCCCTCAGGAATGACAGCAGGCCTTTTTCTATCTTCCCGAGGTGGGACGGTGGGCCACGGCTCTGGCGTAAAACACAGTCACACCGGCCTGTGCCAAACCCACCATCGCTCCCTCCTCTCCCACCTCGGAGCTTCTGCCAGAGGCTCTGCAGACGGCGAGACATCGTCCCCTGCGGACGGCCAGGATGAAATTCTGCATTCCGCAAAGGTGTTTTTCCTTGGGATTTGACTAAGAAAAGCATCAATGTATATATCTCAAGGCCAGAGAAGAAGAAAAAAATATATCCAACTGCATCTAACATGTGGCTTTTGAAAACCAACCAACCCTTTGGGGCATTTTTTTTTTTTTCAGAATAAAATACACAGAATCAACAGGAGGTTGGCATTAAATTATATAAAGGGACATTCATTAAAGCAAATTTTGCTCTGCTGGTGGGGGCCTGGGTAGAGGCCATGTTCGAGATAAATGCCCAATGCCTTCGGGACTCCTTTTTCCAACTGTTACAAAATTATAGCCAAGAAGATTTTATTAGAGCAATAATGCACCTTAAGAAGTGTGACTGAGTAAGAGCATTGCAATTCTGAGCCACTCTTAGGTAATTGCCCTGTGGCCTTTCAGCTCACAGACTCCTCACCTGAGCCAAGAAGGAGGCTGATTGAATCATAGATCTTTTACCTTTCATCATACTGGGCAGAAGAGTTCTATTAAAATGTATGAAGGCAAGTGAGCAGGCCACAGCTGGAACAGGAATCCAGCTGCTTGGGACAGAGGCCACTCACCTTTCCTTTAAAATAAATCCTATAAAATAATTCATTTATACAGTGTTGTGTCGACCACATATATGTGCTTGGTGGGGGGCGGCGGGGAGAATACTGTGGAAAAAACAGAGACACAAATGTATTTTATCCCTGGGTTGTGGGAAATGGATGATTCTTATTTTCCTTCTCAGCCTTTATTATGTTCCCGAATTTTCTATGGGGAGTATGTGTTCCTTTACGAGAAAATATAAACATTTTTCAAAAACAAATGCTCGCATGGGTCTTTGCCCAGACAATGACTATGCTGAGGCAGGTAAAAGATGCACAGCAGAGAATCTGTATCTGGAGACCTACAAAGCCTGACAATAATCCTGCTTTGGCCCGATGCAAAAATCTTTAACTCCTCAGAGCACAGAGACTCTACCGCTCATGCTAACGGCCGTGCAAGGGCCTGGCCAGAAAGCAAAGCGGTCCCTGACAGCTGTCCCCATAACGCCAGGGACAAATCCTGAATGTGGCATCCTCTAGCAGCGAATGAGTTTCTTTTCCATGTCATGGACCTGACACGCAAACACAATAGACAGTGGAGAGTGTTCAAATAAACATTTTCTTCCTGAAGAAAGCCTTCTGGCCATCATAGCATAACCTTCTCGGAAGAGAGTCCACTGACCGCCTCCTCTAAGAAATCACTTAGCAACAGGGTGTAATTTAATTAACGTATTTACGTAAATAGAGATGCTCTGGGGCCCAAGGAAATGGGATATTTTTCTAAGCGACTGGAAGTTTTGGGGTTGTTTGACTGTAGGTTGGGCTTTTTCGGATGTTTAAATATACACACATGGGCACACATGTGTACACACACGCACACACACACACACCGGCTTCTGAAGCAAGAAGTGAAGATCTCCTAATTGACATACCAGAGAAACCCCAAATGCCACGTTTCCAGATCCTAAAAAACTCCTCAGGAATGCCAAGTTTCCAGCGTTCAGTACTTGGCCTCAGAAGGGAAAGAAAAAGCCCCTGTGGCAGCACATTCTCCATGAACATTAGAAGCAGTGATTTTATTGCGGAATAAAATACACCTTAAAAAACTCTCCACGAAACCCAAGTCCTTGCAATTTTAGCCTAAAAAATTTATTGCATATTTTAGCTGTTTGAATATTGCAGTAGGTCCAACCTCCCAATAGTGTTCTGTCTGGATTAGCGCATTCCCTGATTTTGAGGGCTGGCGTTTGTGTCCTTCCCTTTCCTGTTCTCTCTTTATTTCTGTTTTATTAAAAATGGAACCTCAGGGCCTAGAACGGTATCTGGTACTGTAGGCTGTTAATAAATGCTTAGTGAATAAATACATTTGCATGACAGGGGACACCCTGTGAGGTCGGGGAACAGGTATGTGACTTTATCCCTGAGGTCAGCAGACCAAGGTCAGGTTAGAGGGCAGATTTCAGCCCTGTGGCTTCCCGATGGTGCTAATGGGGTCTGGAGGCTTGATTGCTGGTTCCAACTAGACCCCCCCCCTGCACCTGAAGACTTAAGCGACCCCCTGAAATTCCCTGGAGGCCTCCAGCCTGCACCGTCGTTGCTCCCATCCTGGCTCCGGCATCGCCTGACCTAGGAGTGGCCAGCTTCCCACGCCCTGTGCCCTCCTCTCTCCCTCCCTCTGGCACTCGGGGTCTCCCCCTCCCCACAGAGCTCAGTGGCACCTAGGCCAACAGCAGCAAGTCTGCAGAGTGGTCTGGAAATTCTAGGGAAGATTCTCAAACAGGTGGTTTGCGCGTGTTGCGGAGAACGCGTCAAGTCCACGTCCCTTTCGTGCACACTGCTCCCGCGTGTCCCCCCTGCACATGTGCGGCTTCCTTGAACGTTAAACAAAAACCCGAGATGTGGAAATGCACACTCTGCACGGCATTCCGGTCGGAATGTTTTATGCCATCCATGTGGCATGTGTTTCTCCCGTCTGTGCCACCTGTCTAGCGTATACAGAAAGTGTGCCTTTATGCTTTCATTTGCGTTACGGATAAAAATGATGAACAGCCCAAAGCAGAGGGAAGACTCCAGTGGTACTGCCAACCGGAGGTCTTTCCAGACCCGTGACAATCCCTTAACGAAGGCTTCAAGGGCAAGCCCTGCAGTGACGGATGCCCTGGGGGGCACAGCTGGTGACGGGGGGGGGGGGGGGGGGGAGGGCACAGAAACCAGAGTGAGACTCCCACTCTGCTAGCTGGCTGTGTGACCTTGAGCAAGCTGCTTCATCTCTCTGGGCCTCAGTTTGCTCACCCACAATATAGGAAAAATCATGATAGCGCCTTCTTCACCTGGCTGATCTGAGGGTTACGTGGGGCGACCCGCATAAAAGCCTCAGCCTGTGTCTAACACACAACTCACCTCTCAGTAAATAAAAGCGATGCGTTATTTCACAAGTTCATAGGGATATTGTGAGAAAACCTGTTACGCATCTGCAGGAGATCACATCGATCTGACGTAACAGCCACCCTATTAAAAATGTAATGCATTTATCTGACTGTGCCTGTTTTTAGCGAGCTCGTGACAACTCTTAGTGATCGAACAAAGCTCCTACCTGATTAATGGCAGAGACTGTCTTCATTCTTGCACGTACCATCTGTCATTTTCAGAATCCATCTTTTCCTGCTTAATAAAAACTGTAACAACTGCCACCTCCTTTTCTTCACCCCTCCTGACTCTTTTTAAAGAGCCAGAAAGCAGATCTACGAGCTCAAATCTCCAAATTCACTTAGGAAAATGGACAGCAGGACTCAGAGAGCCCTTAGGGTCCCCCTGTGCTCTATTTAACAATTACTATGGACTCCAGGTGCTTTGTGACCCTGTTTGTCCCCCCTTTTAAATTTTAAGGAGATCTAATCAGTGGGGAAAATTAAAATGAAATAAGACCTGGCTAGTTCTACTTTCTCTCTATCATCTACAAACTCGGTGCCTGCTCCAGTCACTTCTGTTCACGTGGTGAGAAATTTCTTAAAACTCAGATGTTGAAGAGCCCATTCAAAAATTAAACAAAAATAAATAAAAACCTGCCTTCCTCCTTCTTTCTCCCATTTTGCAGATAAGAAAACCAAGGTTCTTATCTGTTGCCAAATCTATTAAATCAAGAGGTCATATCCCAAGCTGTAGCTGTCCGTCTTAAATTTTCTAATGATAGTAACTCACCAGAGGTACAACCAGAGTCCTGTCCCCACATGTGGTGACCAGCGGTGGACCCTGGATTGGACATGAGCAAGGCAAAGAACTGCATCAAAGCACTGAGATCTGTAAACAGTCAGTGCCCAAAACAGATCACCCCAGCCC
>NW_011888815.1:1779746-1798978 GCF_000151845.1 Pteropus vampyrus | reverse complement strand
TTCTGTTCACGTGGTGAGAAATTTCTTAAAACTCAGATGTTGAAGAGCCCATTCAAAAATTAAACAAAAATAAATAAAAACCTGCCTTCCTCCTTTTTTCCCCCATTTTGCAGATAAGAAAACCAAGGTTCTTATCTGTTGCCAAATCTATTAAATCGAGAGGTCATATCCCAAGCTGTAGCTGTCCGGCTTAAATTTTCTAATGATAATAACTCACCAGAGGTACAACCAGAGTCCTGTCCCCACATGTGGTGACCAGTGGTGGACCCTGGATTGGACATGAGCAAGGCAAAGAACTGCATCAAAGCACTGAGATCTGTAAACAGTCAGTGCCCAAAACAGATCACCCCAGCCCAATAAAAATGACTACCTGAGGTAATGAACAGTTCATAAAATCCTTTCAGTAACTTACAAACCTCTGGACCCCTCCTTCAGCATTTTCCACTGCTAAAGGGCCTTTGGGGAACATCAGCTGCCACTTTGCAATGAATCACAAGGCACTGGCAAGGCAGACAGCAGCCACTCATGGAGAGGACAAGGTAGAAAGTTCTTTCTGCTTTGCTGACCTAGAAATAGTCTCAAGTCACCCCGGTTTTAAGAGTAACGTGAAGAGACCGCTTAAAGGATGGTCAGGGAAGGAAGAGAACTGACAGTGGCCTTAACCCGAACCTTGTGTCCCTCCCACACAGACTGAGATAAACCTCTCTTACGTCAAAAATTAGAATCCAGGTGCCTAGCACTGCTCCAAAACCACTGGTGGCTGCTGCCGTCAATATGCTAGCCGTGGTTGTGTTATTATTTGCAATGAGCTCCCTCCTATTCTTCAGAAGAACCCTATGAAGTACCACGCACGGCCTTAAAATAAGAACCCAAGATTTAAGAAGGGACTGGCTTGGCTCCCCTTTGAGCCCATATCCTTAAGTACTTCTTGAATGTAAAAATCTCTTGGAAGCAAAAAAAAAAAAAAAAATCACTCTTACAACACAAAACAAAAACACACACACAAAAAAACTCTTGAGCCAAAAAGCTCAAAAGAAAAATAACTTTCATCAATCGATTAAAGGATAATAATCACTCTCAATAGTTGTAGGGCATCTAGTACATTCAGGTGCTAAGCCATGAGGACATGCCATTAGGAGGATGGATGGGTGGGTGGGTGGATGGATGGGTAGGTGGGTAGATGGATGGGTGGGTGGGTGAATGGACTGATGAATGGATGGATGGATGGATGGATGGATGGATGGATGGATGGATGGATGGATGGGTAGGTGGGCAAATGGATGGGTGGATGGGTAGATGAGTGGATGGGTGGGTGGGAAATAGGTAGGTGGATGGGTAGGTGAGTAGGTGGATAGATGGGTAGGTGGGTGGATGGATGTGTAGGTGGGTGGATGGGTGGGTGGGTGGGTGGATGGATGGGTAGGTGGGCAGACGGATGAGTGGATGGGTAGATGAGTGGATGGGTGGGTGGGAAATAGGTAGGTGGATGGGTAGGTGGATGGGTAGGTGAGTAGATGGATAGATGGGTAGGTGGGTGGATGGATGGGTGGGTGGGAAATAGGTAGGTGGATGGGTAGGTGGATGGGTAGGTGAGTAGATAGATAGATGGGTAGGTGGGTGGATGGATGTGTGGGTGGGTGGATGGGTGGATGGATGGATGGATGGATGGATGGATGGATGGATGGATGGATGGGTGGATGGGTGGGTGGGAAATAGGTGAATGGGTAGATTAGCAGGTGGATAGATGGGTAGGTGGGTAGATGGATGTGTGGGTGGGTGGATGGATGTGTGGGTGGGTGGATGGATGGATGGATGGGTAGGTGGGCAGATGGATGGGTGGATGGGTAGATGAGTGGATGGGTGGGTGGGAAATAGGTGGATGGGTAGATGAGCAGGTGGGTGGATGGGTGGGTGGGGGGATGGATGGATGGACGGATGGATGGGCAGGTGGGCAGATGGATGGGTGGATGGGTAGGTGGGTGGATGGATGTGTGGATGTGTGGGTGGGTGGGTGGATGGACGGATGGACGGATGGATGGGCAGGTGGGCAGATGGATGGGTGGATGGGTGAATCGATAGGTGGGAAGCCCTTTGTATTTACAGGTTCCCTTTTATTTTCCGGGCTCACTCCCTTCACGTCATCCAGGGCTCTGTTCGGATGTCACCTCCCCCGAGTGGCCTTCCCTGGCCTACCTACTGGTGTTCACTCTCCCCTGTTCTCCAGCCTCTAATCCTGCTCGGCTTTCATCAGAACAGTTATTGCTACTGTTTTTTAAATTTCATTTATTTTAAATAACATTTATTGGTTAATTTTTGTTAATCTCCCTTACACTAATCTCCCTTACACTAATAAGCTTCAGCGGGACTGGGAATTGGTTTTCTCATGGCTGTATTCCCAGGAATCGGAGAAGTACCTGGCACACAGTAGGCACTCAAACACTTGTTAGATAGATAAATGGGTAGGTAGAGGAATACATACCAATATATGTCACTTCACAAACATATACAAAGACGTGGTAGTAGAAATTCTACTTAAATACAGATTACCATGGATTAAAAGTCTGAGCTCACGCTGACAGTACGTTGGACAGCATATAATATTTTCATAAACTTTCCAATGGACCTGAGGCCCAATTTCCTTTGAAGATGAAGGCATCACGGTGGAGCCGGGAGGGCCCCTATTTCTTGTTAAGTCTCAGGAAGTCACTCCTCTTCATAAGACTATAATGCAGACATGAATAAAAAGAGATTCTGCTAAAGAAGTCACTGAGCCTGACCCTGCTTATGATTTGTAGAGCCGTGAGTTCACATCAGTTTTTCATTCACTGTTTCACTCATCAGGAGACAGACCTGTGCTATGTCCAGGGTCCTGCAGCCCAGTGGAAGCACAGCAGGGAAGGGATGATTTAAACACCGAGTGCTAAGCCAGGCGTGGTGTGACTCTCTGGGAGGCCAAGAGGCAGAGGAATCAGGGAACAGACCGTCTGGCCGATTCACTAGCCGGCCCCAGACAGTGAGCCTGGCTCTGTAGGAAACCCATCCTGCCTGCCACCACTGTGAACACAAAGGACAGGTTTCAGCACAAGAAGATGGAGTTCAAAAGCCATTCGGGGTAAGGAGCAATGGGCTTAGGGTCCAGCAATCCAGGAGGACTTCCTAAAGGAAGAGGTTATGATCAGTCTCAACTTTCAAAGATGTTTATTAAAATTCAGCCTCACTCCTTCGCAGCCATACTTTCCGAAAGTGCCAGTTTTCTTCTGATACCAGAAGATAAAAAAGATAAAGGCGTTTTTAAAAAAATGACGTGAATTCAATCCCCTCGTCTTGAAAGCAGGACCAGGCTAGCTGTGTGAAACAAACACGTCTGTTCAGGGTAGAAACAGCTACTAGATTTTTTTTTTTTTTCCATGTATGTTGTATGAAGAAAGGTGGAGTCCGTCTGAGCTGCGCCTTATCCTTGGGAGGCCGCAGAGAAGCGTCAAGGAACCCGTGAGCAGCCTCAGCACAGTGACCTCCCAACCCGCCATGTCACGCGTGAAGAGGCCACGACCCAAAAGGGTTCAGACCCTTCCCTGGAGTTGTGTGACCCTGGGCATGTCACTCAACTCAGTTTCCCCGTTTCCGGTCCAGTAACATGAGCGGCTTTGCTGGGGGAGCCCTCCACTCGGGGATTCTATGACTTCCGGCGTTTTCCAGGAATCACGTTCTCTACGGGCACTGCGCGGTCCCCACGCTGCCCAGTGGCATTTGTCTCTTGGCACCTGCGTACCAACTCTTGAGGCCCTGGTTCGGCTGTCACCTACTCTTTGGAAGACGCACGCCCCGACTGACATGCGGAGCTGGTCTTTCCCATCCCGCCTATGTCTTCCACGCGCCTCTCACACCACTTATCGAAGCGGCTCTGCACTGTCTGTCTGTGGCCCTGGTGCTGCCCCAGGAGAGGGAGGGGCCCGGTTCGAAGAGAGACGAGGTGAGCCAATATTTGACGGATGCATTCCTCAGCGAAAGAACCAATTTAGTCTTGTCTTCTCGCGCAGACGCTTAGTAATAATAAAACAAAAATAATGCGTTTTGAGGGAACATCTCTCTCAGGAGGCAAAAGCCGTTTCTTCCATCTCAGAACTTCGCGCACTTCGGAACAGGTGGGCTAAGGTCATCGAGTCCCCTCACGGTTTACTTCACCGGTGACTATCACCTTGGACTATTATTACCTTGGTTCTCGCCCACCGAGGTATGGCCCTCCTGAGACTAACGCCATGGACGGGTCTTAAAAAAAACCTCCCAACCCTCTCACAAGAGAATGTGGCTTGTTTTTGTTCCTAGACACGATCGGTCTAGTCCACATACGGCACCTAAGTTGATGTACCCGGAAGCTAAAAATAATTTTGCAAAACAGGCATCTCTAAACATTCGATTTTTTTTTTTTTTTTGCTAGAAAATCTCATCCTTGTAAAGCCAGGAATTTTTCGGTGTCACTGAAATACTACAGAGCTCCCCACCCCCACCCCCGCCACCCAAGGGCTCATCAGGATTTTATGCCAACGGATGGGAATTTCGGTTTCAGACAGGACTTCCTGCTTCATCTCTATACCTTCTGATTGAATCCAGTCCCCAAGCAATAAAATATATTGACTTTTGCCTTCCTGCTACTTCCAGCAGGTATGAAATATATCGTGACTGTTTATATGAACATCTCTCCAGAGCTACATCAGGGCAGGGCTGTGTCTCATTCATTTTTATGGTCTTAGTGTCTGGCACATAATAGGAGCTCAATAAATCTCTGATGAATGAATGAATGAATGAAGACCACATCTTTAAGGCAAGCTTCCTGCTGCACCACCAAAGGCACATTATGCTTGGGCCACCCCAAAATATGATGCAATAAGGCTGACGACAGGCCCCACAATCATGCCGGTGATGGGATCCTGACCGCCACCCACTGAGTACTTTACACGTCTGAGAAACCCTGCGTGTCACCTCATTTAATCCTTACTGAAGTCCTCTGAGGTAGCAATTATTACTAGCATCCTTTTTAACAGGTAAGGGCCTCACACCCCGACACAGCTTCTGCCTGCACAGTTCAGACATAACGAGCAAAGCCACTGTGGCAGGGCCGTGGCAGCACCGGCCAGGCCCTGCAGCATCCCCTAGGAACAGCGTCACCCCCGCCTGCCCCCCGGGATACACACACCTGCACACCTCGTTACTGTCACACACACTAGTTAAGATAGATGGCTCGCAGAAGCAGTTCGGCTGGAGCACTCTAAAAATAGCATCCCAGGGGGAAAAGAAAATGTCCCCAAGAGGTGCCTTGTCCCAGGCCGGGCACGAGGGAGTGCCAGCAGGGGCACGGGTGCTACGGTCACATTGCTGTAATGGAGGGACACCAGGTCACACCTGACAGCCTAAGTGGCTGGGCACTGTGGTTCGCAGATATCTGGGGTAGGAATGGGGAGGGTGCTGGGGGCTCCCTTCTGTGTTTGCCCAGTCAGGCGCAGCCCACGAGTGACCGGCCAGGCGGTCCGCCCTCCTGCCTCCCTGTTCCTGACCATGGCAGGCCTGGCTTGTCTTCCAGGGGTGACGCCAGGCTGTGGGAGGCTGGGGAGGGCACTGATTTAAAGCTGGCTGGGAATGCAGAGCTTCTGATTCTTACAGAAGGAGAGTGGCAGTGTCACAAGGTGATGGCTGTCTGCTGCTGCTCCTGACGCCCCGGGCCAGGCTTTGAGAGGGGGTGGGGCGGGGAGCATACAACAGGCTGGAAGGAACTGCCTGCCACGGGTATGGAGACTTGAGGCTGCAGTACCCGAGGTCACCGCTCTGAATCACCGCCAGGGCCCCTGCTGTCTGCTGGACCACCTGGCACGGTCACAGAGGAATGGTGCTGACAGGAGCCCCTAATCCAGGAAACCCGAGTGTCAGCCCAAGGCCACACAGCTACTCAGCAGCGGAGCTTCTAGGTGCACAGTATATACCTGACTCCCATCAGTGCCTCCCAACTACAGAGCTTGCAGCAGCCGCTCCGCAGCCTCCGCCCTGCTCCCGTCCTCATTCCACCCCTCTCCGTCCCCCAGAGGCCTCCATCGCCAGCACGTGGCTCTGCGTTAGCCACAGTCCAGCCCGGACCCATGTCATCGCTCCACCTCCCTGGTCTCAGTTTGAAGCCCCCCTCCCCTGCCTGCCTCACTCAGCCTTCCCCACCCATCACCGGCTGAGCTTCCCGCCTTCGAGAAGCTCCCTCCCAACTTCTCCACACCTCTTCTTGGGGGCTTCCCACTGCGTTTCAGCTAGTTCATGCGTGTCCCTGGGTGACCGACCCCTCCGGAAGCCTCCAGCCTTCCAGCCTGGTCTGCTGGGCCGAACCCCGGCACAGGGTCCCCGGCGTACACTCTCCATTGTGGGGAGCGTCACGCATCCCCGAGGAGTCGCTTCACCCTTCACGCCTCTCTCCCTGATGCCGGAGCCCATCCTACGCACCAGTCGCGTCAGAGTGTCTCGTCCCCAAGTGTCCCATCATGCCTCTCTCACCATCCCCTACCGCCCACAGCCATCACCCTCTCGTGGCACGTCCCTAAGACACCAAACCCTTTGGGGACTGCATACTGGACGACGGGCTTGTTCCCCTTAGGGACCCATCGTCCTGCTAGGTTGCTTTTACTCCATGTGAGGTCCCAGCCTCTTCCTCCCAGCTCCGTCCTCCTCATCACCAGATCACGTGGCCGAATTCCCAGGAAGCTTTGGGTCCCAAACCCCCACCCCTTCTCCCTCTCTGGGAGAAGGCTGATGGTCTCTAGGATCCCACTCCCCTCCCTGCCTGGCACACGACCACTCAGCCATTTTTGTTAATTTGATTTTGGAAGGCAAGTTTCTGAGGGGTTGAAAGAAGAAAGAGGCGTGTCCTTTGGTGACCAGGATAAAGGAGAGAGCAGGTCTGCTTTCTCCCCTTGCTTTTCAGCCATGAAACCTCGCTTTCTGAGTGCTGCTTGAACCCCGCTAACAGGCCTGGCTGATTTCCTGTGTTTGCAGAGCCTGGGGCAAGTACAGTTCAGTGCCCATAATAGCGATAAATTATGATTGTAAGTAATTTAAACTACAGGCCTGGAAGGAAAAACTAATCGCAGGGCATTTTTGCCCCTGCAGATCTCCAAAGAATGCCAGTTTTTTTTTTTTTTTTGGCCCCCCACTCAGCTCTTTCTCTGCCTCTCTGCACCCACACTTCATATCTGTGCCCAGGTATTTGGCTCAAACTGGAGTTGTGCTTGACAGAGCCGCAGGTGGCCAGTTGCCCACACAGCCCATGGAACTGTGGGGGGTCTCAGCATGCTGCCCGAGGCCCCTTCTTTTCTTTTCTTCTTCCTTGGCAGCAAGAAGGCACTAATTTTGCCCCATGTAGCTCTCCCCTGCCAAGGTCCAAAGAGAAACGAATGTTCTGCCTGGGGAGGGCGGGTGAGGAGGTCACGGACTCACGCTTTGGAGGCGGGCTGGCACCCTCGCAGAAGAGATGGGTGGCACCACCCCAGGAGGCCTGCTCATCACTGCCTTTATTTTTGGTGAGCATCGACTACACGCCTCACCTTCTCCATATGGTACCCAGCTCGATTCCTGTGGGGACTCTGTCGCCCATTGGGTGAGCGACAGAAAAAGGGAGGCTCAGAGAGCTTCGGCGTCTTGCCTGCGAGTTGCATGGGGCAGGTCCAGGAATTAAACCCAGCGTGTCTGACAAAGTCCAAGCCCTTCCCCAACAGCCTCCTGCCAACAAGGTCTTTGCAGGTCCTTCTGATGGTTCATCATCTTACGATGGGTCTGTGTCTCGGCTGGATTTAAAACCGGGTAACGAAGCTGGACGATGAGTGACATGTTCTGTATCACCGGTAGATAAACTTTTGCATACTCTTAATAGTTTACATTCTTAACTGACAAGTATACGCCAGCTCAGGTGGCGGCCCGGGCGCGCCTCACCTATTAAGAGCTCGCTGTGCTATGCCGCTGGAGCCCATAAGACCACAAGAACAAAACTCAGGTCATCCGGCCTTTCGCCACAGCGGGGTCTCTGCCCTAGAAGGCCTGTAGGGTTGGGACCAGATCGCGCTGACTCTGCTATCAAGGCAGCAGCTAACACAGCGCTCGGTTCAAAGTGCAGGCCACGTACGACGGAAACGTTGGAGGCCTGGAATACGCTCTCGCTCCGGGAGCAGGCGGGGCGACCTCTGCGCGCCTCGATAGTCCCGCCTGCCCAATGGGAGCAATGATAAACTCTCTGCCTTGCTGGGAGAACGGATGAGTTCATGGGATCCCAGTTTACTATTCACACTCCCTTTCTAGTGAGAGGGGCCCCTTCCCGCCCCCTCGAGGGTTCTGGAAAAGCTGTTCTTCCCACGAGCTTCAGTGTCTGCTGGGCACCCACCCACCCACCTGCACACAGCCCCCTCTCTCCTTCCAGCCTGGCCGAGACATCAGTCTTTTTCTCGGGAGGCTGTGTGGTCAGAACCGCTGGGCCACTGGCTATGTTCCTGGCCCACCCCATGACGTGGAATCCTCCAGCTCACAGCCTGTGACAGCTCCGGCCCATGAGCCGCAACCGCACTTGGACTTTTACATTCAACAAATGGCATTTTCTTTTTCATAAAGTCCTCCCCTGAAGTTAGTCAGCCTTCTATTCAGCCGTGATTCCTGTGCACCTTCTCCAGCCCCCCGGGGACGCTCTGACGATGCTATAACCTCAATCCGGCAGGGCCTAGGGAAGAACCTCCCCCACTGCCTGAGCTCAGCAGAGGAGGACGCCTTCCCTTGGTAGGAGTTTGACACTGCAGCTCATGTGGTCCCTGAGCCTAACCATTTCTAGAGCTAAGCAGTCAGTGACAGGAAGGGGACACTCCATGAGGCCAACTCTACCTTCCGGTGTTGCCTTAATGTCTTAAGTGCTTTGCTATGGCCGAGTCATGAACGACGCATGGGCCTGTGGTCCAAGTGACTTGATTCCTAGAACAGTGGACCTTCTGGAACAGGAACGGACCTTTAAGACCCTCACTTCTGATTTGCTCGTTTCACTGCAAAAAAAAAAAAATCGAGGCCCAGCAAGACTGCCCTTTTCTGCTCTGTCATCCAAAGTGACACCTCATGGTGAGTTCTGGTGCAAGCCACTGCCATCTCAAAGGTTTGTAACTGAGAAGATTAAAATACAGTGGCATTTGTCAGGCGCCAAGGGTGGACCCTGGCAAGAAAGCAGCCATGCAGGAAATAATAATAATAATAATAATTATAATTATTATTATTATTATTATTATTACAGGAAACAACCGGAAGTGAGGCTGAGCTGCTTGCGTCACCGCCTGCAGCGAGCAGGGCCCTGCCTTCGGCCTCTGCTCTGGGCTGCCTCCTCCTCTGACACGTTAGTCCCCGCCCGAGTGCCGAAGAGCTGCTGGCTCTCACCTTCAGCTGTGACAACTTTACTCAGAGGCAGCGGCCTCTGAACCTGGGGAAAGCTGCCAGGCTGAGCCGCTGGAAATAACAGCGCAACCTGAGAAGTTCTCTGACATTCCACCGCGTGCGTGTAACTGGTTGTCCTGGTCACGCCACAAAACAAAGGATGGTGACTGCCCTTACTCATCCGCTCAACGTCTAGACACTGAGCTCTGCTTCCAGGACGAGCGCCGTGCTAAGGGCTGGGGAGGCGGCCGAGAGCAGAGCCAAACCCCTGCCCGAAGTCAGCTGACAACCCCGTGGACAGAGGAAATAACGAACAAACAATTGAGAAGGTATCACGTGTCGGGCACTGAGGGGGGTTGTGGGAAAGGGGGTGGGCTGTTGCACACACGACGGTAAGACGTGCTTCTCTGGTATGACGGCGTTTCGCAGACCCTGGAAGTGAGGAAGTGGGACCTTTGCACATCAGAAGCAAGAGGGTCCCAGGCAGAAGCAGAGGGGAGAGGACTCTGCCTGCATTAGGAGGAGGGCTGAGTCAGGGTGGCTGCAGTGGGGGAGGGACGGGGGAGGGTGGCAGGGTCCCTGGTCACAGAGGGGGACCTTGTCAGGACTCTGGCACGTCCTAGGTTTTGGACCCATTTGATCAAACTCGCGTTTTAGCAGCATCGTCCTGGCTGCTGTGCCGGAGCGGTCAGCTTGGGTGGCTCCTGCGATGGCCCAAGTGAGAAAGAACGATGGCTTGGACCAGGGTGACTGGCGATGCAGGTTGTGACAAGCAGGGGGCATCCTGGATGTATATTTTCGCAGCGAAGTTGACTGGATTATAGGGCTATCTGTTAAAATAATCAGGGTCCCCCTGGGACTGAAGAGGCCAAAGCCTCAAATCTCTGCTGACGTCAACAACAGAGCTATGGGTGAAGAGCTGCAGGACGTTTGCTTTGTAGCCAGGCAAGGAAAACAGCACTTTAAAGAAAGCAAATGTCTACACAGAAGTCTAGCGATAACATAAAAACGTATGAGATTCAGGATTACAGACGAATACCAATCAATATGCCACTGATTAGTAGTTCCCAATATGCATGTCCTAGGAAGAAGTGAAGAAAGCTTTGTAGACCAAATGAAGTTGAGAAATATTGAATAAACAACCGAATGAACTTAAAGTGGTTTCTCTGTGCAGGACTTCTCAGGGCCTTTAAAATATTAACATGCATTGCTGTTCTCCAAAAGGGACCTTTATCAAGGCCATGCATTTTTGTTGTTGTTGCTTTAATGAAGCCCCCTCCAAGAGCATTATTTGAAACACTTTAGGGAAACACTGAATAGACAGATTACAACAGTTAGGCATCCACTCCACGTACTAGCGTCCCATAATTCAACAAAAATATTTCTGGGGTCCTGTGCTGGGCACCGGGGTTACAAAGGAAGTTAAGGACACGAGTATCACGTGGTGGTTTGCGGGCTCCAGGCCCTTTCTCCCCCATCTGCCATCTGCCTGCTTCCTCAGCTGTCAAGTGGAGGGTGAGTTTGCAAGGTGAGAGCGAGCAGCGGAGGCTGAGGGAGTCCAGCCCGCCGGACAGTTCCCTTTCATAAGACCTCCCCGTCCACCGGCCCTCTCCGTGAGCACGGGCATCAGGAGAGTCCCCTCTGGAATGCACGTCTTTTCACGCACCTTCCTCTCTTCACACTGCTTGCCCATCTGTGCTGACCAGGAGGGCGCAGAGGAGAGCGCTTAGTGGGACGAGCTTTGTGTCGCCCCTTTCACTACATCCCTTCCCTTCCGTCCTCATCCCAACCCCACGACAACAGGAGCGAACCTCTGGGAAGCCCTGAGGACACAGTAAGCCCTTCCAGGCATCATCCCATTAAGACCTCAGAACAACCCTGTGAAGGAGGCGGATACTGTTATTCAAACTGGAGGAAAGAGAGACCTGCGGACATTTGGTGACCCGCTCAAGGTCATCCGGGTGACAGTGCCAGAGCCGAACCTAAAGGCTGGTTCGGTGTCAAGGCCTGCTCTCTTCCCGATACCCCAGTGCTGGTTTATTTATCATACGGGTGGTCCAAGCAGCAGGCCCTGCTGGAGACCTTATCGAATTGGCTAGCACTCACCAGAGACTGAGTCAGCTGGAAGAATTCAGCCCAGGGCCCTGCTCAGAACCCAAGCGCCTAGCCGGCCCCCTAAATGGTGGGAAGATGGAGATGTGGCAGAGCCCGGGGCACCTGTATATATTTGATCTGCCGTGGCTGAGCTGTGTACGCCCTGGTCTGCGGCTCCAGCAGACTGGCAATGGCTCATTTTAATTCCAGAGCTGTTATTCTAGAAAACATTCTGACGGTGAAGCTTAAAGGTTCACCGACCTCCCCCACAGGAACCGAGAGGATGGCTCAGTAGAGGACAAAATTGGGGGCAAAGTGCAGTCTCCAACCTGAACTGGGATGACGGCTGGGGTCACTGAGAAGGAAAACAAGTCGGTGCCAAGAAACGTCATCATAGACAAGCATCGCTTCCATAAGAAGAAAGGTGTCACAAGTCATATATTTTTCATGCTCCCTACAAATGACTTTATCTGTGACGTAGTAAGAATTCGTTTTACAGATCAGCAATCCATAAAACCTCTTCAAATAGAGTCCCTATGGCTGGAACATTGCTCTTCTGGGTAGACAGGGAGTTTATTTGCCTGTCTCGACCACGATGGACCCTACCCAAAGCAGATTTGGTTTTTGAAAAGATTCATTATGAGCTTACGTTTTACCTTCGCACGTGTCACATAAATGCTCCTGGTCCTAATTATTGTTTTCTATTGTTTTCTATGCCACTTTCACGGAAAAATATCATTGCGAAAACAACCTTACATTCGGGTAATTTGGACGCACAGTTTTGAACCTAACTCATTCATTCAGTGTCAGTTTTGATTCTCCAAAACCTGTGGGGAAAAAAAAAAACAATCTGGACTGCTTTAATAGCTCAGAATGGAGGTCAGGGAATTTAAAATGAAAAAATGCTAATTATAATTTTTTTAGCCTACTGTACATGCCACTCAGCTAGTTCTTTATAAATATTATTGTATCGTCACAAAACCCATGCAAAACAGGCATCGCAGTCTTCATCTTAAAGAAGAGCGAACTGAACTTCAGAAAATAAACTTTTTCTTGGGGAGCTGGAACCCCAGCCTATATTTCTAGAAAGCTCGAGCTCCAAGAAGCTGTCCACTGAGAGGCCCAGGCTTCAGCGGAACCCAGTTCAGCCCAAGGGGACATGATTCCAAGGCTCGGGATTGTTTCCCTGTTCATTCAAGACATGATGTTAGCTGACGTCCGCATCGAAGGCCACCTCTCTGGCCCCATCGGAGACAGGCATTGTGGCCAGGTGGCCCAGGAAAGGCACCGACTTACTTCCTGAAGAGATTCTTTCAAAGATTTAGAAGATAAATAAACTTGCATTCTTTTTGAGCTCGTACTTTGCAAATCAGGAAAGCTTGGGTCTCTGTCTCTTGGGTAAAATATTCATATTAACTCCCAGACACCCTTGTTATACGCTTTGGGGGTTATTTAACTGGCAGCACCTCAAAAATTACAGAACAGGAAAAACAAATGTAGCACTTGCTCCTCCCTTCCCCTCTGCATCCAGTTTCGATGCTCACAAGAGATTGCTGATCCCAAGGCCTCTAAAAATCTGTGAGGGGTTGTTACTACTAATTAAAACAACCCAGTTGCCTTGTGCCCCCCGACTACCCAAGGCCACCTGTGTGCACGTGTCCCAGACTGGCTCTCTGACGCTTCACAAGGCCAGCCCCCTCCACACTCTCCCTATTCAAAAAGACCCCCTTCCTCTGTGCCTTAATCCACATCTGACACCCCGTCTTCTCTCATATCCCTCTTCCTCGAGGTCTTCGTTGATTCAACCTAAGAGCCACCTCCCAGCCTCAATATTCCAGCCGTGTACCCAACACACGTGTCAACTCGAGCTCCAAGTCCTCAGTGATAGGATGCCGCTGTCTCTGCGCTATAGAACGACGTCGGCATAATGTGTTGATGTATTATCCAACTTTATCATTAACCAGACAGGTTCTCGGAGAACAAACAGTATCTCCCTTCTTCTTCTCGGCATTCGACAAGAATCGGGGCCTTTACCAAGAATGCCCTGAGTGGTTCAACACAAACATACTCCAGGCCTCTCGAGTGGTGGCTGGAATGTTCCCTATTGCGTATGTCAACTCTCGTACAACACACACCAGCGCCTCATCAGTATGATGACGCGGGAAGTTACATAACTCCACGTAGCCCAGTTCCCACACTATCACTTAATAGGCCTGCCTGCTAATTCCTTCAGAAATACCTCTAGGTAAAAGACTTCGGTCTCTAAACCGGGGATCGCATCAAGGGAGAGATTGCTAAGAGGATTAATGTCGGGGCTTAAACAGGCATCTGAACTAGCATTTTCTCAAGAGGGGAACTTCATTTTGGGATGTGGAAGCCTGATGAAGTAGACTTAGTCAATAACAAGATGACCGACGACACAGAATACATCTATCTTGTTTATTAAGTTCATTGCGTCTCGTCTTTTGGGGCACTGGGAATCAAGTTTCAAAGAGAGTCATGTCTTTATCAACTTCTGCAGACATTTAAATGAATAGGAAATTGTTTTTTAGTGTTTTTTTTTTCCCCACAAAGCATTTTTTTTTTTTTTTAAATTCAGCATACTTTAAAATACTCGACTAAAAGGCGTGCCGGGAACAGGAAAGGCAGGGTCAGGCAGAAGTATGTCTGATCTAAGCAGAAGACTGTCGTCATCAGAACCTTTTCTTTTTCTCTATCTTAAATGCATCTTTCCTCTTACACTAATTCAGTAGCTGTGCTACGCCCAAAGAAACTCATTCACATCTGACAAAAGAACCGTGTTACCTGGTTCACATGGAAGTTTTAGCTCCTGTCACAGGTCTTAAGCTACTGTCCCCTCTGTGTAGATCTTGGTAAGACAAGACTGTCTACTCTTGTCTTAGAATCAGAATGAGGAACATGCCAAGCCCCGTCTTCTCGCCACGTGCAGAAGACAGGATGGCAAAACTCTCAGGCAGATCCAGCACAAGCAGAGGGATGCGAGACCTCGTTAACCTCTGAATCGAATGTTTTCTGATTGTGGATTTCTAGGCTTCATAAAAAAAAAAAAAACAGATTAGCAAATTACCCATCTGCAGGCCCAACAGAGCAACTTAGCAGCTTCCCTGGGCTGCATCTGCTTTAATTTCCTAAATCACTCACTGGCGTCCGCCCCCTCCTCGTTAAACTCAGTCACACGGCTTCCCTGAAGAGCACTTTGCAGAGTTCCCTGACGCACAGAAGACAGTGACGACTCATCCAGGGAGTTACTGTCTCTAGGTGTGCGACCTATCAAAAAATGGCCAATAATTCATTCACGTGTTCAGCACCACTCCAGCATCGACTGTGCTGGACACTGGGGAGAATTACAGCAAGTCTTCCCCCAGAGCATCCCCAACTCACGCCCAAAGTGCTCGTCGTAGGGCAGACACAGCGCTTTGGTGCCTCGCACACACTAACTCGCTTAATCCCAGCAGCTCTGTGACACAGGCACCGTCATCGTTACCCCCATTATACAGACGAGGACACAGAGGTCCAGCAGGGCTGCATGTCACAAGACACAGAGCTGGCAGGGGGCAGATCCTGGACCGTACCAGGCCTGTCCAGCTTGAAAAGCCTGATACCCTTATACTCCAGCCTGGTTCTCAGCCTCTCCCGTGAATTAGAATCGCCTGGAACCTGTGAAAGCTGGCGCCTCCCAAGCCCCACCTCCAGAAGGCCCTGCCCAGAAGGTCTGGGTGGCATCTCAGAATCTGCATCTGCAACAAGTGCCTGAGATGGTCCCCGTGCCACATACCGCTCGCCCATCTTGCACATTTCAGTTAATCCAGACCATCATCACAAATCAGAGATAGAGGCTGACAGCTCCAGCTGCGGCACAGGTGACAGCATGACCCTTATGGGAACAGCGCAGCTGGCCCCCAGCCGTGCAGTGCTGATGCATAGCAATGCCAGGCTCACCCCTAGCGCTACCCTGCTCAAGCCAAGTACCACAGTGATCTGACCAGGTGTCACGCTCTGGCCCCTGGAGGGTGTATCCCGGGTTCTGCATCCGTGAATTCCACAGGGGCCCGGTCACCGTGTGTACCCGGCTGGTTCATCATTGTCCCCTGGGGCACAAGTTGTATCAGGTGGGGAAGTTCCTCTCCCCCAGAGGAGAACCCTGCACGTCACCACGGGACCCGGTCTGGCTCTCACTCACCAACCCCTGGTCCTTCCGAGGTCTAGGCTGCCGCATCAACATAGCAGAGAACAGAGCGTCTGCTGAAGGAACGAGATGTCCACTGATGAGCAGTGGTGCTAAATGCCAGGAGGCCGAACAGCTGGGCTTGTTGGTGGACGCCGAGGCCAACACATGACAGGCCGGCCGATAAACAGTTACGACAAAGCACTGGCAAGCAGAAGGAACGGGCACTGGACAGCACATACTCTCTGAGGCCACGGGTGTTTATTGACACTAGCCACTGGAGATGAGGCAGGACACGTGCAAATTTCAGCAAATCCATATTCAAGCATCAAGTGACATTAATCGAACCTCTCTAATGGATGCATGCATGACTCACTGAACGCACATTCACATGGCACCCACACTATTCTAGGCACCATTCCCGGCACTGGGGACACAGCAGTGAACAGGGCCACAGAATGTCCCTTCCGAGCGGGATATTACAGAAGATGAAGCCAGGGGTTGGCATATGTAAAAGTACATCAGATGCATTTCCTTCTATCTGGGTATACACAGCACAGGGAGAGTCACGCTTGTAATTTAATGCAGGAAGAGTAATATGTCTAACTACCTCGTTCCACCTTTATGACAATCGGTGAGATATGCAAGTGTCCTCACCCCCATTTTACAGATTTGAGAACTGACACGTGGGGCGCTTAAGTAACAGGCTGCATCGTATGAGAACTAGGACGTGGCCATTCAGACAACTCCGTGCAGTTAACACTTAGTATACGCAATATTATCACCACAGGTACCCTTGGGCTCTACAACAAAAGAGGCTTTAAAATTTTAATATATCTAATTGAAAAGGATATGCATTCGGGAAAATTTAATTCACATTCTACAAGAAGAGTCGATAAAAATTGAGTCTTCTGCCCAAGCCAGGCCCTGCCAGGGAGGCAACTGCTATGACCAAGTTCTGGGAACAGCTTTACCATGAAATGCCTCGTCTACCCCGTGTGCACCAAGCAAAGAAGATCGTTTGGAAAAGCTGGGATCAGGAAGAGGAGAAATCCTCAGAATGACAGGTCCCCACATTCCATGTTAATAAGGATTTTTCTTAATAAAGAAGAGGAAAATCACTGCATAGGCTTATGCTATGCTGCTGTCAGCACCTGGACTTTCTAGAATTACAAAAACCGCAATCGGACCTCTAAAAATCCACCGCTTTGTCCGCACAGGTCCCAAGCAAGGACTCTGTTTAAGGGTATTTTCAGAGTGCAACCCGCTTGATGGTTTCTCCCTCTTGGTGTCTAGGGACAAGGGCTGATGTCTGGATGTTGCCTGCCTGGCAGACTATCGGAGACAACTAACACCTGTGGCGATGGCAGGATGTGTCTTCTTTCCCTGTGAACGTACATCTAGACAGAGATTGATGAGCAAACCATGCGTCTACTGCACAGGTTAAGAATCTCCCTGTCCTCCCCGACTAAGATCCTGAGTTCCAGTAGCTTAGGGCTCAGTACTGATTCATCAGTTCCTTATCCGGGGTCCAATATGATAGTCTCAGAAGTGTGTTAGGAGAAGAAGAGGCTCCGATGACCCTTATGAGTAGGATGGAGGAGTCTGTATCGAGTGGGCACATATCCAGGGAGAGGTGGCAACTTAGCTAACAGAAAAGAAGTCATGCAACGCCCTTGGATGCCAGTCGTTGCATTTCTGAAATGCAAACAGAAAGAACTCAGTATAAACACTGGCTGGCTGGCTGGCTGGCTGGCTGGTTAGGTTGGACCAGAAACCCTTAACATATGACCAGCTTTAGCATTCCAAGAATTTAAACCCTTCTGTGTTGATAAAAAGTCCACATGCTTATTTTGTGTCCTTTTACGTCATCTTTAACTTACTGAGAAATCTCCCTGAGGGTATCTGTGAGACCAAGAGCCTACCCAGTATTTAAGTGTCCTTATCACATCAGTTTCTGTCCTTCAGCCCCTAGCATGGGGCTCAACGGCTCCAAGGGACAAGCTGGAAGGCTGGCACACATAGCAGCAGGCCAGTGGGCCCAGGAGGCTGGGTGGAAGGTGCTGGCATGCTCCCCGCTGACAGGGAGTGATTCAAGCCAGAAGGTTCCTGCTGACCACAGTGACCAGGAGGTATTTATTCCATAGCATCAACTAGGCAGCCCCCTGTGATGTGAGCTGGTGCCAAGCCCCACAGCTGGATGTTCTCTTCGCTCTGGCATTTTCATTGGTGGGGAAAGAGGGTCTACAGAGATGATGTAAATACAGCGCTTTTTCCCCTTGTCCTTAAAGCATATTAACTGCTTATTTAGAGAAGATGGTTAATGGCAGTAAATCGTGCTTAGGCATTTTTGATTAGGCATTCAGTTATGTCTTAGGAATGAATGGCTGAAAATGAGATATATGAGGTGGGGAGGAAGAGCCAAAAGATGATCATGACAAGGTGAATCAGATATTTATAAGACAGAGGACAAAAGACGGACAGACTGATCAGCCTTGTTCCTCGTATTCTCCGAAGGGAAAAGAACGGCCAATGAGCAGATCCATTCACCTACCCCAGATTCAGCAGCCGGCAGGGCATCCCAAGTTGCCAAGGCAACGTCAGCTGAGCACGAGATGGAGACAAGTGTGTGCACACACGGGCATGGACAGAGGCGCCTGTGCCCCAAGCACCTACCTGTGCACAGGGGCACACCTAAGCGGGGTGGGGCTCACTTCCGCGTAGCTCCTTCTCGCAAACCTGAACGGCACTGACGGCCGGTGCTTCAATGAAGGATTTTAAAGCCTATGAATCTAGAAAACGAATTACCATCACCGAGCTTAAATTTAATACGTTATCATTCTGTACTACTGACTTCAGGTCTCTCTTTTTCGTTTTGATTCTCGTGTCTGTTTGTTTGTGTTTATTTGTTTGTTTGTTTTAAGAAATCAAACAGTACAGAGTTGAAGCCTCCTTCTCACTCCAGCTCAATCCGACGCCCTTTTCTTTTCTTCCTGGAGGACACTGCTCTTCCGAACTTTTTCACGTCTTTCTCATGCTTTCATAATTTTGGTACATATCTGTTACCACGAACGATGTAAAGTTCTACTTTGTGCTTTTCTTCTAAAGTGACACGAATGGAAGACTACTTCACTGCAGCTTCCTTTCTGACTCAATATTAAGTTACCCGGGTTTATCTCATACGTTCATTCAATTATTACATAGTATTCTCTCTCATATATAAAGAAGACTTCACTTATCCCTTCTCTAAATGATAGACATTCCATTGGTCTCTCACTCCTGGGAACAATGCCGCAGTGAACATTCTTGTATAAACATGTTTCCTCATGCATTTATGCTGGATTGTCTCTGGAGTACATCTGTAGATGTGAAAAAGCTAAAAGTTTTCCCCAGAGTAATTTTACCAATTTTCATTCCCAGTGGCACCGTATAAAAATCCCCACATTTTGCCAACCCTTGGTGTGGTCAGGTTTTTAATTTTTGGCAATCTGAGAGGTGTGAGAAGATATGTCATTGTACCGTTTTCATT
>NW_011888815.1:1772590-1778781 GCF_000151845.1 Pteropus vampyrus | reverse complement strand
TTTTTTTTTTCAGACATCCTTTATCAGAATAAGGAAGTTCCCTTCTATCTCTAAATTGCTAAGACTTTTCTGCTTTGTTTTCCCTTGTTTTGTGTTAATCGTGAATACATCTTACACTTTACAGAAAGCTTTTTTTTCCCCTCCTTTATACCTTATGTAAACTGACATAGACAAAATTTTTAAAGAACGGATCTCAGGGCACGAAGCTACTTTTTTCTTCCAAGGTCAGAAACATAGATTTGAAAAAAAGACTAACTGTCCAATCCTTCAGCCAAGCTAGGTCTAAGCATCCAGGGCTGAAGTCTGGCCTCCCACTGGGCTCCACCAAGGACCACCCACATTTGCAACTCCTCTATGGCTGCTGGCTGGAATGCCTCAACACAGTTTCGGCCAAAAATGATCCCTACATTTCCTTTTGGGATAGAAATTCTTATGTGAACTTGAACTGCTAATCATTAGCTGCCTATCCCAAACTATCTATCCAAAACACTAAGGATCGAAAATGATCATTATGAAGAGCAAGGAAAGGGTACTGAGGCATCGTACTCACAAGGAATGAATGAGACTGGCATCCTTAACCTCATCGTCTACTCAGAATCCAACCTCGCAGAGGTTAAGTAACTTGTCTGAAGTCTCACACCAGAAGGTGATGGGAACGGGTCTGTGTGACTTCCACGCCTTGTGCTTTGCACGGCGGACCGTGCTGCCCCCTAAACTTCCAGGCGCCCCCAACGAAATCACCTCTGACTTCACAACGCAGACCTCACGGAGCCAGCAGAGCCGCTCTCCTTTCTTTGTTTTATTTTTGTCTTTCCAACTACTTCGTAAATTAGTGGGTGGCGGTCCAAACCGCCCACTCTGCAGACTACTGCGAATAACATAATTAAGCACAGGAAACGGCTCATTGTTGTTAGCCTGCTACTGAACAATGAAGGTCAGGGGATGCCCAAGAAGCTGATGGGGACTCTGGGCTGAGTCTCAGATGGGAGTCTCCTTAGAGAACTGTGAGCACCTGGCCTGGGATACCAGGCACCCTGCTTGGCTCAGAGGACAGGCAGCATCCGCGTACCACCCAAGGCTGCAGGAGCCTGGGCAGAGAGCGATCACCTTCCAGATGACCAGGTCCCCCTCTTGTGGGTGGTAAATGAACGGTATCTAGCAAGGAAGAACTCCGGTGTACTGACCGCTCCTTCAGCTAAAGGACGTCCATGACTTATCTTATTTAACCCTCAAAACATCCCCAAATGGGAGCTGGTATTATTCTGGCTGTACAGATGAGTGGATGGAAGCTCAGAAGTGATTTATCCAAGAACCTCCCAAATCTCAGATAGTGACAGAGCTGGATGCAGAACCCAGTTCACTCTTCTTCTGGATCTTAACCCTGCACTCCATCAATCGTCTGAGTAACGCAACAACAGAATGTGAAGTCTGGCCAGACTGCTTAACTCAAACGCTAGTTCCGCCTTTTCTAAATTCTGTGACTTTGGGAAAGTCATTGACACATCTCTAGGCTTCAGTTTCCACATGTATAAGATGAGAACAGCAACAGTGCCTATTTCAAAGGGTTGTTATGAAGATTAACAGGTTAATATCTTGTAAAGGTCTTAAAACAGTGCCTGGCACATAGTAAGGGATGTGTATTAGTTATCTTCGGCTGCATAACAAATTACCTTGAAACTTAGAGGTTTAACATAATAAACATTTATCATCTCACGCAAGTATAGGTTAGGAATTCGAGGGGTTCTGACAGCAGTCAAGGCATCAGTCAAGGTAGCAGGCATCTGAAGACTTGACTGGAGTGGGAAGATCTGCTTCCAAGATGACTTATTCACAGGGCTGGCAGATCGGTACGGGCTGGTGGCACATGGGAGTGTCCTTACCACACACAACCAGCATCCCCCTAGAGCAAGTGATCCAAGAGAACATGGTGAAAGCAGCAACGTCTTTTATGACCTAGCCTTGGAGACCATGTGTCATGTCTGCATTATCCTACTGGTTACACAGGTCAGCCTTAATTCACAGTGGGACGGGGCTGGTGAAGGGTATGAATACTAGGAGGCCAGGATGATGACTGCAGGCCAATTTGTAGGCTGGCTACCACAGGACCAGACAGACCTATTACATAAAGAAAGGGATGGGCTCTTAGTAGTTCTTGCATTCTCAATGCCTGGCGTATAGTGAGATAATCGACACACAATTATCAGAAGAACGGACGGACAGATGTAAAGAGAAGATGCGCATGTCATCCGGCCAAGTTCCATTTTAGCTCTCTGTCATTTTACTACCTGCTTTCTAAGTCATTCAAGGAAGGAACTATTTGTTCTCGATTTCAACTCTAAATCATTATCTCCATAAATTCGTTCTCGAATTTCATCTTCGCATAAAAGTGCTTGGAGTGGAAACCTCAAACCGAAAGCCTTATGTCACTTTCTCCTTCTTCCAAGTACATGCGAATGAAATACTTCCTCTGAAGCCAGAAGACGCAAAACAAACCAGACTGAAATGTTAGACCTTGGTTGAAATGTCTGCTCTAATGGAATCATGCAGGCACTGGTATGTGTCCAAGACAATTGTGAGAAAGTTCCTCCTTGCAGAAAGGCAGACTATCTCCTTCCTCTTTACTACCCCCTCCCCTCCCCTCCGCAAAGCTGGACTCAGGAGATAAGCCTGGCTGACACCTAGGGGAGGCTGCCCAATGCCCATGAGCCCAGGAGCAGGCCAGGGAAGGAGGACCTAATGACCGGGGAAGTGACCACGTCGCTGAGGGGCCGAGATGCCCTTCGGGGTCTCTGGGACTCTTGCTTCTCGGCAGCTGTCTCACATCAGATGCATGCCAGAGACGTTAGACATGGGGACATGTCTCAGCAAGGGCATTCCACTCAGCCCTAAGACAGTCTTTCCGATCATGGTGGCAGTTCAACCCAGGATGATACATACGCTCAACAGCACAACTGCCCTGACTCACAGAGATGCGACCACTGGGGCCTTAAAAGCACCGACGATGAGTATCTTCTACGATGCTCAAGCGGTGCCCAGGACCCTCCCCCCACCCCCGCCCCGCCATCAGAATGTGCAGTAAAAGTAGGTAAATACGGAGTGGGGATACTTGTCTTTAGCAGTGAGGATATTTGCTAAGTCTCGATTGCCTGATGAAGTCATCACTGAATTCAGAACGTTCTTCTCCATGTTACACCCGCATCTATGACACTCATTTTGCTTTAAATGCTTAAGGACACATGACATTTAAAAAGGGCACCAGCCGAGTAAACTCCGTAGTGGAACCCAGCCTCCAAGTGTGAACGAGAACTTCCACTGTGATCTCCTGTGTGACAGACAAAGCTCCAAACAGGAAAGGCCTTTAAAGAACTCCGGCCAGCCGTGCATGAGGGGCTTAAGAAAGTCCGTCATTTACCACCGGTGCCGCCCCTGAAATTTTTTCTATGCGGTTCTTGGTGTCGTTTTTGGACTCATCAATCTCAGAGTCGTTACCTTCTACTTTGTTTTATCCCAAATTCAAACTCTCTAGCGCTACACAAGCATAATGAATAAAATCTCATCTTATTTTAATTAATGTAATTAAAGAACTAATGTAATTAATTCTTGTTCTTTACCATCCAGAGCTGCGATGTCCAATACAGCAACCGTTAGCTACTGATTTATGCCATAAGCATAAAGCACGCACTGGATTTCAAAGACTTAGTGTGCAAAACAGAATGTAAAACATCTATGGATTACACGTTGAAAAGTTTTGGAAATATTGGGTTAAATTAAATATATTTTTAAAATTAATTTCACCTATTCCTTTTTTACTTTTTGAAAGGTGGTTACTAGGGCATTTTAAGCCACATGTAATGGCTTGCATATACCTATTGGACGTTGCTGGGCTCGATGCTCTAAGTTAGAGATTGCAAACTGTCAGCTGAGGTCCACACGGGACTCAGAGACACAGTTTGCATGAGCTATATAGACAGTGTTAGCCCAAAGGGTGGTTTTAATTTCAAACAATAGCTAACACTTATAAAACCAGGTGATCAAAAATAAACAAACGGATTCCACACTCTCTTTGAAAATACATCCGGTAACATTGAGCCCACATTCCTACATAGCAAGTATGGCCAGGCGATGTCCTTTTTGGATGGGGCACTGCCCTCCAGTTTTCCACTGCCCACCAGGTCCTATTGATCCCCAACACTGACAGGAGGAGGTACTCGGAGAGAGTGGCCTGTAGGAAACTAAGCTTGCCAGAGCGGGGCTAGGAGTGGGGGGCGGTGCCAGCAGTGGGCACTTAACCGTGCTCGTCCTTGGACAGACTGCCACTCTGGCAATAAAAGCCACTGCTCTGACTTGGCAAAGTTGAATTAGAAAAAAAGGCAAAATTTATCAAAGCAATATCATGAAACTCTAGCAAGCCACGATTTCTTTAAAACAGACTCTGCCTTCCCACGCCCACACTGTGAAGAGCCCCACACTCAACATTTGTGTCCAAAGAAACTGCCCATTTTCTCAACTCAACTCACTGCCTGCCCACCCCTGTGATTTTTTAAATCTATTGTATGTGTAACCTAGAAGTGATAAGCATTGCAACTGAAAATATATATAAGACCTGAGATCCTAGACCCTCTAGTACTGGTCTGTGGCCTGTTAGGAACCGGGCCACACAGCAGGAGGTGAGCAGTGGGCAAGGGAACAAACCTTCATCCGTATCTGCAGCTGCTCCCCAGCGCCAGCATCACCGCCTCAGCTCCGCCTCAGATCATCGGGCGTTAGATTCTCATAGGAGCCCCGGTCCCTGGTGCCAAAAAGCCTGGACGCTACTATAGATGATTATGATTCTGCAGCTACTCTTTTTCCACGTAAATGGAAGAAATTTTCATTCTCATAATCTTTTTCTACTATCTCGGCAAATATTTCCCCAAGTGACGGTGTTGGAGCCAAGGATTCAGACACTGGTCCTCTTATTCGTTTGATAATCTATCCCTGTGACCAAAATATAAAAGAGATTACGGATGCTTACGGATAACTGCTCTGTGACATTCGTTCATGTCCCTGAGCTGGTATCGGCAAATTGCTTTTCATTAGTAGATAAATAAGAGTTTGGTTCCTCCATGAAACGATTAATATGAGCAGAGGTCTAGCAATGTGATGGGAGCAGCATAATGGAAATTTCGAGACTTCTCATCATCATCCTATCTGGACCATGACTCTGCAATTCTTTTCCAAATAATACCAGCTATCTGAACTCTCTGCATTCCATTTATTGGTTATGATTTCATTCTATCCATTTTTATAGACCGAGAAACTGGGGATGTTGTCACGAAACCATCCAATCGTACAGTCCGTAGACTGCCAGGTGTAGGCTGGGGTTGGGGCCACAGCACTGCAGAAGCTGTGTCTCATGCCTGTGGCTAGCTCGCACAATAGGGAGGGGACTGCACACACGACAAATTATGTATAATATGATAAGTGCTGCAGCAGGAGTTCATTTAAGGCACAGAGAAAGCACAGAGTGAGGACGACAGAGAAGCCAGGAGGGAACAGCCTATTCAGGAGGTGGTAGCTGAACAGGGTCCGTGAGGAAGAATTAAAACTCACTGTCAGGGAATGCGGGGGAAGGGTTTATAAAAGGCAGCAAGGAGAGGAATGGACAGCAATGCGTGTGTCTGGGAAACTACGAGTGCTGGTTCTGGAAACTTCTGCAGATGGGCAATGTCAGAATATAAACTGATGGAGAAAGGCCCCATTATTGAGAGCCTGATTTTAATATCCCACAGGGAAACACAAAGAAACTGCGTGACCTAGGCAAAGACAGCAAGGTCAGCCTAAGGCAGTGATGAAAACCGTACACATAGTAAATGCTTTTTCCCCCTAATTCTTGTCCCCATGATATAGGATTAGACTGTACCTTATCTTTTTCTTTATCATAGGATTTACGGCCTAACCTTGCATTAACCATGGGAAACTCAAGCGTGAAGCTGTTGTGTTACTGATAATGGTTAATGTATGAAATAGACCCGTGGTTCTCAGAGTGGGCTTCCTGGGCCAGCAGCAACACCCGGCAATTCGTTAGAAACGCCAAATTCCAGGTCCCACCCCAGACCTACACGACTACAAACTCAGGAAGTAGGAACCATCCCATGGAGTAACATTTCCCTGTAGCTCGCCTGATTTTTAATTTCTCAAATTTTAACTTT
>NW_011888815.1:1767874-1771469 GCF_000151845.1 Pteropus vampyrus | reverse complement strand
TGTATTTCTGGTCGCAAAAACATCACCAAACTTCTCAATAAAGACCCAAAACACGTCTAATGTTAATCATGGAAATCAATGTGAGCGAGACATACATTTAAGAAAGATGAAATAAAGCGAGTGGGGTTGTTATTTGTCAACCCACTTATTTTGGTTCAGAGTCGAGGCGGCCGAAGCCCATGCTGGCAGCTCAGGGCACAGAGCGGGCACCTCCCCTGGACAGGACGTCCCTCCATCACAGGGCACACTCCCATGCACACTCACACTCGCCCGGACGGGGACAAGGCAGATCCTCACGGGCACACCTCTGGATGTGGGCGGGAAGCAGAATATCCGGAGAAAATGCACACAGACGTGGGGGGAGTGTGCAGACACCACACAGACGATCATGGATGATAAAACAAAATGACGTTATTCAAGGACCCGTTGTGAATCCCTTCACCAAAAACCCAGGCACAACGATGCCCCCAGAGGCATAATTCATGACAGCCCCAAACTAGACACCATGCGAGTGTCCACCGACATGCATAACGACCCGGCCCTACAACGGGATGCTCGACCCCCGCAGAGCAAACTAACCACAAGCGCACACGACCACCCTGGGTGAACTCCACAAACGGGGTGCGGGGCGAAAGCAGCCAGACGTGAGAGAGCGCGCGTGTGCGCGCGCGCACACACACACACACACACACACACACACACACACGATCATTTCCTTGATACAAAGTTCAAAGTCAAGTAAAGTGATACAAAGTAAGAGGTGTCAGGACAGCGGTTATTCTGGGAAGGACGCGGGAGCCACGAGGGCCGCTTCCGGAATGGCCCCCCTTTCCTGACCTGGGAGGTGGCGATGTGGGTGTGTATATTTTTTGAACATCCGTCAAGCTGTACACTTATAATGTGAGTGACAAGCTTCGATTAGGGGGGAAAAAAAAGGTCACTTAAAAAAAATGATTCCTGCAAAGAAAGCATGGATTGAAGATGACAATAATACAAACAGAAGGAAACACCGAAAAAAAAGAAAAAAAAAAAGCAGGGCCTCTTGTTCCCCGAGTGAAAACTTTTGTCCACCATTTCACAAGGTTAAAAACAGTGAAAACATTCAGCAAAAAAAATGCAAAATTGTGGAGAAAATAATTTGAAAGCTGAATTTATACTCAAAATCATAAATAATAAACATCGCCTTAAGTGATGTCTTGAGACATATTTTTACATCTTGAGTATTTCAGGTCTTGATAAAATACTCATGATTTCATCTTTATTTCCTTTTATGTACATTTTTGCCTATTTTATAATTTACATTCTATATTAACGAAGAAATACAAATACCAAATTTATATATGAATATGAAGTATTATTGATACTTAATAGAAACTTTCATTGATCAGGTTGAAGCAAAAACATTAGAAAACCCTTATCTACATGCAGGCACGTAATATATCATCTTATCTCTCAGGAAAAAGGCACAAAGGTAGCTAGACTGTGGGAATTCTGGACTTTTAAAATTAACTTATAAATCTCCAATAAGAAAGACAGTTGTATCGTCCAGGAAATCCGCTGATATAAATATTCCTTTTTTTTTTTTCTGTACTTGTGAAAACACAGCTGAAGAGGGAGGTTATCAGACATAATGTATATCTCCCTTTGAAGCTTCAGAAATAGTCTAGAAAAAGGGTTTATGTCTCGGAGCTGGGTTCCCACCACTGCCCCCGGAAAAGTCAACAGATTGGAGAGTCCTCCCAGCTCGAGGCTCGAGCCTGGCATGTGAAAATGAAAGCACCCACCCCACCTTTGCAGGGCAAATAACCGAGTGCAAATCTGACCCTACAGCCCACCTCAGCCTGGATAAACAGAACCTTGTTTGCTGGGCAGAGAGGGTCAGAGGTGCAGCTGCTCAGCTGGGAAACCACGTGACCGGGAACGGCGCCCCCTCACACCCCATCTCACGGCCACCGTCTTCATTGTCCGGCCTGCTGCATTAGCCTGCTTACCACAGACGGACTCACGACATGACACACATGGCAGCATCCGGACCCGAGTTAGCAGCGTTAGGACTCAGGAATGCAGTGCCGGTTGGGGAGCGAATAACAGGACAGAAAACCAGAGACGAACTCCAGCTCTCCTCCCCCCGGCGCCGGCCGCCACGGCGAACTTCGTGTTGATCTCACGCTCACATCTGTCAATGCTCTTCTATTGCTTTTGGTCACAAATATTAAGCCCTGATTTTCACAAAGTCACAGTCCCCACGGCCTCCCCATGCCAACCAAATGTGCTTTTGCCACCTCCAGAAAGAAATAAGTAACTTACTTTTTAAAAATGTGCTTGGGGGGGACATTCAGCCTCACGCTTCCTTGTGACAGGTTTCAGCTTTCAGTCCAAGGGAATCAATTAAAGATTAAGTTGGAATTGGACAGAGACCTCCTTGCCTGGCTCAGCTTTCCCATTAATCCAGACCAAGGATGAGGAGGAAGGGTACAGACTCCCAGTGGCCATCCCCACAGGGACAGCCGAAGAGAATGTCTCTGGAACACAGAGCCCCTGCCCCATGAGTTTTAGGGTCATGCTTCCAAAAGAACGTGGGAGAAACACAGCAGGGCTGCACGATGCAAATCGTGCACTGGGACGACCTTTCTAAAACGAGGATGCCACGAAAATGCGAGGAAATGCACGGCACGCGAGACCGGGCTTGGCACGGGATGCGCGCTCAGGTTCTTGATCCCACCAGCAAAAAAGGTCAAGTGCATCTTGCGAAATGTGAACTTGTCAAAATGTGACTGCTATTTCTGACTAGCCCCGTTCCCAGCCTGGACAATGTACGTCAGGGGACGTAAGGAGAGGACACTGTACTTCAGATGAGGTCCGTCCTTTCCTGCTGCTCTCACAGACCCAAGCAGACGATGCCGTTCTGTTCAAGGAAAGGACCCTCGCGTTCCTGTGCATCTGGAGTAGGGCTGAGGCAGGTAAGGCACGTGTGCAGGGTGTCGTGCGGAAAGCATGGGCTTGGACAGAAACGCACAGCTCTGCCTTTCGCATACAGGTGTGTGGCTTTGGGAGCCTCTGCCCACCAGCGTGCCCGAACCGCATCCTGGAGGGTCCACGGGCAATCCTTATCTTCCCGCCACTCTTCCCCTGGCCCCGTGAAGTCCGCGGCCCTGGCCGGGCGTGCTTCTCGGACGTTCCCTCCACGCCGTTGTCTCGGAAGCTCCGAGGAAGGAGCTGAATGGAGCTCACTCCACTTCCAGCCCCACCGCCTCCTTCACCCAAAACGGCACCCGCTACGTCGTTTTCCACTCTGGATGTCTGCCTAAGGTTTTGTTCGAACAAAGGATGCCCTCACTGAAAAAGGAATTGAAAGCTTGAAAATCACGGCTCGAGGCGGGGACGATTAAGTCCATGAACCCTCAAATGGAACTTCAACAGGGCTCTTAAAAGAAAGTGTGGGATTGTCTTTCCCGCAACTGTTTCTCACAGGGAGACTTCCTCCGTGCCAAGGCCAGACTACGAAGCTGCGACCGACACGGGCCCGCCCGCCTGGGCTAAGTTACAGCTGGGGGCCCTCTTCTGCTTGCTAAGGAATCCACTGATGCAAAACAAG
>NW_011888815.1:1766467-1766999 GCF_000151845.1 Pteropus vampyrus | reverse complement strand
TGTGGCTTTGGGAGCCTCTGCCCACCAGCGTTCCCGAACCGCATCCTGGAGGGTCCACGGGCAATCCTTATCTTCCCGCCACTCTTCCCCTGGCCGGGCGTGCTTCTCGGACGTTCCCTCCACGGCGTTGTCTCGGAAGCTCCGAGGAAGGAGCTGAATGGAGCTCACTCCACTTCCAGCCCCACCACCTCCTTCACCCAAAACGGCACCCGCTACGTCGTTTTCCACTCTGGACGTCTGCCTAAGGTTTTGTTCGAACAAAGGATGCCCTCACTGGAAAAGAAATTGAAAGCTTGAAAATCACGGCTCGAGGCGGGGACGATTAAGTCCGTGAACCCTTAAATGGAACTTCAACAGGGCTCTTAAAAGAAAGTGTGGGGTTGTCTTTCCCGCAACTGTTTCTCACAGGGAGACTTCCTCCGTGCCAAGGCCAGACCACGAAGCTGCGACCGACACGGGCCCGCCCGCCTGGGCTAAGTTACAGCTGGGGGCCCTCTTCTGCTTGCTAAGGAATCCACTGATGCAAAACAAG
>NW_011888815.1:1760218-1762337 GCF_000151845.1 Pteropus vampyrus | reverse complement strand
AGGAGGGGAGGGAGAACCGCCAAGGGAGGCAGCCTTTTTAAAAACAGCTCTTGCCCAAGGACCCCTGAGCAATAGGGATAGATAGCCATGGCTCGTGTTTCGAAAGGACCCACTCGAAACAGAAACGAGCCTAGAAACTTCACATAGACTAAAGCTCCACCCTTACTCAGCCTGGTGCCCCATCTGCCCTCCATCTCTCTGTTAATTCACTCACCATCTTAAAGTGAATTACTTTAAAACGCTCTGGGTTCCCAGCTTCCAAGTCATTGCCTCTCCAATAGATGCTCAACATGGGGGCCCAAGATGATGAGCCCAGCAAGGGCCGGGCTAATAATAATTAATTTTCCTTGATATCTCTATGGCCAGATCAGGAAAATAAATGTTGAATGAGAGAGTGAATGAATGCATGAACCAACCAAGGAATGAATGAATGCTACTTGGGCAGCTCCATCTGAGCACAGTGTCCCCTCCCCACACCAGGTGGCCTCAGAGAACGATTAGGGAACTCAAGTCACTTGTGTACAGCGAGGGCTGAGAGGACCGGCTGAGGCTGAAGCCAGAGAGGCTGAAGAAAATCAGTGGATCTAAAAGAACCGTGCGAACCCAGCCTTCCAAGCTGCTTCTCCCTTAGGAGTGTTTTTAGGGCCCCACATGTAAAAGGTGAAACTCCAAATTTATTTTCCCCAGGAGGACTCATATTTTGTTTGCTAATGTGGAGCTCCGTGTCTGAGGTCTGGCTGACAAATGTGGGTAGAGATGATGAATGCCATGATTCTCACCAATAGTTTACACCCTCGGTAATAAAATAATAAGGATAGTACTGATGATGAACATAATAGATGCCGTCGTTTCGTTAGGCTACACTGGGTGCAAGGCGTTATGCTAAGTGCGTGACAGGCCTTCTCACTGAATATTCACAAAAATACTAGGAGATAGGTACGATTATTATCACTGTTTTTGGAGGAGGTTTAATGGGATTAAGTATCTTGGTCAAAGTTACATAGCTAGTAAGCAGCAGAGCAGTGATTTTAAACCAGGCTGTCTTATAGTAAGTTACCTCCTACGCTGCAGTGCAATTTAATTTTTTTTTTTCATGGAGAAATGGTCATACTCTTTGGGGAAGAAGTAGAAAGAAGGAAGGAAAATAGAAACTACGGGCCTGCTTACTGCCAGACATAATGCTAGGTGCTTTCTTTACGTAAGCTCACTTGGTGCAACGCCTAACACCAAAATCTTTATTATATCACCCTTTTTTGCAGATGAGGCACCTGCATCTCAGAAAGGTGAAGTAGCTGGTCCGAAATCATATTAGACAGTCCCATGACATCAGAGAATGGCACATGGATTTCTTAACCGACAAAGGACAGGGGTAGAGAAGAGATAGAGACAGTAGACAGGTGAATTGGGGATGGCTTATTCTGAGTGTTGATCAGAGGTTGGCAAAGTTTTCCTGTAAAGGACCGGACAGCCAAGACTTTAGGCTTTCATCACAAACACAAGCTTTGGCCCAAGGGCCACAGTTGGCTGACCTCTGAACCAGAGGATGACGATGACACACGGAAAGTTTGACATCTAAGGAGCAGCTTTCACACATGAATGCATTCACGACTGGAGAGTTCCTTTTGGTCTATGAACCTAGAATCATTCGCATACACTGTCAAAAGGCAAACCCCTAGGTAATTATTAAGTCGACGCCAGTGAGAAAAGTCTAAGGCACATAAAAGTTCTATCGTGGGAACAGAAAGATGACTTTCCACTGAAATGGAGACGTGCACATTCCCGTACTCTGAGGTCTGAATATGGAACAGATGCTAAGACTTAAACCGGCATCCAAACGCTCCCCTTCGGCGTTCGGGCCAGGGCTTAGATGAGTTGGTGGTTTGGGTAATTAAGAACTCTAAAGATCACTGGCTTTCATTCGAAAGGCCACGTGTTCACAGAAAGCTTTTTGCTTGGGTGGATGCCAGGAACTTGTGCACAGAGCCATTTTCACTGGAGAATGAAAGAGCTTTAGTTTCATGGCAGAAAAAAAAAAAAAAAGAATAAAAGGATCGGAAATATCAAAGTCAGAAATAACCCAGTTTCGTTGACATGGCCCCATGAAGGTCTGGGAGGTCAA
>NW_011888815.1:1757660-1759363 GCF_000151845.1 Pteropus vampyrus | reverse complement strand
TGCGATGACAACCTTAGTGTATACAGAATTACAGACTCTATAACTTTAGATTATATTAACATTTGAAATTGGCAGGAGGCAGGTTGAGAAAGGAAGAAAGATGCAATGAACGTTTTATTTTATCAAAAGAGATCTTACACCTGTCTTTTTTTTTATTAGTCTTATCTTTAATGATTTGAAAAATATAGATTTATAACCTAATGAAAAGCATTACTAGGGTTAAAAATAAGCCATCTTAAAAGTCATACCAGAGTTAATAAGGGAAAAGGCAACATATATAAACAGCAAGGAAACACAAAACGTAACATTCCATATAAAAGGATTAAGTAAGATGAAACAATTAGAAACTTGACTAAAATCCAAAAGAAATTCAGAATGAGTTTCAATAAACCACAATCCAATTATACACTGATTCACAAAGCACATAAAACATAAGGACAACGAAGTATAAAAACAAAGAATGGGCAGAGAACTATCAGGCACCGTAAATCACAAGGAGAACAATATTAAAATGAGACAAAGTAAAATTCATATCAAAAGGCATTACCTGGCTCTCTACAACCCAGTAATCCCACAGCCAGCTACTTATCAGAGAGAAATGAAAACACAGAGACCTGTGGGCAACTGTTCATACAGTATTCTTAACAGTCAAAAACTGGAAACAACCCAATGTCCCTCGACTGGTAAATGGATAGACAAGGTGTGATAATACAATGGGATACCATTCAGCAATAAAAGAGAACAAACTACAGATCAGTGTTCCAACATGGCTGAATCTCGGAAGCAATTAGCTGAATGAAATAAGTCGGGCACATATTGTATGATTCCATTTATGTGACGCTACCCAAAAAAGACTGTAAAAGCTTTTATCAATGCCTTTTGTATTGATCGTGTATTGAAATATTTTAAATGCTTTGGATTAAATAAAATGCATCCATGTTATAAAATTATATCATTACAGTATAAATATTATCAAATATATCTCGCCTGTTTCTACTTTTTTAAATGCGGCTACTCTCCTTTTTTAATACAGTTGAAAATTTACGATTACGTGGCTTGTGTTTGTGACTCAGACTGCGTTTCTACTGTTTCATAGAGTGGGAGTCAGGCAGTGGCTAAGAACGGTAAGACTATTAGAGATTATACTGATAGCCGATATTTATCGAGTGCTCAGTTCTAAGGACAGACTAGTGTCCAGTTCTAAGCACATGTCATCTCTCGCAGACAGCCCCCTGAAGTGGGCACTATGCTTTGGTGTTTCCATTTTAAAGGATGAAGAGCCTGAGGCAAAGTAGCTTGCCCTCCCATCACACAGGGGGTGCAACGGAGATTCAAAGTGGGCTTTGGCTCAGAGTCTCCCCTCCTGGGTGTGGGAGACAGAGCGGCTGGACGAGGAACGGGAAGGAACAGGAGGCAGCAGAGGACCTAAAGGAGCGTGAGTTTGAATCGAACTTCTATCGCTTGCTAGCTGTGTGTCCTCTCACGCGGCAGGTAACCTCTCTGTGCCTCTTCTTCACGTCAGACTGGAGACGATGATAACTCAGAGGGTTGACATCACGTGCCAGGCGGTGGGGGGCACCTGGGAATTTGTTCATTCCCTGGGTAGCCGTTCCCATTTCTTTCCCGAGGAGCGAGAAGCAAGGAGGCTGAAACCCCATCCTTCCATCTCAGTTCCCTGCGACCTTTCGGAGGCACTGGGATCA
>NW_011888815.1:1752024-1756705 GCF_000151845.1 Pteropus vampyrus | reverse complement strand
AGTCTCCCCTCCTGGGTGTGGGAGACAGAGCGGCTGGACGACGAACGGGAAGGAACAGGAGGCAGCAGAGGACCTAAAGGAGCGTGAGCTTGAATCGAACTTCTATCGCTTGCTAGCTGTGTGTCCTCTCACGGGGCAGGTAACCTCTCTGTGCCTCTTCTTCACCGTCAGACTGGAGACGATGATAACTCAGAGGGTTGACATCACGTGCCGGGCGGCGGGGGGCACCTGGGAATTTGTTCATTCCCTGGGTAGCTGTTCCCATTTCTTTCCCGAGGAGCGAGAAGCAAGGAGGCTGAAACCCCATCCTTCCATCTCAGTTCCCTGCGACCTTTCGGAGGCACTGGGATCAGTCAGTGACATTCTCCTGGTGCCCTGGCTCTCAGCGACATCCTCACCCCCGCTTCCCGCCCCCGACCCGGCACGCACACCTGTGTGATGGCACAGTCTGCGTCACAGAGGGTTTCCCAAACGACTTCAGCGGACTGTTTCCAAGTGTGGTGGCACAGATACACAACTCTATGGAAAATGCTCTAGTGAGCCTCACACAGTGGACTGTCATTGGTCACCGCAGTCACGCTCCACACAACCACCCACAAGATTAAATTAGGGAACACAGAGCCATTTGCTCCTAGATAGATATGGGGTTAGGTTCCTGCCAGCCTCTGGTCACATGCAACATTTGCATCGACAGATCACTGCATAACCCTGTTCCGTATGTTTCTGCTGAAAGACACCTTGTTTAATGCGCGCTGATTCATTTAACATTGGACTTGCAAGCCAACAGCACTGTAACTCATGCCTGCACAAAGCTTTCTCCAGGAGGCACATCACAGCCTCTTGCTCTTAGGAACCTGAGACGGCACTTCAGCCATTTCAAACAACAAAATCCCCAACGGAAAACACGAAAATGCGGCACTAAACAGACCACGAAAGACACACTTGTTTTCCATAAAAGACCTGAAAAGAGAAGGCAGAGCGTGGCCTTATTTGACCTCAGCTGGGGGCACCCTTGTGGGGAAGCTGGAGCATTTCGCCACTCTGTCTACCTCTGCGAACGGCCACTGCGGGAGCGTTGCCAGTGAAGATTCCAAAGTTCCAAAAAGTTGTAGCAAGTAGGCAAATTCGCACATACGGAATCCACAAAGAACGGGGACCGACTACATGCGCCTGCACCTCTCTATCTAAGGATTTACACACGTCTCCCCCACTCCGTCTCCCTGCATCTCGGCACAGGCCTGTGGCTGGCTGGACATGAGCACTTGGGGAAGGTGGACCCCCAGCACCTCAGCTCCCCGTCACGGGTCAGGCAAACGGGTGTCAGCCCTGTCTGCAGTCCTGCCCTGGGGACCCTGCTGGCTGTCGGAGGAAAGGTCACGTCTGCGTGGGCAGTGGCTAGCCGAGGCAAGATACGGTATGGTGGCAGGATGCCTCTCGCTGCCTGTTTCTAGCTGGAAGAGACGTGTGAGTTTGAAGGCTTCATGAGAGAAAAGGGTCCACTTATTTAAAGAAAAAAAAAAAAATCTTTCATCATCAGAGGTCATTCGGGGTCTCTGACATGACCCGGCTCCCAGCTGCCTGCTTCAGTTCTGCAGGAGTGTCAGCGAATGGTCCACTCCGTTGCGTGTGACGAGAAGGGCCACCCTGCCCGCGCCTCGCACGAGTGACTCCGGCAGCCCTGCTGGCTCTCTGGGCTGTGCCGGAGTCCGGGCTGCCCAGGCGTGGGGCCAGCTCGCCAGCTGCAGATTTCATCACGACTTCCCTTGTTTTAAAAACAGAACCGAAAGCCAGGCATGCAAATTCACTGCAATGTGACCATCTTTTAAATAATGCACTCAGATGTACTGCAGAACATACTCTACCTACATGTGTGACGAGAACCTTGCATCTGAAGTGCTGTGAACAGCTTGGGGAAAGGATGCTGTATTTCAATGCCAATGCTTTTTTTTTTTTATGCCCATAGACTTTTCTTTTTTTTTTTCCCATTGGAGCTAACTGTTTTTCTGGGTGAGCAAAAAAGTCTTTTTGCCTTTTAGCATTTAGCTAAGAGGGAAAAATGCCTTGAAGATACTGCAGGTTTGGTTCTAAACCACCGTGGTAAAGTGGGTAGAGCAATACAGTGAGTCGTAAGTAAGCTTACTTTTGCGGGGGGAGAGTCTTGACTGATTTATAACACCTGCAGCATCTGTGATGCCCAGTAAAGTGGGGCGCAGTAAAAAGAGGGAGGCCTGCAGCCCCTTGGTCCCCACGGCAATGTCATGCTAGAGAATTTCAGCACGTTAAGGTGGGAAATTGGAGGCCGCACTGACCATTGCTTCCAGCTCGATTTTCTTCTAGCCAGTGATGCAAAGGGCTAACACTGCCCTGCTCCCCATCACTCCATCCAGATCCATGCTCCGCCTCCCCCAGCAGGAGACCGAAAGACATAGCTAGGTCCCGTCCATGGGAGAACAGAGATTTCTCTTGGGAAAAGACAAGTCCGGGAGGCGAAAGGAGCACTTTTACCAGGAAAGAAGTTATATAGGTTGAGTGGCACCAAGTCAAGGTCGACTTCGGTACTGTTCTTGATAGAAAGACAATAATAATTACAATCATAAGAGACAAACACAACAAATTTAATCCACAAGAAGAACCAGTTCTTAGTGTCCACAAACAGTGGTCAAATATTCTAAACTGCACCCCCACCCCCCGAAAAATGATTCATTCACTCATTCATTCATTTACATATATCGACAAGTTGCTTATACGCGCCCTGAACATTTGCATGCACAGTTGTTTTGTACAATGGGAAACATGGTTTACCGCTCAAGGTACAGCAAGGAGACAGGAGGGGCATAATAATAGATTCGAGCCCGCAGAACAGTGGCGAAGACGGTGATGCTGCGTGCACCGGGGCCCTGGGAGGGAGCCCCGCGTGCGTGTAGCAGGTAGTGGGCAGAGAAGGCTTCGCGGAGGGAGAGAAAGAATCCAGATGCCACGCAGAGGGACCCGCACGTGCAAAGCACGAGGACACCCAGAAGCAGGGCCACCCGAAGGGAGGCTGGAAGTGCAGTGCCTGTCCCCAGGGCACGTTCGTGAGTGTCCACCATAACCCTTACGCATTCGTGAGCGCACGTGCCAATGCTCCGTGTGTGCGCGCACGGTGTGCACGTGTGGGGAGCAGACACGGACTTCACGTGGAGGTGGAGGTCGCTCGTCTCCGCCGCAGCTCCTTGTCACTCTGCCTGTGACTGACGAACTCGCATCCTGAGCATCGGAGAATGGTGCCGTGGGTCCCCGTGGTGGTTTGTGCAGCCCTATTCATCTTACCTGATGGCCGGAGGTGATAAATGAGAGGCGCCGTTCCAGCAGAGACGCTTTCCTGCTGCATGATAAACGCAGTCCAGAAGATTCTAAAGGACAGTCTATTGCAGGCTGTCTCTAACAGTTCTGCAGTTTCCTTGAGAGAAAGCTCACAGGCTTCCCGCCGCCTCCTCGGTCTGCCCAGGTGGAGAAGTGGAAGGAGCTAAGAGGGGTGGGCAGTGGGGTGCCCACCTGAGGCGCAGGCTCCCCTCTGCAGCCTTCGTCAAGATTTCCTCTGAGAAAGCGGACGTGCGCTGCGCTCTGACGGATGGGCTGTGGGCTGCTCACCCGGGGACTTTCTGGAGGGGATGAGGCAGGGGAACTGAGCACATGCTCGGGATGGAAATGTCTGAACAAAGAAGGCGATCGGAAGGGAAAGAAGACAGGATTTCGAGGCCGCCTCGCATCTCTGCAGGGAGAAGAGTGCGAAGACGAGACGGTGGACCCTTCCTCTTGATTTAACTGCCCAGGGATCTGCCCGTGAGACCTCGTGGTCCAGAATCTTGCAGACAAAGTAGACGGAAAGAGAACTATGCCCGTGGGACATGGGGAATGCTGAAAAAAAGACCCTGAACTTTACGCCGGTCACTATGTCCTGGCGGCCCCCAAATGGTTGGCTGGTTGTAAGGAGCACAACCCCAAACTGTGCTTTTGCTATTTGATAGACAAGAGGATCTAGGAAACTATGAAAGGCAACAGGACATGGAAGTCAACAGGACCAGGACCAAACGGTTAATCCACCTGTAAAACAGGTTTAGTTTGTGTCATCTGGGATTATCTGTATAGTGTGAGACTCAGCCGAGACTGGATTATTTTTATATGTCAAGTGCTATCTGTCCTGATCATATGGCAAAGCTTCTGGGTTACACCCCAGATCAGCTCCTATGTACTGGGAGGGGAAGGGACAAATAATATTATTATCCAAACAAAAGCTTAACTAAGACATACTTCACCACAGCACATGGTATAAAGCCTCAGGTAGGGAGCTATTCACACGCGTATGAATTAATCCATACACCACAGTTCACTTCTCTGCAGAGTAATTAGACTAAGACACTGTCCTCTCTGCTCTTGGAATTTTTATTAAAAATAATAGAAACGCAAGCACTGTTGTACTTATTTAGCCGTAGATTCCTACGGTCTTATCACTTCTGTTGCATATTTAAAAAGGAAAACACAAATACGTGAATGTATTTCAAAACTTCTGCAGAGTCCAACTCTCCTGGGTCATTTACAAAGACAGTTTTCTTTACAAACCGGATGTCTGTGCTCCCCCCCCCCGCCCCCCAAGTTCATGTGGAAACCCTAATCCCCAGTGTGACGGTATTTGGAGGTGGGG
>NW_011888815.1:1749716-1750954 GCF_000151845.1 Pteropus vampyrus | reverse complement strand
TGATTAGACTAAGATACTGTCCTCTCCGCTCTTGGAATTTTTATTAAAAATAATAGAAACGCAAGCACTGTTGTACTTATTTAGCCGTAGATTCCTATGGTCTAATCACTTCTGTTGCATATTTTAAAAGGAAAACACAAATACGTGAATGTATTTCAAAACTTCTGCAGAGTCCAACTCTCCTGGATCATTTACAAAGACAGTTTTCTTTACGAACCGGATGTCTGTGATCCCCTCCGCCCCCCAAGTTCATGTGGAAACCCTAATCCCCAGTGTGACGGTATTTGGAGGCGGGGTCTTTGAGAGAGGACTAGCTCATGAGAATGAAGCCCTTGTGAACGAGATTAGTGCCCTTATAAAGAGACTCCAGAGAGTTCTCTTGTGCCTTCTGCCTTCCCGAAGACGGCCATCTAGGAACCAGCATGCGGCCCTCACCTGACACTGAACCTGCAAGCCTTCTGACCTTGGATTTAACAGCCTCCAAAATTGGGAGAAATAAATGTCTGTTGTTTAAGCCACCCAGTCTGTGGCATTTTTGTTACAGCAGCCCAAACAGAGTTAGGCAGTTGGAAAGCCATTTATCGAGTTATTGGAAAGCAAAGTTAAAAACGCAAATTATGTCTTGTCTCCCCCGCAACCCCTCCTCAAAAAAACAAAAAAACAAAAAAACCTACACAAATCTTTTGTCTTCTCCACGATTAAAGCTGCCCTTTGGAAGTAAAATGCCACACAAATGCGATTTCTGGTGCAGCAGCCAAGCTCTTCGCAGAAACAAGGGTCTGAATTTTTCACATTCTGCAAAGCCAAACCTTATCATTTAGCCTTGGTTTGAAGCCACCTCTTTACATGAGATGTGTCAGCTGCGGGCTATGAGAAGTGTCACCAAGACTCAGACATGGATTCTTTCTCTCCGCACAGAGACATTCTAACACACCCAAGGTTAATTGGGGTTTTAAAAATCGTTATGGCTCCTCAGGGACCCATTCAAATACAAGTTCCTAAAATTTGCATTTGAAAAGCATCATCTATGCCTGGTGCTTTAATGCAAACATGAGCCCACAAAATTCAGGTGCGAGGCTCAGCACCTTGGTGGGGTCACAGGCTGACGCGTTCTTATTGCAATTTTGTGCCCAGCTCCAAGAGAGATTTTTCTGCCCCAAGTACCTTAGGGACACTGCGATGTTGTATTGTGTGCGGTAGGAAGTACACTCTGCTGAGAGTGGCTGATGCTCAGGAAA
>NW_011888815.1:1746596-1748788 GCF_000151845.1 Pteropus vampyrus | reverse complement strand
CACCGAAGGGCCAAGGCTTGGCTTTGGGGTTCCCAAGCTCAGGGCTGGCACCTCCTGTGCTTTCCCCTTGAATCATGTGCCTTCTCTTGAATGACTCTGCTTTGGGGGGCCCTGGACTTTAACGTACACCTCTCCTTCTTTCCAAAGGTTTTGAAAACACACAGCCACTGAGTGTCTCCACTGACCCTTTCTCGCCTGACCTGTGTGCTGTCACCAAGGACACGGACAGGGCTTGTGACCGTGATTCTCTCAAGAGGCAGCAGAGCACACACAGAGGAGGAAATCTAAAGGTGGGACTCTGGCCACCTTCAGCAACTCAGCAAAAGCAAGCACAGGATACGGTACCGGACGAGGCCTAAGAGGGGCTCGGCACTGGTCACCCGCAGCCGATCCTCTGCCGGTGAACAAGTTACTTCAGGTTTCTGAGCTTCCACTTCCTCGTGTGCAAGATGGGAATACTAACAATTTCCCTGTGAGGCTCAAGGGCGATAATTCTCCAGAGCATGCCGGAATAAAAACAAAGAGTCATATACCGTAAAGGGACTACTGGGCATAAACATACGGATGCCCTGTGGCAGACGAGGGCTGCTGCTGACTAAGCTTTCGTCTGCTCCTTACTAAGCTTTCGTCTGCTCCTTCCTGGCCACACGGCCGGACGCCCCTTCTCAGCTTCCTGGCGATGTCGCGGAGCTCTGGCCAACGGAATGTGAGTGCAAGTGAGTGACATGCACCACATCTGGCCCGGCCTCCAGACTCCCCACACCGCCTGCACCATATCCACACGGCCTTGATGCAGACCAACACAGCAGCCTTGCACACGACATCCTGAAAACAGCAATGCCAAGGTGGAAAGAGCCATGACATGACGTACAGGAAAATGCACCGAAAAGTACTCTATCAATGGGAGATGCGATTCACCTCTGGAATCCCACACGCCTTCCACTGAGATGTTTTCAGCAAACCTCTACGCCTGACACACGCGAGTCATCTCTTCCTCCGTTCCCTCAAAGTAAAAACAGAGAGCTGCTCCCCTGATACTCCTCTTCCAGAAGATACGTCCCTGATGGATATGCCCTCTAGAGCCGACGTGGGGAAATCAGACCTTCCTCTAGGCAAAGGAGAAGAGCAAGCCTGAGAACTTCAAACCTGGTACTTGGCAAGGCAGTCCTGATACCGCCTCTGTTATCACACCCTTGCCAGCAGTCAAGACTTAATGAATCTTCTGGAAATGCTTTTTGTAATTCTGCTGGGGTCGTGGATAACGCAATTAAGAGATAAAGAAATTGACTGGAGTGAGATGGACTAAAGACTCAAAGATTGCATTTCAGACAGGCCCGCTTCGAGTTGAGGGTTCTCGGAGCGGAATGGCAAATTTCATTCAGAAAAGGGCCACTCAAGGGGGAAAGTAATGCGATCAGTTCTCAGAACAGAGTGAAATAAAGCCATGTGGCTGAGCAGCGTGGCAAAGGACAGGCATCGAGAAGATGACCAGCGTGAGCCAAGAAGGGGGACTGTAGGCAGCGACATCAAATGAATGACTAGCTAGTCATATAAAAACGTGAACAAATAATGCTAAATCAATCCTATGTCAAAAGAATGTCTGCTGGGATGAGTAAAGCAGCCGTACAAAAATACAATCTAAATAACTTCAGTTGGTACTGGGGGACTTGGGACGCTGACTCAAGATGTGAACAACATCCCAACTGGCCTGGATACGTCCAATCAAAATACTCCGCGTCCACACAAAGCTGTTACATAGACGTTCACAGCAGCATCATTTGTAATAGTGAAAAATGCAGAAACCACCCAAACGGCCATCAATGGATGAATGGATAAATACGTAATATGTCCACGTAATAGTATTTTATTTGCCGTGAAAAGGAATGAAATACTGACGTGTGCTAAATGGACGAGCCTTGAAAACATTATACGAAGTGAAAGAAGCCAGTCACAAAAGGCCACGTGTCGTATGATTCCATTCACATGAAAAGTCAGCGACAGGCAAATCTATAGGGACAGAATGGAAATCAGCTATTACCAGGGCCTGGGGAGAGAGAGTAATGGGGAACGGCTGCTGATGGGTCCGGACCTCTTTCTGGAAGATGATGAAAATGGTCTCTAACTGGCCTGTTCTGATGGCTGCAGGACTCTATGAATTCACTAACTCAGTGAACTGTATACTTCAAATGGGT
>NW_011888815.1:1740088-1746546 GCF_000151845.1 Pteropus vampyrus | reverse complement strand
TTGCATTTCAGACAGGCCCGCTTCGAGTTGAGGGTTCTCGGAGCGGAATGGCAAATTTCATTCAGAAAAGGGCCACTCAAGGGGGAAAGTAATGCGATCAGTTCTCAGAACAGAGTGAAATAAAGCCATGTGGCTGAGCAGCGTGGCAAAGGACAGGCATCGAGAAGATGACCAGCGTGAGCCAAGAAGGGGGACTGTAGGCAGCGACATCAAATGAATGACTAGCTAGTCATATAAAAACGTGAACAAATAATGCTAAATCAATCCTATGTCAAAAGAATGTCTGCTGGGATGAGTAAAGCAGCCGTACAAAAATACAATCCAAATAACTTCAGTTGGTACTGGGGGACTTGGGACGCTGACTCAAGATGTGAACAACATCCCAACTGGCCTGGATACGTCCAATCAAAATACTCCGCGTCCACACAAAGCTGTTACATAGACGTTCACAGCAGCATCATTTGTAATAGTGAAAAATGCAGAAACCACCCAAACGGCCATCAATGGATGAATGGATAAATACGTAATATGTCCACGTAATAGTATTTTATTTGCCGTGAAAAGGAATGAAATACTGATGTGTGCTAAATGGACGAGCCTTGAAAACATTATACGAAGTGAAAGAAGCCAGTCACAAAAGGCCACGTGTCGTATGATTCCATTCACATGAAAAGTCAGCGACAGGCAAATCTATAGGGACAGAATGGAAATCAGCTATTACCAGGGCCTGGGGAGAGAGAGTAATGGGGAACGGCTGCTGATGGGTCCGGACCTCTTTCTGGAAGATGATGAAAATGGTCTCTAACTGGCCTGTTCTGATGGCTGCAGGACTCTATGAATTCACTAACTCAGTGAACTGTATACTTCAAATGGGTCAAGTCTGTGGGATGTGAACGATCATGTAATCAAGCTGTTTTTCAAGGCTCTTTTCTCTGTCGGTCTCGCACGGAATTAACGCAGCATCCCAGCTAACAAATACTGCGCACCCAAACTCCCATTCCTGCAACAGCACCGCAGGCAAGCCACGTTCCCGCCCTTTTGCAAGAGAATGAACTAAGGCTACGGAAGACGCTCACCTGCCCAGCAACACCCACGTGGAAAGCGAAGAGCCAGGATTCAAACCCACTGCTCCTCCAGGAAAGGGCCGTGGAGGGATGCTGGATGAGCGTGGTCTGGCCTCACGGTGCGTGAACGTGAAAGGGAGCTGAAGACTTGGTGAGCGTCTGTCACGTGCCAGACGCTGCTCATGGCACTGGGAACTCAGCAGTGAATTAAACCAAGTCCTTGTCTTTATGACACCAACATTTTGGTGTAGCAGGACAGAAACATATATATGTGTACACACACACACACACACACACACACACACATACATACACATACACACACACACTATGTACTATGTCCATGTACTATGTCCAGGGGCACTGAGTTCCACAGAGAAAAATAAAGGTGAGAATGGGGGCCAGAGTGTGCAGGGCTGAGAGTCGGGCCACTGTATAAGGCTGACCTCTATACAAGGGAAGGTCCTTCTGATAAGATAATATCTGAGCAGAGCCTCAAGCCAGAGAGGGGGAATCACCTGGATCCCAGGTAGTGGGTATAATAGCACATGCAAAGGTGCAGGGGTGGGAGTAAGCTTCAGGGGGTGAGGAACAGCAGAGGCCCAAGGGGCCGCAGCAGGAAATGAGGTCAGAAAGGCAGAAAGGCCCGCTCACACTGGCCCTTGTGGGCCACGGTGAAATAAGCTTTTACTCTGAGTGGGAGGGTTTACACTCTTGCGGGAGGCACCAGTAGCCTTGCTCACCAGAGTGACAGATCGGATCTACTCTGTTTTTAGGAGATCACAGTGATGGCTGCAGTAGGCAGAGTAGGCTGACAGGGTGCCTGGGTCGAAGACAGGACACTGGGTGGGGAGACTATGGCCATAGTCCAGTGGGACAGACGTCACAGAGGCTTGGACAAGGAGGAACACAGAAGTGGACGGGACAGGGAAAACAGACAACTACGTATCAGATTCTCAAACAGTGCTGGCTTGGGATTGGGGCTCTTCCTCCCCAGCCCTCGCCTCGGCAGGGAGACAGGGCCTTTCTGCAAAGTGATTCAGAGCCCAGGCACCTTCCGCTGGTCCGGACAAGGTTAAAGGCCTCTCAATGCCAGGGGCGATTTCTCATTGCCAGATGAACCATTCATCACCAGTTGTTTGCTTTTCATCTCTTGCAAACTCTCTCCCTTTGAAAAATTCCACCTACTCCACTCACAAATAAATATGCCGGCAGATCGGCAGAGCTGGAGGGAACGACCCACAGAGCGAGAATCGGGGCTGCCAGGAAGTGGGGACAATGACAACAGCTGGCATTCAGTTCTCATCCCTGACACCCAGGGCCCATTTCACATCGAGACTCTCTCCATCATTTCCTCACAGATATGTGCACGGCTTCTGGATCGCAGGCCTCCTGCTGAGAAGCCACCAGGGTTCCGTGGCACTAGTCACCAGCCAGCCCCGGCCAGAAGTCAGAGATAAGGGAATTACAGCAGCCAGATTAACTCGTTTTCATTCTCTAAAAGCTGTTTCTGACTCCGGTGCACCTTCTGGGATGGGCCTTCCAACCACCTGCTTGGGAAAGCCCACTCCCCTCTTCTCGCCCTTGCTCTTGGAAAGCACGCGCTCCTAAAAAGCTTCTGCTTTTGCTCATGGTAAACACACTACCTCCTGTTGGCAAGGGACTTCGCAGTGCAGAGGGTCATTTCAGAAGCACCTTCGGCAGTGACGAGCATGGCTTTAGAACACGTCCAGTCATCACGAACTCATACCTCTGCCCTGAAAAACCCTAGGAACTCCAGCCTCCAGACACACTGACGGAAGGCACTCATCTGTTCCTAGTCTGCTCATCAGTCCGTTTACCCACTTCCTTACTAAGGGCACATGCGCAAGGCATGGCACTCAGGCAAACACGTGGCTACAAACACGTGGTTCCAGAGCTGGAAAGAATGTGACATAGGATGAAAAGCAGCCTGGGGCTGTGGTTAAGGGCACAGGCGGAAGCCAGACTGCCTAGGTTCAAATCCTAGTCCTAACACTTGCCAGCTCCGTGGCCTTGTGCAACGTGCCTCGCTAACCTCTCTGGGCCTTCGTTTCGCCATCGGTGACGTGAGAATAATGATGTTAGACCTCTCCCGTGAGGCTGCGGTGAAGACTGAGCAAGCGAATGTTTCCACAGCAAGAGCTGCAGTAGGAAGCAGATGTGGACAAGGCGGCTGGGGCACTGAGCAGGGAAAGACAGAGACAACTGAACTGGGGTATGAAGGACAGGGAGGCTGGCCAGGGTCCCCGGGCAGAGAGAAGAATGCGGCTCAAACCGCAGAGGTAGGGGAGGGCCTGGCCAGGAGGGGGGAGGCCCGATGGTGTGCAGACCTGGGGAGGCAGGAGAGAATTGGGGACACCCTCCGGGCCCCAAAGAGGGTGGTTCGGGGTGCAGCGTCCAGGCCAGCAACGGCCTCCTTCCACTTATACTTTGTGCTAGGAAGGGAAGGGGAAGTGGAGGGCACTTTGCAGGCCCAGCCCTTCCCTCCAACTTGCCCACCTGCCCCTCACTCTAACCACCTGGACCTCCGCCCCGATCAAATTCATACAGGCCACTTTCTCGGCCTTCGGTGGTCTTCAGCCAGCCAACTCCCACTTCCTCTTAGGCTCAGAGCCTGCTGTCACTTCCCTAGGGAAATCAGCCAGCCTCTGATTAGGCTCAGCGTGTCGCTCTGTTCGCAAACTGATCGCAGTTGCTCTATAAATGTTTACTGAACTTTGGTCCCCTGGGAACTGCGGAGGGCAGGTGTTCCTGACTTGGTGTGGTACCCTTCCCTGCCAACACAGTGCCTGGACTCAAGGCAGCCACTCAGCGGGTGCGACATTTATACTGAGAAACCCACCAGGAGCCCAGGGACCATAAAACGTGGACTTCTCTAGGACACAGATTCTAAGCCAACGGAATCCATAACATGTGGTTCAGAACCCCAGGCGGCTTCCCCGACACCCTTTCGGGGGGCAGGAGGGGCGGTCTGTGAGGTCAAAACTATTATTAATCATAATAAAGACCTTTCCTGTCCTTTTCGCTCTCATTCTCTCATGGTGACGGCACCATCACGGATGGTTAATGGGACATGCGCCTGTGTGTGCTCAGTTTTAATTGCTAATATGGTCAACATCCAGATAGAACCCATGTAAACATAGGATCCCTGGGGTCTTGAATAATCCTGAAGCGTGACAGAGCCCCAAGAACAAAGCCTGTGAGAAGCGCTCGCTGTTTTAACTGATCCATTCCCACGCTCCCAAAGAAAGATGTAGTTTCGAACGCCAATCAGTCTCAGAGCGTGCCTGGGTGAGGCTGGGTGACCCAGGGACAGGGGCAGGCAAACGTCCTAGACTCACCGAGACACGCAGGCAGGATGCCTCGCCGGCCCTGAGACTCAGCCCTACACAGAGTGTCCCTCCCAAATCTCCTGTCATTCTCTACACCCCCTCTCCAACCCCCAGAAAGCAGAGCTGAACACTGGTGGGAAACTCCGACTGCCAACCTCACTCTCCCTAGGCCTGGTGACTGCCCTTGGCCATCATCACAGCAGACTCCCTCCTGTTCCCATCCCCACCCTGTGGTTTCATGCGTGCAAGCCCCGACAAGGGCCGCCCCCGCTGTCAACAATGCCCCAGTCTACCTGACAAACACCGGCTCCTCCCTGCAGGCTCCGCCTCTGCCGGGGGTTCTCGCCTAAGCCTCCCAGAGAGGCCTTTCCCGCCTCCCATTCCTCCTTGAGCTCATCTGCCGCCCCACCTGGGTCTCCCAGGAGACCAACTCCTGGGGGGTGGAGGTGGCACTTCACGCACCTCCGCAGCCCCAGCACGAGCTTCTGCAACACGCCATGAGCTCAGCAAGTGTTTATTCAGCAAACGAAGGAACAAGTGAACGAGTGAGTGAATGAATGTGTGAGTCGGTGACTTACGCTTTCTCAGACGACAGCTTATCTGACATGAGCCACTTCATAAAGAGATGCCTTGCTCTACAGGGATGGCCTGGGACCTCTTCCTGGGATTACAAACGCCTCTGTCCAGGTCTTACCTGTAGAATGAGAAGTCCTTCTCCGTCCAGGCAGCCTCCAGTGAGGTCTACACCCGCCCGTTTCTTCGGATGATGGATTCCACTTTTCAGAGTGACCATGTCCCACCTTTTCTCTAAATCTGAGACTCCCCCAGCCGTCTCTTCCCTCACCCAGGTGACGGTAATGGTGCGGGTGGCATCTCCCTCACCGGATCGCACCTCCCTTTCCCTCCCGGACCTGGCCGGTTGGGGGAACGGGGTCCATGAGGATTAGATTTTGGAGCCGAGGCGGAGTGTCGTGTGGGCAGGAAACACACAAATACTTGCCGAGAGGGTGGAATCACAAGGTGACAACTGAGATTCCAGGCCCAACAATCACACTACGTTTGCAAACCTACTGATTTCAGAAAAGCGTATTTACTGTGTCAGAGACACAGTGGCAAGCCCAGCTCTGCACTTCAGTCCCCCCTTCCCTGATCTTGAAAATAACACCCAGGTACGAGATACCTCAGCATGCAATAGGGACTCTTGGCCTCTGTGGTTCCGCTCAGCAATTTATCATCCACTTCCTTCTACCTCACTCAGATCCACGTTTACCCCTGGAAAGGGGCGAAGGAAAACCAATCATGTATCTATTCGAATCCCTGGTACAGAGCTGGGCACAGCACCGGGGATGCGGAGATGAATCTGTTCTCTGGTAGCTTCTGAGCACTAGTCTTTGTGGCCACGATAGCCTAAAATTTCTGCTGAAAGGCACTCGCTCAAATGTATACTTAAAGACAACCACAGAATGGGACAAAATACTTGCAAATTATATATCTGATAAGGGTCTAGTATCTGGAAAATATAAAGACTTCTTACAACTCACCAATAAAAAGACTAATAACTCCATTCAAAAACAGGCAAACCATCTGAACGGGCATTTCTCCAAAGAATATGTACCAACTGCCAACAATGATGCTCAATGTCATTAGGGAAATGCAAACCCAAACGCTTTCACACCCAAAAGCACGGCTATGCTCCCAAAAGACAGACCGTCACGAATGCTGGTGACATTGTCAAAAAGTCAGAACCGCGTATATGACGGGTGGCCATGTAAAGAGGTGCAGCCGCTTTGGAAATAAAGCGAGGCACGTCCTCAAAACGTTAAACGCAGCTGCCATATGACCCAACTGTTCCACTCAATGACACTGAAAACCCATCTCCACATACGTGACTGTCAGAGCAGGATCACTTATAAGAGCCAAAATGCAGAATACCCAAAATCTGTTATATCCATGCAATGAAATGTTATTCAGCCACAAACAAGGAATGAAATTCTGATATATGTTACAACACAGATGAGCCTTGAAAACATTATGCTAAGTG
>NW_011888815.1:1733862-1736778 GCF_000151845.1 Pteropus vampyrus | reverse complement strand
CCTTCTGCTCCCACGGCCCTGTTGGCACCTCCAGTTGGGAGGACAGACGACGCCCATGTGGAACTGGAAAGCCCCCTACAGACTGGGCTGCAGCCCTTTCCTGTAACCCGCGTTGGGGGCAAACGGGAGAGGCTCCCAGGACAGCACTCTACAGTGTACAGTCCCACCACGGGTCCCGAAGTCACCTGCCTGCCAGGTCCACAACCGAAAAGCAGACTGGGTCGGAATTGGGCAAATGGAGAAAGCCATTCCTGTCTAAAGCGTAGGCCTTTCTGGGTGCGGCCATCATTGCTCCAAGAGAAGCCCAAATCTAGCGTCAATGCTGAGAACTGACTTGCGTTTTTAATAAACACGGAAGCAAGTTAAACAAATGACAGAATGGCTGAAGGAGGCCTGCGGGCCGCTGGTGCAGAGGACAAGGCGCACTTTATGCCAAGTCCACATCCCGCCACTAATAACGGAGCTGCTAGTGTCCTTGTCTCAAGGCCCGTGAGTGTTAGACAGATCCCAAAGGGCCACCGCGATCACCCCAGAGCAGAAGAGAAAGAGAAGAGGAGGTGCATGGCCCCCGCCCCCTCCACCCCCAGCAAGAAACTGACAGACGCTAGCTTCGTCACTGGCCCCCAGACTGAGGCCCTGTGAACCCATCCCGGAAAGGCCAGGCCTGAACATTCTCGAAGCCCACAGAAGGGCCATGCACACCCTGGTTTCCTGGGTTACAACCCTCTTGGAGGGTTGAGCACCACTTCCTGCCAGAGGGCATTCCGAAAAGGCCAGGTTTGGACAGGGGGGGAGCGGATCTTGCCAGCTCCCCATACTCTGTGTGTGTGGTTCTGACCTCCAGGGTCACCCCAAGGCCCAAGAGGGAAATGCACGGGGCCAAAGGCCAATGCACACGGCTCCCTGTCCCCGAGTCACATGCTGTGGTCGCCCCACGACCTGGGAGAAGGGGTGGGCCAGCAATGAGCTCTCTGTTGCTTTAAGGGGTACGGCACTGGGGACTGAAGACCGTTCCGCCGACGCCTGCTGATGGATTCTGCCTCAGTCACCAGCCATCCCTGCTTTGGCCACCACCGCGTGGCGGTCCCCTCCGCTGACTGCTGAACTCTCCCCGGACGCACACCTGCCCTCCATCGGGAGGGAGTTCTCGTAACTCAGGTCATTTGCTCTTGCTCCTTTAAGTATTACAACTAACCGAGAAAATAGGTTCTGCTTGCACTCCTTCTTTGTCATGTGACAAAAGTACATCAGAGACACTTGGGGGGGAGGGGGTAGAATAATTTTTTCACGTCCTTTCCCTTGACTGTGCTGTACACCTAAACCTGTACTTCCGTGTCAGAAACTGGTTTCTCGCTCAGTTCTCAACCACGTGCATTCCGAAGCAAAGGCATCTGCTTCCAACCATTATCTTTAATACCTGCGACACATGTCATCATTGTCGTATATCATAATCAATCAGATCATTCCCCTATGTGTGCATCTTCTGATTGCATCTCTGTTCTTGAGATTACCGGGGAATTCGTAATTCTGCTGTCTCATCTCAGGCCCATTTGAAATCTCTTCTGGGGCAAAGGGGTGACTCGGGTGTTTAGCTCTCAAGGAAGACTTTTTCCCGAAAGGCACCTTGTGGGTACAGGCGGAGGGGCCACTGAAGCCTCTACATCAGAAATCCAAACCCTCTTGGACTCACTGTGTCATATCTCTGCCGGCTGCTTGCCAAAGGCTGAGCAGAGTGACTAGGCTCCAGGGAAAACTGATAAGACCTGTGACAGATCATCCGCCCCAGATGCACAGAAGCCAAAGCCACTGAGCCTGACCTCGCAGCTGCCACCTGCTTTGCTAAGCTGGTACAGACAGGAGGGCCTGCCACAAGCCAGGTGGCCCAGAGCCCCCCTCTCTGTGGTGGACAGCCCTTAAAGCATCCTTGACAATTCTGTTCCCTCTTCTTGGCCTGTCCTTGCCTCTCAGCCCAGACACCAGAAGCTGCTGCCACCCCTGAGGAGCTCACACCCTAATGGGAGTGCCATGCAGGCCTAAGCCAGATTTACAGCCTGAAGAGGGGCCTTGCAGGAGCAATGCGGCCATCATAAAAACGACACTGAGGGCTTACGTGGGGCCTCCTACATGCCAGAGGCTGTGCTAAACCCTTTACTTATATCGACACATATCGACAACCCTAAGGAGGCATTTCATTTTACAATTACAGATAAGGGAAACTGAGGCACAGAGAGGCTGCGCAATGTGCCCAAGGTCGCCCCGCTAGGAAGTGGCTGGATCAGGCAGGATGTGCAGGTAGCAAATAGTACACTCAAAAGTTTCCATCTTTTTAGATCTACAAGTAATATTTTTAAAAAGAAAAGCTATGGCGATTGAAAATTAGGTCCATTAAAACAGCAAAGCAGTAGGTGGGGGATTGTCTCAGAACAAAGAACAGGCCTGCAAACCGAATAAATCCAGCGTGGGACAAACTCTCCGCCTCGGACGCGCATTCCCCGTTTTCGTCACGGACGGAGGTAGCCCAGCCGGCCACCCGCACGTCAGAACGTTGATCACAGACCCCGGAGTGAAGCACAAGAGCCATCCCTCTAAGGCCAGCCCCGGCCCTCACTCCAGGACCGCAGGCTCTCGGAACATCTCCCATTTATGTGGCTCCTAAGGCATACGGGACCCGGGGAGGCTGAGAGGGACGGAGGGTGCCCGGGCGCTCTGAGCCGTGGTCACACGCACGGAGACGAGTGCAATGCACGTTAACGACTAGCAGGTCTTTCGGACTTAAAATTTTTTAAAGAGGACATTTTTTTTAAAAAAGAAAAAAAAAAAAAAAAAAAGAGTGAGAAACAAACATCCCAAGAGAGAAAAAGGACAAACCCATCGGGATGCGAAACTTCACACCCTGCAGGATGACGGGAGAGAAAA
>NW_011888815.1:1725720-1733737 GCF_000151845.1 Pteropus vampyrus | reverse complement strand
CCCAGGGTGACCCCGCTACCCCAGATGCAAATCTCCCTGGGTGGCCCCGGACCCCACTGCCTCACAGGGACCCTCAGGGCCTTGGGCTGAGTCCTAGCTGCTGTCACTTATTTAATGTCCTAATCACCCCTCCCCCGATAGAGAGAGAGAGAGAGACACACACACACACACAGAGAAATCTCAGGCCCTTCCCAGGGAACAGTACGATCTTGTCACCAGGCCAGTGGAACGCGGCTGCCTGGAGAGGTTTTCCCCACAAACGCACAGGGGAGGTGAGGGGCAGGCTGCGGAATTAATTTCCCATTGTAGCTGCCTAACGACTTCTGACTGCATGGCTGGAGGCTTGCACATTAATGCAGGCAAAACTGGCCATAAATTTATAAGGGCGACTTCCTTCCGACTGTCCACCTCCGCCTCCGTTTCAATAAATCACTCTCCCAAAATGGCAGGAGGAAAAGCCCAAGGCCAGGGGTCGAGGGGACCCTCCCGGGGCTGGATCCCTCATCAACGTTCAGCAGCCCCCACCCAGAATGTTCGCAAGGGCTTCCAGGGATGTCTGGGATGGTCGGAGAGCAGCAAGGACAACTCAGGGAGGCAGCGGTCAGGGTGCAGCGGTCCAGGCCACCCCACAGAAAATGAGCCCGACTCAGCACCCGCCACTGGCTGGCATGTTTCAGGAGCAATGGGCCCAGGAGGCTCGCCCGAAGTGCCAAGGAGGCCCTGAGCAGAGACCAATCCCCACAGGGGCCAGGAGGGCAGAGCGGGCTCCCAGGAGTGTGTGAGTGTGCGTCTGGGGTACCTGGATGGGCGTAAGGGTGCCAGAGTGACACTCTTGGATCACCGCGTCACAATTCCCCGGACCACAAAAAGTGCCCTTAGTTCAAGCCCTGCTTTGAATTCAGTATTTCGGATGATTTATTTCAGTGTCCAAGGAGAGGCTGCCTAGCGCCCCGGGGTGGGCCTGGGCATGGAGTCGGTCAGCTGAGTTTGCACCTGGCTTCCACCCCGCTGGGCCAGTGTCCCTGATCCTCACTCACTCCCCTCTCCTGTGAATCCTGGACGTGGGGGCCGCTCAGCACGGTGCCCACATGGCCTTGGGCCTGAGATATTATTATCTACTGCTGTCATGTTTTTACTGAGACCAGGCAGATGTCAGGCCCCTGTGGAAGGCACTGGAAACAGACGAGGCTGAGTTGTGGCTGGACCCAAAGAGCAGAGACCTGAATCCTTTAAGGCCAGGCAGGGATTGTCACTAAGTGTAGCCCCAAGAGGGACATAAGTCAGCAGGTGTAGGGCAGGAAACAGGTAAAGAAGGGGGAAGGAAGGCCATAACGGGAAGGGCTTCGGCAAAGGGCATGATGGGAATATGTGGTGAGGGCTCCTGGCAGGAAGGGGGAGAAGGAGGCAGGGGCTGGAAAGTCAGGCCCCAAGGCCACACTGCCAGGGTGCAGAGCCTGGCTCTGCTCCTCTCCAGCTGTGTGGCCCTGGGCAAGTGACTCGGCCTCTCTGGGCTAAGTGCTTAGACCAGTGCCTGGTCCACGGGGAGGGCTCAGTAATCGTCGGCTGTGACAGACCAGCGGCAGGCTGGCACCGCTCTGGGCAGCACCCTGTGGGTGACAGGGGTTGCTGGTGGTTTTGCAGCGACGGGGGAGGTCCTGGGCAGAGCTGTGAAGGAGAGAGACAGGAAGCAGGAAGCAGGAAGCAGGAAGCAGGCCGGGGGCAGGGAAGGGGTTCATGCTCTGAGATGGGACACTGGGCGGGGGGAAGAGGGGCAGCCTGGCACTACTCTGGCTCGGCCTGCTCACTCGCACGTGGTCCCCACGACAGGCTCCATCAACAGGTGCCGGCAGGGCGACAAGCAGCTGTGGCCAACCTCTGCCACCTCCGCCAGGCCTGGCTGGAGCCAGCGCACAGTGGGGAGTGGGAAATTCTGCCCTTCTCCAGGGCTGTGGGGAGTGCTGTCCAGCCCTGCAAAGCCAGGAGGGGGCGAGGCCTCCTGTGGAGCCGCGATCCCCCTCCACAATGCCAGCAGCTTCCGGGAGGGAGGAGGGCAGGTGTCAGGCCCAGGTTCAGCCCAGAAGAGCAACAGCATCCGGACCTAAGTTTAGAAAACGCTGAGGCCTGCCCTCCCCCACCCAACTTCTCAGACAAGGCTAAAATCTACCGGTGACGTGGCCACGCTTTCTCTCTCCACTCACTCTCTAGTCTCGACCTCTGTGACTGACCTCTGTGATGGCACAGGGTACCGTGTTCCGCACCAGGCAAATGCTAAACGTAGAATGTAGTCCGCTGCCGATCTAGAACCGTCAACCACGGAGAGGAAGACACGAATTCCGGGTCTGTGGGCCCGGGTCCCAACCCTGGCACCGCCACACCCTAGCTGGGTAACTGTGGGCAAGCTACTTCCTCTCTGAGCCTCCGTTTCTTCATCTATAAAACGGGAATAATAATCCTACTTCTTATGAATGTCTTGAGGGTTAAATCGGTGAATATATGTCAAACATTTAGAGCAGCTTGGCACATAGAAATTGCTATGTATCATAAAAGAAAAGCATTGTGTAACTGTGGAACAAATACCTAGACACGAAAAATACCTTTTCATTTAAATTGCTGTGTTGCATACGAGCTAATCCATCCTATGCACAATTGCTAGACTAATTTTCCCTAAATATCAGTTCATCCCTTTTTGACTAAATGGGTTTCCACATGACTATTGAGAAGGCTGGTTGGGAGGAAGAAGACAGGAGAGAGCTGGCATTATTGATTACCTTTTACATGCCTGGCCCTGTTCAAGGGTTTTGTAGGTAACGCCTCATTTAAACGTCACAAGAAGCCCTATAACACAGGCAGTGTATCCCCATTTTAATGATGAACAGATTAAGGCTCAGAAAGCTAACGTAGCTTACACAGGGTCGGTGGCAAAGCTGACATCTGAACGCAATGCCGAAACCTATTTATCGATAATAGGAGGAGGATGAGAGGTAAATAATGGTGACAGGTAATTTTCCTTGAGTGCTTACTCCAAGCCAGGTGGCACTGGGAACGCTTCGCATGTATTGATGCGTTCATCTCAGGATGCCCTACGAGGCGGGGACTCCTTCCTCTCTCATTGTCCAGACGTGAAAACCGAGGTTAAGTACTGTGGCCAAGGTCACATAACTTGGAAGTGGTGGACGTGTCCCAATAAGCTGTTCTCTGCCTCAAATGAAAACTCTGTGCAATTTCTTCTTCCGATGCCCCCTCCCTCCTTCCCTATCTCCTGCCTTAGCCACCTCGCTCTCCCCCTGTAAGAGAAGCTTTGAATCCCACGTCCACCACCTGCCTCCCCAGAGGCCCTCCTTGTCCACAGCAGGGAAAAGTCACAGTGTCTACCTCTGCTCCCCAGGGCCTGGCACCAAGTGTGTGCCATGTGCTCCAGAGATAAAGCAGAAAGACTATGGCTGAGCACAGGAGACCATATAAAGGCCATCGCTAACGGACCCTCGAGAGCCCATGAGCAGAAGCACGTTTTAATGCAAGCCGTGGCTTCCTTTTACACCATCAGCTACAAAATGCAGCTGGCACCCTTCTCCAGGAGACAAAAACCCCAAAGAAAGGTAGACACAGGTGTCCAGCTTCTTCCAAGACTGACTTTCCTCCTCTGCAGACACTGGGAGCAGACACTGGACAATATCACTGCCTGTCCACAGCCGGTGAATGAAAGGCCTTCAGTGTCGCATAACCCGGTGACCATAGTTCAGAAACATAAATTGGGACATATAGTACCTATGAGGGAAAGAGAAGGATATAAGAGAATTCAAGAATGTCTTGGGGGCCACAGAAAAGGAAGAACTGCAGCCTCCTTGACCGGAAAAGGTCTACAGGGGGCTCTGAGGCTGAAAGGCACTTAGTGACCCGTGGCCACCTGGCAGGACAGCCTCAGCCTTCGCCTTGGGATAACTTCCTCCTCCTCAGTTTCATCCGCCAGGCCTTTGTTATTTCAGTGGGGACCGAAACAGTCTGAAGGCCCCATCTCGGCACTCCACGCATTCTTCCCTATTTGCAGAAAAGGACATCGAAAGGGGCCTGGTATCAGAGGGCGGGGGGGAAGCCTCCAAATTAAACAGTGATTATATAACGCCATGAAGTCCCTCGGGGTTCAAACCCTTCAGACCACAGGTGTCCGAAAGAACTTCGTGTGGTGAAGGACCTGTTCTGGAACCAACGCTCTCCCAAACGGAAGCCAAGAGCCACGTGTGCTCTCGAGTCGTGAAATTTAGCTAGTGTGACTGCACGGTTGCGTTTTTCATTTTATGTGGATTTATTTAAACAGCCACATGTGGCCAGTGGGTGCCATACTGGACAGTGCAGCTGCAGTCTGTATTTAGAAAAATAAGTCTATGGCAGCCTGAGCCTAGAAACGGTGTCGATCAGTAGACGTTATGTGTCCTACCTAATAACCAATGGAGCCCTCGCTATGTGCTAACGGCACATTTTCGTGTCACTTTCTGCACTCATCACGACATCTCTAGCAAGAGAAACACTATCATCCTTCCCATTGGGCCTAGGAAGAAACCGAGTCACAGAGCTGGTAAGAAGCCGGGACAAAGTGTAGGCAGTGCTGTGTGTATGTAACAGGAGTTTGTCCAGACCTGTGACGACTTTACTAAAGCCTTACCTCTCCTCGTGTGTTCTCAAGGTTAAGTGGGGTACGACATCCCTGAGGCACCGCACTCCCTCAGAATTCACCAGGGCAGAGGTGAGAACCCCCTCGCCCTCCCACACGCACGCCAGCAACCCCTAAAGAACGCCATTCTTTCATTCGGCCCCAGACTCTATGCCTTTCATTAAAATTCACGGGAGAGAAAAGGCCGAGGCTTTCCCCCGCTAGTATATTAGGCTTTCAGCCTGCTTGAATTAAACAGCGCCCATCCTCCTAGCGAACAGGAGTGGGCTAGATTTCAAGGTAAGGGGTTCCGTGTGGCAAGGGTGAACTTGACCCTCATTAGCCTGACCTTCCCTCGACCCAGGACCCAGACCTTCCCCCAACTCAGGACCTAGATTTTATGTTCTCTCGTCATGCCTCTGAGCCCCAGCTCCCAGTTTTTCTCAATGGATCAGATATACAGGTAAGTCCTCACTCAACGTCATCAATAGATTCTATGACTTTAAGCTTAAGTGACATATGGCAAAACCAGTTTTCCCACAGGCTCCCTGACGTAAGCACGGGTTAAGTTCCTATGGCATCTCAGCAACGTCATAAGACATCGAGCATGAACAAAATGCTGCTGTTTGAGGACCTGCTGGACCACGTTGACAAAAGCTCATTAGGTTGCTTTGCCCTCTCCTTACTGGAAAGGTCACCTCTCAGCCATCAAACGTACAGGCCTGAGTCCCTTAATAGTCCTCATTTAACATAAGAAACCCGATTAGGAAATTCGTGAAGGATGCTGAAGCATTCATTACCCTACATTTTAAAGCCCAATGTGTTACTGTGAAAAGCCGATGTGACAGTCAGGGTCTCAGGAAGGGCAGCGATATATAGAATTACGAAAATCATTGGTAAGGGAAACTAGAGTCAACCCTGAAATCCACCCAAGGACAAGAAAAGGAAATGAAAAAGAACCATCCTGTTATGTGGTAACGGATCCCACCGATGCTTGCCAGCCACATCCCTCTGGCTGGTTTCAAAACATCGCCCTTCACAGAGAGAACAGAAAAAGCCGGAGGTTCACAAGGTGGCAGGGCTTTAAAATTTATTAAGAGGGGTCTTCAAAAAAAAAAAAAAAAAATCTCGCTGGCTTTACGTTCTTATTTTTTGTTTTTGTTTTTGCTATAGTTAGAATCCGAGAACCTAGAGTAACTATGTCAAGGAATCCTGGAAAAAGTGTTTAAGAGCAATAATTTGTCAAAGACGTGGTACGGGGTCCCTAATTGGACCTTTTATTCTAAAACGAATAAGAAAAGTGCAAAGAAACGTGGGGAGAAGCCATGCTCAATGGGTCTCTATGCTCCTACACGTCCCGCCAGGTGGGTCAAGAGCACCTATGCTGAAGAGGTATTTGTTGATGTTAAGAAATTATTATTGACTCTTAAAGCATGACAATGGTATTGCGGTTATGTCTTTAAAGAGTCCTTATGTCTTAGAAATAAATACTAAATATTTAACAGATAAAATGATCTGTCTGAAAATATGGAAACAACACGTTTAAAATAATCAAGGAGGGGGGGGGTCTGGATGGAGGTAAAGATGAAATGAGTGGCCACATGTTGAAATTTGGGGGGAGACGGGCACGCAAAGGAGTTCATCCAACTATTCTTCGTACTTCTGGATAGGTTTCAAATTTCTCGTAATATATACTTATTCTACCAAATTTCAACTGGGGGCCGGAAACCATCCGTAGACGTGTTCAACTCTGGACATGACTTTGGATGAATTATTCAATTCTGCTGGGCCTCCGTTTCCTACCCTGTAAAATGGTCACGAGGAAGATGAAATGAGAAAACTCAAGGGCAACACTGAGCTCAGTGCCTGGCGCGTGGCGGGCGCTCTGCCCGCGGCGGGGGGCAGGGTTCCACCACCCACAGCTCTCTAAGTCATCGCCGCTGCAGAGAGCAAGCAGGGGAACCTAGTCTTCCACCCTGACTTTCAATCAAAAACCTGTTTAATGATCATGGATTATTCGCTTACTAATCTCCGGCAGGACTGAAACGCATGCTTAATAGAACACATCGTCTTTTGTGTGATGAATAGCAATCTCTGTCTTCCTCCTTTAGCCACACACACACACACACACACACACACACACACACACACTGTGCTAGGTGGCCCCTCTCAACTGGTCCCCTGTAAATCATAGGAAGTCAGCGCCATCTCCTCAGATATGAACACTCCCAAGTTCTTAAAATGCTTCTCCCAGACAACCAGAATGCTAGTTCAGAGATGCTGCCTTCCCTTCTGAGCTCGGGTGAGAAAATTTGTTGTGTTATTTCCTTGCCTGGATAATGCATCACATCAGGGAACAGCACGTGACACCTATGAACAACGGAGTTTACACGAGTCCTTGCTCTGAGAACACGCCGAACTTTGTTGTATTTTCTTCCCCTCCAACAGCAGCTACGGTTCAGAAGACGGCATGTCTCTTTGCAAGGCACTGAGTCATTATTCACACTTGTAAAATATTCCTGAGCACATTTGGTCAATATTTTCCAACTGCACATCTACGAATGCATGCGTAAGTTCCTATTAGACTGGCGTTTCATTCTGCCCTCCCTATGTTTTAAGATCTTGCTTCTCTTGACAGTCACTGATAGTTTGCTGGGAAGCAAAGGAACACAGCACTTGGGAGAAAGAACGTGCTGGACTCAGGTCCCCCTGCTGTCTTACTGGGCAGGTTATTCAATCTCTCTGTGTCCTGATCACCTTCCATAAAATGCAGACAATAAAACCTAAATCAAAGGACTGTTCTGAGAATCACACCGGATGATAAATGCAGAGACCTTTGCTCAGTCTCTGTCACACATAAAATGCTTCATAAACATGTGTTGATATTATCATTATTATTACTCTTACGAGCTGGAGCTAGATCTGATTCATCCGTGTAACCTCAGCATCTTACACAGCCATGGGGACATGGTAAGTTCTCAAGTAACGTTTGTTAAACCAATGAGTGAATGAATGAAATGCAGACAATTTAACATGTCTCTATTTGTTAAAAAAGTATCATTTTAAGTCTCTCAAAAATACAATACTATTACTTTAAACATATACATTGTGTCATTATACATAACCATATTGTCACGGTTCCCTGGGCATGTAATGAAATTCTATTAAATGCCATGCACGAGACTTGGAACTTTGTAACAAAGTTTCTAGAACAAGGCGCATCTCTCCAGGGTGGTAAATGTTGACACCCTACTTTGCAGCAGCCCCAATGTGGAGGCCAACCTGGAGACAGCCAGATTGCACACAAGGAGGCTCGTCAAAAGTGGATGAAATTATCCAGGTCAGGGGTGCAGACAGCCTGGCCTGGGGCAG
>NW_011888815.1:1720549-1724640 GCF_000151845.1 Pteropus vampyrus | reverse complement strand
GGAACATCACGGAGTCTAAGGATGAGGGAGGAAGAGAGCATAATATGGAAAAGATGTGGTCTCTGGGATACTGGAGACCAGGTCTTGCCACAAACTAGATGTCTGACCCTGGACAAGTTGCTTAAACGCCCTCGGCTTCAGTTTCTTCATCTGTAAAATGGAAACGACCCCCCCACCTCTCTGGGCTTTATCAGGAAAGAGCGAGAGAGACCATATGCCCAGCACCTGTTCTCTGACTGTTCACATGGCAGTGAACCCATGAAACAGAGCTAGTGTACTCGGTGTTACTCTGGTCCTTATTCAAACCCAAATGTGTTTCAAGTACTTGTCTAAATAAGCAGACAGCTGCACAATTTTCTCTGGAACAGCAAGGAATCCTGAAACCTAATACTTGCTCCAGTAACAACCAGTCACAAGGCCAATATTTAAAAAAGAAAACAAAAGCACCGAGGTAGGAGACATTTGGTCTTTATGCAGCCTGATGACCTTCAAATGGCCTCATCATCTTCAGCTTCACAGTCATGGGTACCAAGGCATTCTTAAACCCATCTGGTTGATCCAGCTGCTTCAAGACGAGGTTCCTTCCTCTGTGATACAAATGCACCTACAGACTGAGGCCAGAGTAGCTGGAGTGATTTAGACCTAATAATAGATACCACTGGGTTTTCAACAGTTCCAAGTGTCTGTACACCGCTGTAGAATCTATTAGAACCTCACTGTGTTAATGAGGTCTCTTGCTGGGAACCCAAATTCCCTTTGTAAAGTCCATTAACAAGCCACAAGGCAGGTGGGCAAAAGTGACTGTTCTTATGGTTATACGGCCTTGCCTGGGAAGGGAGGCAGTGGGAAACCACACCCATTGGCACCGCATGCTTCAAACATTAGAGCAAAAGGAAGAAAAGCATGTCTCCTTGGAGAGAGATTAGGATGCACTAACCCCCCAAGGCCCCCTGGCACCTCCGACACCTGAAATAGGTGGCAGCGGAAATTGGCGAAGACAGAAAGGAGGGTTCTGAAATGCGGCAACTAGTCCGAAGAGTTTCAGATGAAAAGCTTTGCCTAGACGAAGTTTGCTGAATTCGTTCATGTCCTCAGATGATATGGGGATCTGGGGGTTCCTCACGACTTTCTGCCCGTTGTTTTTAATTGTCTTGAGAGCATGTTTCTTAGTAATAACAAATGGAAAGTTTTGACTTTGAGAGTTCAGAGTCTATTAATGATCCAAGTACATTTTTAAAATGTTTTTGCTTTTAGAGCCAAAAAAAAAAAAAGTTTTGATTTTCCTATCTGTGCATCAGTTCAAACCAGCAGAGAAAATTTGCTGAATATTACCCAAAACACCCACAGTTAGGCTGAAAGAAGGGATGGAAAATTTCGGCCCCAAAGGAATTTGGGGAGGGGGCGGGGGGGGGAGACGGCACAGGGGAGGAAGGCTGAGAGGGTGTCTGTAATGCCACTGAGAATGTGTTCCGACTTTTTACCCAGATTTGCCTAAGTGATGCTCAAACACTTCCTCTTTTAAGTACAGTAAATCAAGTTGAGAACTGAGCAGGGCACAGCATTCCAGTCCCCAAATGCCATCTGTCACTCCGTACAGCCCATCACCTCCACTATCTTGGCGTATCTCACCCCAAAATGCCTGTCTTCGGCCTCCGTCCAACAATAACAACTTTATATGGTTTTAACCATTTTCGGGTCATGAATGTCTTTGAGAACCCAGTAAAAGCTTCCCCACAAGAGTACACAGGATGTGTGTACTCTAAAACCCTCCGCAGGATTTTAGAAGGCAGTGGCTCTCCTCTTACATGTGCACCAAGAGCTTTCAGCTTCAGGTAGCTCAGTTATGTAGCTCTCGACTTCTCCTGCCATTCTTCAGCTGCGTTCCAGAATTCCAGCTCTAACGATCACACCTGAGTTCTTGTGAGTGTCCACTAGTCACCTAATGCTTCGGTATCTTTTGATTTGGTCTGCATGTGGACACACACACACACACACACACACGCACACACGCACACACACACGGCTTGGCAGGAGTGCAACAGCAAAGCCAAGCTGGGAACGGAACATGCTAATTTAGCTTATTCACTCCTGACAACATGACATCATTACGTGGCGTTAAGGCAGCTCTGGCAACCGCAGTCATGCACAGAAGCCAGGGTTCGTTATGTTTTTCCATTCAGTAAAGAGCACCATTGAATAAGTGAGGCGTGTTCCACACTCCCCTGCCCACATAAGCAATTTGCCATTTAAACACCTACTGTTTCTACACAAAGCCTGCAAACAGGTTATTCTGAAATACTTCCGTTTGTTTTCAGTGGCTAGGGAGAGAGTGGAGGGGGTGTTGCTTTTGGCCCCTGGGCTCCTACGAAATAATGAAATGGAGCACAAAACCACAACTGCCGACCCAGTCCTTTTTCATTGCACGCCCGGGCTCGGGAGTTCTTCAGTTCTTTAGAGTATCCTGGGTGAATATCTTGATATTATGAAAGAACTAACACTTCCATCAGTGGACAACTGCCTTACGTGCGTTTCCTTGGATGGAGATGCTCTTCCCTGTTGTAAGGCGCTTGGTCAAATCTCAAGAGGAAAGAGATCCAGTCCAACACGTACATGGCATGACGTGACAGGGCATCCAAGTGTGATTGGGCAGGCTCCCCAGGGCTGCAAATGTTGGACAAGATAATTTATGTCCAAGTAACTGGGATGCTAAGGGCCAGTGCTAGCTTCAGGCATAACTGGATCCAGGGAGCCCCCTGCCTGCTCCTTCCCCTGGTCTGTTTTCCTTCATGCTGTCTTCATTTCTAGGTCAAGTTCTCTATGTGTGGCAGCAAAGGTGGACACTGGAATCTCTGGGCGTTCAGAGTTCTTACAGCCAGCAGTCCTAGAAGAGAACGTGACCTCTGTCATTTTCTTTCTCTCTCTCCCAGAGCACATTTCTCAAACCTCACCATGGACTCTGACTGTCTCAGTCCTTGGGCCAATTATTATAGACCAGAGCCCTTCTGTGTCAATGTCGGCCTTGCCTGGACCACGGGCTCGTTCTGCGGCCTCCAAGAACCACCTGGGATGGGAAGAAGCAGATTCCCAATGGGGGGTGGGGGGAAGAGGTGCTGGACAGACAAAAGCAAATCCCCACAGCAAAGACTCTTGCATGAGGCACTGTGAGGCTGAAAAATCCTGTAGCAATGAAGAACTCACTTGCCACTGAAAAGGAAGGTCATGAACCTATAGTCCCAGTACTAACAATGGCCAGTCACAGTCACAGTCCCCTAAGGAAACCAACGCACCCCGTCACAGAATGCTTCTCGTAGGTGAAAGAAAAAAAAAAAGAAAGAAAAAAGAAAAAAGGAAATAAAGCCAAGATTATCCTCTCTCAAGAAGTAAACAGTCTAGAAACATGCTAACGAAAAATTATGCATGTTACTCAGGAAAATATCTCCGAATCTGTTTAAGAACAACACCTGACTGACACTTGAAAAGAAGAACAAAATGGGTCTCTGCTTTTGCTCATAGGTACAGCGAGGGGTTGGTGGCCAAGAAATGAAGAGTAGTCATCTTTGAGGGTCTTAAGATGGGAAAACTCTCCTGTGAGCATCTTCGGCTGTCCTAGGAACCTTCTGTGGCTCAGCCTGGCCTCTCTGGTCTTGCACCCCATCTATCAAACACTTCCATGCTGGGTCCTGAAATCTCTTAGCAAAGATGCTTTCAAGAGGCAGTAAGCTTTGCAGCCCCCACCAGCCCCCAACTGTACTGGTTTCGGCATTCCAACAGCCCCTCGGGGAACTCTGAGCAGCCTTTGTCTTCATCTGGCCATGTTTAGCTTGGAAAAATGGCTTAGTTTCTTTTCCATTCTGCAATCTCCATTCTTACGAGACAGGAAGCAAAGCCTCAACCAGAATAGCGCCCTGAGAGGCCTGCTTAGCAGAAGGCTTTCACTCATTTCTGCCACTGTGTCCTGCATTTGTGCATGAGCACCCCTCCCCTGCCCCAAGCCAACGCCCGTGTCACTCGGAACCATGGGAGACACCGCTATTTATTCTGGCTGTGGCGCTCACGATGTGCGACCGCTTTCCTTCCCTCCTTCCCTCCCT
>NW_011888815.1:1719178-1720269 GCF_000151845.1 Pteropus vampyrus | reverse complement strand
AGGCAAGGCCTCTGGACAGTCTGCTTTTCTCATACCCTAAGTGTGAGCCCCTGCCACACTTAGGATTGACACCCCTGAGCAGCAGACAGGGGAAGGGCGGTGAGACACTCTCACCTGTTTCGAGTCTCCCCTCATGACACCTTTGTGCCATATTCATTTCTCTCACAGAAAAAGTCATAGGAAGCCCAAATAGCTGGCTTCCAGCTCACACTGAATCTATCTAAACTAACCTGAGCTTTTAAAAGTTTCAACAAATATGGACAAGGCTATAGCAGATTTATTTATAGTATGGTCTTAACTACAAATACATACGAAGAAAGAAGATGAATGAAATATCCCTAAATGTTAACAGCAATATTCTACAGTTACCTGGATAATAAAGTATCTATGTTTTCGCATTTTTGTTTTTCCCGGTTTTACTAAAATGAGAATATATTCTTTAATAAAACAAAAACCTGCCCCAATATTGAGAAGCAAATTAAGAAGCAATGTGTTGGAATCCAGAAAGCCAGCCGATACGTCAGGATGGGGTGATGGCCATACTTGCGGGTGCCTCCGGGTATAATATATAAACCAAACAGCCTGCTGCCTGGGGCGACACTAGCACTTTACATATTTTGAGATAAGCCACAGGCAAGGGGTCTGCAGGCAAAGAAGAATCCCGCTGATATAATTCAGTACTGAAGAGCTTGCTAATCTCAGATCTATGAGGTGGACTATCTCCCCGGCTGAAAAATCAGGATCTTATGGCTGAAAAATCAGGATCTAACTCCTCTTGTCCCAAGACCTGCCCACATGTTTACATAGGTCAATCGCTTACCCTGCCTCAGTTTCTACACCTGGGAACAGAGGTGCTAGGAGCATCGAGATGGTCAGAACAGCATTTACTGATCTCCAGCATGGACATGACACTCCATGCAAACGACACCAAGGCCAAACCTTGCAAGGAAACAGGCTCGAGTCAACTGGAACTGTGTCCAAAATCACAGGGACAGGCCTGTGGAGGAGCCAGGATCTAAACCATAAGGCTGTCAAGACTCCAGAGCCCACACTCAGAGTCTTGCTCAAGGTCACCCAGGCAATGACTGTAG
>NW_011888815.1:1715976-1719128 GCF_000151845.1 Pteropus vampyrus | reverse complement strand
CCTGTGGAGGAGCCAGGATCTAAACCATAAGGCTGTCAAGACTCCAGAGCCCACACTCAGAGTCTTGCTCAAGGTCACCCAGGCAATGACTGTAGCAGTGATTCCGTGAACCCCGGGGCATGAATTATGAGCGGCTGAAAATGAGTGAGAAACACCTACCGGCCCGGGAAATATGGAAGTGCCAGATAAGAACCACGTCCACATTTCCTAGCACGTTGCTAAAACACACTGAAGATGACATGTGACCAGCAGCAGGGGACAGGGAGTGGCACACGGCCAAAGCAAACTGACGAGTTTTACAGTGTCATTTATTTCAGAAAAAGAAATTAATGAGGGAAACTTCGATATCAATGAAGTTGCAAGGGTCTAATGAGCTACGCTTGCTCCCAGAGGGATAGCTTTTTAATTATTTTTTTCAGATGAACCGCAGTCACCGCCTATTTGATCCATACCCGACCCACGCTCTTTGGAGAGTTAAAACACATTGTTACCCAATGTCAAGTTAAAATAAAAACTCATCAGAAGCAAAATAACTTCGGGCTCCCACGGCTCCGAAGGCAAATTTGGTTCCCTCTGGTTGCTGGCTGGCATTATAGTGACCTTTGTGCTAAACAAACACTTGGCGGGTGAAATCTGAGAATAATTCTCTTTGCACCATTAACTGGGACGTGGAGGGTTCCACTGGGTTTCAATGTAAGTGATAAACAAAGAAAACCGGACACGTCCGTGTCTGATCTCTGCGCTTCCCGACCTAGGGGGACTGCTCTGTGCATCCAGGTGCCCTGCAAGGGCACCATTCCCCATAGGAATACGTAAGGCACCTACACAAAACCTGCTCTCTTTGCTCCAGCCAGCTCCCCTTCCGCCTACAGCTGTCTCTCTGTCTCTGTATCTTCCTCTGTGAGTGTGTCTGCACATGCATCGATGTTGCATGTGTGTGTGTCTGGCAGACACACTCACACGACTCGCAATGTTCTAGTTTCATCTTGGTCCCATTCTGCGTTTTAAAAGCATCATCCACATGGCACACAATTGTATAGAACTACAACATAGCGACATACGACTGCGTATAAAACCGGTGAAATCTGAATAAACTCCACGGATTAACGTTGGTACCATTTCCTAGTGCTGATGTTGTACAAGGATTGCAAGATGTTACCACGGAGAGAAACTGAATGAAGGATACAGGAGACTTCCCTGTATTTTGCAACAATGTGATTCTGTAATTATTTCAGAGTTAAAAAGTTAAAAACAAAACTAAACAAAAAAAAACCCTACATCCTCAATAATTCCTTGGTTACCTTGACAAACAAATCAACCAACCAACATGACAATGCAGCTCTTTATAGAAAAGATAGGGCAAAAACAGCAGGAATTCTGGCTTGGTTTGATCCAGGTCCCCTTGGTACCTGTTAAGGGTGAAAATGTGTCCCCCCCAGCCCCTCTCCCCAAAATTAACATGTGAAAGCCCTAACCAGCAGTACCTTAGAATGTGACCTGCACTATATTTGAGAATAGGGCCTTAAAGAGGTAATCAGGGTTAAGTGGGGTGCACATGGGTGGGTCCTAATCCAATCAAACTGGTGTCCCTATAAGAGGATGCTAGGACACGCAAAGAGACACCGAAGATGGGTGACATAGGGGAAAATCCAGGGGTTGGAAAGGCCCCATCTGTAATCCCAGGGGAGAGGTCTCAGAGGACATCCACTCTGCTGACACCTTGATCTTGGACTTCCAGCCTCCAGAACTATGAGAAAATTAATTTATACTGTTTAAGCCGCCCCCCGCCCCAAGTCTGTGGTGTCAGGTAATGGCAACCCTAGCACACTGATATGGCACCCACGTCCTACATGCCCCATTCATCTGCCTTTGTCCTAGGAACAAGCTCCCCAGTCCCTGGCACCATCTTTAGGAGAGAAATGGCCGCTGAAGCGAGGCAGGAAACCACGTCAGTAAAGAACAGAGGCCCCAGCACAGAAGGGCCAAGTTTTAGGCACCCTCTCCCTACCCGTGGGGGGCTGGTGCCCAGACATCTGTAGAGTTATCCACACATGGAAGAGGGATCGTAATCTTTCGGGGCAGGCCCAGAGGGCAGAGCCAGAATCCGCGTGTGCAAAGTCTGAGGAGACAGATTTCGCACACGATACGAGGACAACTTCCAGCTGGCTACTGTTGTTTCGAAACGGAGCGACCAGCCATGTGAGGGTATGGAGTCGGTGATTCTGTGAGAGGTGAGCAGAATGCGGGACACACCAGCTCTGACCCGCACTCATCTCTCCTCAAAGCACTAGGACACAGGGCACGACGTCTCTCCAGAACTCTGAACCGCTGGCTGGTCCCACCCTCCTCTCTCCGTCCGACCTCCACCTCTCTGCTCTGGCGGTGACACCCACTCTCCATTCCAAAAGCAACTCTCCCCACAGATCTGAGGCGCACCGCTCTCTCCCTACCTTCCGGGCTGTTTTCTCTCCCTGAAGGTTTGCGGCATGTCCTCACTCACACCTGACTGCCCGGACCATGCACCGGCCCCCGGCCCCTACCCCAGCCTTGGGATGGATCCCAGACATACCCAGAAAAAACATCATTTTCAGACCCAGAGCCCAGACATCCAGCTAAGGTATCTCAGGCAAGTTACCTGACCTCTCGTATCACGGTTTACCTGCTGGCTTCATTTATAATGGGAAAATTAAAAAAAAAAAAAAAAAAAAAAAAAGCCCAACAATAGAGGGCATTAAATATTAAGGTATATATCCACGAGGGAATTTTATATATGCAGTAATAATGTCACAGAAGAATATTTACTGACACCGAGAAATGCTCATGAAACATTAAGACAGAAATGAAATTGCAAAGCATGGTTTATTATAAACACATTTTTGGAGAAAATACCAATGCGGAAAGACTTTATATAATCATAAAGCTAAGAGTCATTATTTTCAAATTATTCTTGTTTTATACTTCCCAAGTTGTCGAAAGTGGACATGTTAATACTTTTTAACTATGAAGTTATTTAAAAATGTCTTTGCCACTCTTATTTTGGCTATTTCTTCCTCGATGAAAAAAAAAAAACAAGGCTACAACCCATTGACACAGCAACCTAACGAGAAGACACAGTGAGTCCGTGACATGAGCCTACTTACTCTGGCAGACAA
>NW_011888815.1:1692756-1714864 GCF_000151845.1 Pteropus vampyrus | reverse complement strand
CTACTCAGAACGTCCAGTCTGGCTGAAACACTCGTCCTGCCACTGACCGCCCGGCTACACACCCACAGACGAGGGCTCAAACCGCCCCCACGCCCGCCCTCGCCCCCACCGCCCACCCCCGAAACCAAACGCCTCCTCACCCTGAAGCTTTGCACATTCAAACCAGGCTCCATCCTGTGCCTGGAAGCACCACAGCCTGACACATGAGGGGGGATGCCCAGAAGAGGGCTCTGAGCCCACTGCTCCGGGCAGGAAGCCCAGGGCAGAGGTGATCAGCACTGGTCCAGCTCGAGCAGCAATTCTGGGGAGAAATTTTTCTACTCGATGCTATCATCAGAGACAAGAATTCAGCCTCGCACGCCCCATTTCCTTCTCTGTGCTCTGATTTGCCTACTGGCTGTCATCACTGCCAGAAGACATCTCTCCTAGGGTCCCAGGGTGGCATCCATCAGGTCAGAGACCCACTGTCCGGCTGGACCTCGAGACTACATGCTGTGTCCCATGTCCCAGTCTGTAACAGAGTCACATGGAATGGCTTTCGCTCAAGCTTTAAAAGTAACAAAATGTCGATGACTCCCTTAGGCCTCTGTGCTCACCTTCAGAAACAATTATGGAAGCCGCTAACCCCATGGGGAGAGGGATGGGCCATGTCTGACTGACCAGGCTTCTCTTCTGCTTTGTGTTCCCCGATGAGGTCACATGACCAGGCTCACAGAGGCCACCTTTTTCACCCCGAGCCTGTTCACAGAGGGCTGAAACATACACCTGCAACACATTTTTCAGCAAAACAATCTACTCCATAGCTGGGACAGAAAGGCACAGCGGGAAATCAGCATTCATGTGTGCAACTGTTCCAAGCCACTTGTCTCAGAAAGAAAGCTTGGGCAGCGTGTGCTGGAAGCTTGGCAGATATGATGCTTTATGTCGAGTTCTGTTTAAACTCTGTGTAACCCAAACCTCTATGTTATGACAAACTTCATATCTCAAGGCACACTACTTTGGGGGAGGCACAAAGCTTCTGCAGGTAGAGGTGATTTTTTCAAAGCCTAGCACTGGGTGACAGCTTGTACTTGGTAGACAAGGGATTGGAAGCTGGGCAGGCCGGCCCTCACTCTACAAATGGTCATGCAAAAGGGCCCAGGGCAGTGATGTGGACCAAGGACTCTGTTTTCTGTGAAAGCAATTCACCACTCAGATATTTCTTAACCTCACGTCTGCAAACGGCTTCTATCCCTCCAGTATACAGCATCAGAAGCTCTTACTGCGCAAAATAATTTTTAAAAACTCACATGTACTTTATTTCTTCCAAAATACCCAGTTCTAGCTCATACCCATGTTACAGGGGAAAAAAAAAATATGACTCTAGGTCACCAACTTTGGTACCAAATGCCAGGAATGCGATCCTCTCTCTCTCTCTCTGAGTTTCAACAGGACAATGACCAAAAGATTGTTTTGATTGTTAAAAACTGTGGTTTCCAATGTGTAGACCCCAAGTCTACTGTAGAGGCTAGTGCAAGGCAGCCAAAGTCCACCCCCCCACACACACACAGGCAGATAAATAAAACTAAAACTCCTAAGCACGTAGTCCCACCCAAGGTCAGTTAATGCTCTACCATAGCAGAGCTCAAATCCTGCACAGCAGGATCACCTTGAGAGCATTTCAAAACTGGCTCCACACCCAGGTTGCACCCCAGACCAACCACGCCAGATTTTCTGGGGGTGCAACTCAAGACATCAGCATTCTTCGAAATCCCTGAGTTTTTGAAGCCAGGCCCGAAAACCATGGCTCTGGCAAAACACGAAGTTCACGGGCCCACCTGCCCCTCCTCTGCCCACACGCCCAGGTGACGAACGCGCCGCGCGCACGCACGAAAGAGCCCCGCAGCCCTGGGCGGGCCGCCCCTACCTATGTAGAGAGAGGAGTCCTTCCTGCGCACGTGGTCGTCGATGTAGGAGACGCCCAGCGGCTGCACGGGCGTAGCACCGATGCCCAGGAGCACCTGGGCGCCAATCAGCAGCAGGTACATCATGTTGGTGGCGGTCCGGCTGCGGCAGATGAGGTCTGGGTCGGGCCCCTGGTCGCCGGCCGAGCCGTTGGCGGCGCACACGTCGCGGCCCTCGGCGGCCCAGCGGATCTCGCCGGCCTCGTACTTGTACTGGTGGGTCAGGAACTCGGGCAGCGCGGACAGCAGCGCGCCCAGCGCCATGACGATGCCCCCGCAGCCGATGAGGCGCGGCCGGTGCCCGCGCGCCCCGAAGTAGCTCACGAAGAGGATGAGCGCCAGGTTGCCGATCTCGAAGCTGCTGGCGATGACCCCCACGTCGGCGCTCTGCAGGTTGAACCTCCGCTCCAGGGTGGTCAGCACGCTCACCTGCGGGTGCAAAACGAAATCTCAACGCCAATCCCGGTGGGCGCCACGGAGGAGGCCCCCTTCCGGCCTCGCGGCGCCCGCGCCCCTTTGTCCTCGATGCGAAAAGGCACCTGTGCAAAGTGCTTTAAACCTGAAGCGTCTAGAAAACGTTTACTTAACTATGATAACCCTAATTACACCGTTAAAGAATTAACTTTGCCAGTGGCAAAGAAGTTTTTCTTGGCACCTGTGTCCGTCCCGAATGGTTCTGCCTCTATTCAGGAAGCACAGTTTCTCCCACCCCACAGCGATCTGGGGCCCAGGTGTCCTGTGAAAGTCCAGGAGTCCACAGTTTTCACACGCTCCCAACTCTATCCTATTTTAAAAACCCATGCTGAGCGGGCCTAGGAGCCAGGCTTTTGCGTTCCTTTTTCATTTTTTTTTTTTTTTTAACCGGGTTAGCATACCTAAGGAAAATAAATAAAAACTAAATGAAACAAAAACCTTGGTGGCAAAACGGACAAGCTAGATGAGCTCATGAGGCAAATCGTTAGCTCTTCGCTTCACTCTGGAAATTTCCAGACAATGTAGGTGTCCCCAGAAGCCACCAGGTAAATACATCCCTGACTGCTCTATGCCCTACAGCCCTCCGTGCCAAAGCCCCTTGGATGAAATATTTTTATCACTTTCCCACCTTGGCATTCTTGTCTGCTTTAGTTTTGTTGAACAAACATTTACAGAATAGCTTCTGTTGGCTACCTTACGCCCTAACGCAGAAGACAGAACAAACAAGGAAGATACGACACCTGGCCTGAAGATGCCACCTAGCAGAAAGGTGGGCATGGACCTAAGGGTATCACGAAGTGCCTGGATGTGACATTCGTGATGCAAACATCACACCTGGGGCAGGGAGGGGGTGGTCAAGAGGAGGTGCTTTATTTTCGGGCTTCTTGAGGGAGAGCAGAAATGAATGGCCTCTGCTTCCTGCTGTTCGCAGGTTCCAGATAGGGGATTGTGAGCAAGGCAAGAGTTTCCGTCACAGGGGATGCGACAGCCCTAGCTGGAAGAAGTTTCCAGCAAAAGAAACAGTGTGAGCGAAGTCAGGTGGTGTGGCTTAATAATGGCATGGAAGTACCTGGAAAGGTGAGCTGGGGACAGAGTATAGTCACAGGTGCCAGCCTAATGAAATTAGACAGTCCCGTGCAGTGTGGTGGGGTCAGGGAGGCAGGGCACCAACTATTAGTTCCTTAATTGGCTGTGCCCTTGGTAAAGTTATTTAACCCGTCCAAGACCTGATTTTTGTGAAACAGGAAAAATACCCACCTAGCAGGATGGCTGTGAAGGTCAGACCCAATGAATGCAAAGTCCCTTAGCAGAGAGCAGCCTTCCCCTACGGGCAGGAGAGCAGGGAGAGGCGGCGAAGCAGAGGGGTGCAGAGTCAGAGCTCTGGAGCCCAAAAGCCTGGGTCCGCCCTGACTTTGTGACCTTGGGCAAGTTACCCCATGCTCTCACCTTCCCACCTGTAAAATAGGACTAACAGTGCTACCTCGTGGGGCCGGTGCCAGGGGTAAATAACACCGAGGTGTACATGCTAGGTAAGGGCTATCTATAACCATTATCAATTATCTGTGGAGCATCGGGGAGCATCAAAGGCTTTGTAAAGCTACGAGTGACCCCAGGTGTGGCTAACGGGTGGCTTGAGAGCGAAGACGTGAATGTGCCCGTAGAGAAAAAGGCTGGACTGTTACAGAGAGGAGAAAAGGCCTAAGTCGATACACTGGCAATGGAAACGAACGGGGCAATTTTAGAAGCACTTGGAGACACAGAATTATATTTTGGGGGCCACTGAGCTGCATGCACTTATCAGTTGGGCATATGCTGCTCAGGAAGGCGGGGGGTGAGTTCCATGAATCTAGCCTTCCTCCAAGTGACAAACATGTGCACTGTTATCAACACCCAGCAGCCACAACCTCCCTAGTAATGTCCATACGCACGTGCCTGCGCGCACACACCACGTGCGCCTGTGATGATCAATTAGCAAACCTCTGCTCGGCCTTTATTATAAAAAAGAAATGTAACATGAAGACGCCTCTTAGCCATACTTTCGACCCCACACACATTGAAACAGACTCCTTTAGCCCCATGGTTCCCCAAGCTGCCTTCAGGTAGAAGCAGTTGGCAAGCATTAAAAAAAATTTTAGATGCCTGGCCCCTCCCAGTTTCTGACCCATTGGTCTGGGAGCAGCCCGGGCCCTGGGATTTCGTTAAAGGTCCCTGGGTGATTCTGTGAGCTGCACGGCGCTAACACGGTGACACGCATGACTCTGTCATTCCTTCAGCACTGGTCCTGCGGCAAAGCTCTGAAGAGCAGTGTTCTCACCCCGGCACAGGCCCCCGCCTGTGACCGACGACGGGACACCCGTGTGCCCCTCTGTTTCCCACATTCCAATTCCGATCGTTGTTTCCACAAGGCTTTCTAACCAAGTCGAGGCCAGCTCACAACTCCGTCACCCCTAGTTACGTGGTTAGAGTGTTATTTTCCAAACACCAAGTATTTGCAATTGTCGCGAAAAGAAATTTAGTGAGTTCCGGTCTCACCAAAATAGCTCTCAAATGCTCCCAAAGAAATTCTTTCTGAAAGGTCTGGCGAGTAAAAACAAAGGATTCGTTTATTCACTCCTTTGCTTCATGACCTACAACAAGCATGATGGCATACGTGCTCTAACAGGGGCGTGCAAGAGGTAGGCAACGTGGGAACCCCAAAGAAGGTAGCCTGACCGCGTAGAAGGTGGGGGTGCTTTGGGAGCTCCATCTAGGCCTTTGTGCTGAGTCTTGAGAGGTTCCTAGAGGAGGCCAGATGCAAAAATGCAACAGGGATACATCTGGGCAGGGTCCCCTGAGTGCACCACAGTCACTTCGAGCCGTCTAGTGTATCTGCAGCCTGGCGACCTCCACCACGGGGGTAAAGGACAGTGAAAGTGGGAGGGAGGGTGGACAGGTGGGACCAGCTGGGGCAGAAGCCCTATTTCATTTCCACCATGAGGCTTAATGACATATAGACTAGGCAGCATATCCGTTTGGGCAGGTGTGCCCTGTCATAAACTATGGCACAGGTATGGACATTTATGATGGCAGATAAGGGTGGTGGGGATAGAGACAACCAGGAGCACAAGAAATACAACCGGCTCTTTTAGAAAGAGCTGACACCTGTGCCTGTGGCGCCCATCCTGCCTCAAACCTGCCCTTGGCAGGGTGATCCACAGGGGTGACAGGAAGTCATAGAGTCTGTACCTCCTTAACTCAGCCTCAGAGACGTCCCCCCTGGATCAACGCTTAAGATACACAAACATGCTAAAAAGATGCTTTGTGGATCAATTAGATCAGAGGCTAATGTCTTCACTCACTGAAAACACAATTTTGAGAAGATAGACTAATTAAGTATGCCGGAGATCGTAAAACCCATTTGTGGCTTTTATGTGGCAGTGAACAATCCGGCGATGAGGAACACCCATGCTAAAGGGAACGACCGTCTTCACTTAACGGGTAACAGGACTGATGGAAAATGTCCTGATAATTAGGGACCAGGCAGGTGAAACGCCAGGAAGAAAAGGAAAGAGGACGTGATCTTGCCCTGTGCCAAGTGGACACGAAGTCATTATTAAAAGAATGCAATATTCATCCGATTTCTGCTACCACAATTCAAAAAAAGAAAAAAGGGGGTTCGCATCTTAGAATCTCCTGGAGCCGTGGTGAAAATATAGGGAGCCTGGAGTTTTATAAAGCTCCCAGGGTCTCTGATGCCCAAGGGGGCCGAAGACCATACAACTGGCATTTCAGGGACCCACGTACTACTCACCACCCATCTAGACCTGTGGCTGTCACCCTTCATGGCAGTAGAGTCACCCAGAGGGTGTCAGCCTGCCAAGCTCCAAGTGCGGAGGGTCTGGGATGGATCTGAGAATTGTCCCAACAACCCCCAGGTGCTGCCAACGGTGCTGTGCTTTGAGAACTATGCCCCGCTGGACTCTCTCCCCAACAAGCCCACCTCACTCAGGATTAAAGAGCCTAGTTTTTAAGTCAGCTGCAAATCGAAAGCACCCCCTCATTTCCAGGTCACAGAGACCCGCGTTTCCACATAAGGCAAAGTGGGCTGCAGTTTTGGAAGGCTCGCCTCTTAGGGTGCCTGAGGCATGTCCAGGCCAACCACAGCGATGGGGGCCTAGCCCAAAAGGGAGACTTGGGTCCACGCTGTCACAAGACAGGAAACGCCAGGGACCACGGCCTGGGGCAGATGAGCCATCCCGATCTCCCGAAGGGCCGAGGTTATCAGGAGCTCAGCGAGCAGCCAACTTCATAGGAGCCGTGGCTACAGGTCGGGATTGCTCTCGCGAGCCCTCCACAGGTCTGTCCACATTTCGACCCTGCCGTGCACAGTGGGGCCTGGACTGGAACTGGAATCACCTGGGAAGCTTTTAAAACACACCAGCGCCTGCCCCTCACCCCCTAAGACGCTGACGTAACCTGGGAGCTGGGCCTGGGGATGAGTATTTTCGAAGCTCCCAAGGTGACTCTTACGCACAGGCAGGTAGAGGTATGTGTGTGCATAGACGCACGGTACTCACGCCACGGAGAGGGCGCGTGTGCGTGCACGTTCGCAACAGGGCCACCTGGCCATATGACGGCGGCGCTGGAGCAGGGGAGCTTCGAGTTTAACGCCAGCGCTTACCCGAGTCAATCATTCTGAGCCTGTTGCCACATCTGTGCGTGCAGACAGTCCTTACTGGAGTGGGTGCTCGATCACGGCTGGCTCAAAGCAGACGCCCAGAACAGCTGCCATCCTCACAGGTGCGCACGCTCTGTGTGACTTCCAGTTCGATGCCATGCACAGTGCTTGCCTCGCGGCAGATGCAAGGAATCTAACTATGACTGAGGGACAATCCCTGGCCTGTGGGAGTTTATAGTCTGGGGAGAGCAGAAAGCTGCAATCAAGTAACACAGCCTCTGATACGGGGCGCATATAACAGAGCGGCAGAGAGCTCAAGGGAGTAAGAACACACCGCATGCAGAGAAAAACCTGTCTGGGATTCAACAAGGATGCACAGGATGGTAATAGATTGGGCAGAGCAGGGCGGTGGGGGGTGACAGCAGTCCGGGAGCAATGGTCAGCGGCGTGGGAGGCTTGGCGTGGCGGCGAGCAAGCTCACACCACCCCTGGAATAAGGGAGGTGCTCTGGCCTCAGCACTGTGAGGAGTGATCTGAGATAGAACGGCCTTGCAGGCAGGTGGAGGATCTGCCCTGGATTTGGGGTAGCAACACGACCCTGGCCGCACTGCATTGTATGGAGTGAGCAAAGATTGCCCGGGGAACTATTTCAACAGTGCTGGTGGGGAACGAGGCTTAGGCAGGGCAGGGCTGGCCGACCGTCAGAGGAGCACATATGCATGACAGGCGCCTCAGAAGTAAAATGCAGCAGAGCCGCAGCCTGGTGGGAGGCCTGGGTCAAGGAAGGCGGAGCCGAAAGGACCCTGGAGGAGTCTCCCTGGGCTCGACCTGGAGACAGGTGAGGCCTGAGAGCTGGGAGGCTGACAGGAGAGCCAACGTCTAAAAGCATTTCTGCTCTGAGGGGCAGAGGACACGACAGAGGCCAGCAGGCTGCCCCTGGTGAACCTGAAGGAGGCTGCACCCCCAAACCCCATGCTCAGCAGGAGCAAGGCCCACGCTAGGGAGCAGAGGCAGAAATGGTCCAGGAGATGTCGACCTCACATTAAACTGTAGTCACACAAAGGATGCATGGTCCCCTTGTCGGGATTCTGGAACAGAAACTGGCTCGCTTTTTTCTGCAAAGGGCCAGAGAGTAAATATTTTAGGATTTCCAGGCCACACGGTTCCTGTAGCAACTACTGGACCCACCCTAGCAACATCTATACGCAATATGCAAACAATGGGCACGGCTGTGTGCTAATCACACTTTAATAAAAACAAGCAGCGGGCGGGATCTGGCCCCAGACCCCACATCGCCAAACTCTGCCAATCCGGTTCGGGAAATCACGTTATTCCCGTGTTTATAATAAAAATGCTGGCCATTTATAACAAGTTTGTGAAGCACTCCTGCTTCTGACACAAAAAAGTCATTCTAGTCACAACTTTAATGCAAGCTTATTTGATCCAATAAAAATAATTTGCAAGTCAAGTTTAATTTCTTGTCTGAGGTGCCAAGGACATGTCTTCTTGCAGTAAAGGGGGGAGGGGCTTAACCACGGAAGTCCAGGGACCCCTCCCCCCTGCTGAGGCAGCAGAAGCAGTTTCACCAAGTGAGTCACACTGTGTGGTTGTTTGTCATCTGAACAGCAGCAAGTAACTTAGGGCACAGGGGAAGGGGCGCACACACACGGCATTCACTTATGAATCCAGGATCCAAGGGATGCAGAACCAGGTAACGGAAGAAAACACAGACGCAATTCCTGTCACTGCCCAGGTGGCAAACAGATCGCTCGCCCGCCCACCCACCTCACAGGTCGGCCAGGTAAGAGAGCCATGCAGTCCATGTTGCTTTATTTCTGATGGAATGATTGAGCCTCTACTGTGACCACGTGACACACGGGTGGCATGCCACGACCATTTTCATGAAAAAGCTGAGTAAGAATAATGTAGAGAATCCCCAATTTAGAGATAACTAACTCTGGCCTCCAGCTCACACGGAGGGCATCGGTACCCGGGGGATGCGGGGAGGCGGATGGAAAACATGAGAGGTTTTGAGAGCCACACACTAACCACGAACCTTAGGCGCCTGTAACTTCCTTTTCCCGTGTGTAATATGAAGGTAACAATTCTGCCCTCACAGCCCATCACAAGCTTCAAATATGCAACGTTCATCACTGTGAATGACGTTATGCCTGGGGTTGCGAATGCGCAACGTGGCTTTGCCCATCTTTGTGACAGTATCTTGAGAATCCGCCAGCCCTCTCCATAACCTGGGTTTTTAACAAAGGCACCATCATTTCCTCTGATTATCCTGAGAGTGAGCATCTCGACCAGCTTTCCTTAGAAAGGCCTCACTGGTCTCCTTCTCTAAAACTTCGTCTCTGCCATTTCCTGCATCTTTCTCAGACTGTTTTTTTTCCCCTCGACACCCCGTTTCTTAGTTTCTCTCATCAATCTAGTCTCCCAAGCAGCTCTCTTCCCTGAATGACTCTAAAGGATATCGTTAGCAAACTTTTTATTATTCCTCATATTTAGTGAAACCTTATAGTCAATTAATTCTAGGAAAATGTGTAACATTTTATGCTCTTCTTTAAAAGAGCTCTACATTTAATTACTTCCTAATTATAAATCTCACCAGCGATTTTTCTCTATGGCTTGTGGTCCCTCACAGGGAAACAAAGGTTTTCCCATCTCTGCTGGGTACAATTAATAGAATTTTCTTCCACACAGTTATTGAGCTGTACATTTTTACACCAGAAATTTTTACATCAGGCTATATTATTAATAGTTTGTGTTTAGCACCTTTCACACAACGACTGCAGACATTCTTTCAATTCACAAATTTGTGGTGCCAGGTCTCTTTTATTAGAGAAACTTCAAGAACTGTAGGAGTTCAAAGATTTCCTCAGCGTTCAACAAAAGTTGTATAGAGGACCACACAGAGTCTTAAGAAAGATTTCCGTCTAACGTATTAACAACTTATGCACATACACACACACACACTCCCCAAGCAGAATTGTTTTTACAGAATCAGGCATCTCTACATCGCCTAGAGACCAGGCTCACTGTCAGATGAATTGAAAAACCCTACAATGAGCACCTGTGCCACACCAGGAACTAACGCACGAACTAGAGAAGCTCTCAAATAGCTCACAGTACAATAGAGATGGCAACTATGAAAACAGACAACTATCACAGAGGATGAACAAAGCTTCTCTCTACCAGAATAAAGAGAAGCAGAGAGTCACTCCCTGCCTCAGCGAGCTGCTCTGACCCCGGGGGTGAAGGCTAATGGGCTCTCTCAGGTAAGCAGAGGGAGCCCTCAGCAAACTGCTCACCAAACTTGCTGCTAAAAATATGTATTAGTCATGGTTAAAAGTTATGCAGGGAAGAAAAGAGTTATGAAGTCATATAATTTTGAACAAAGGTGAGCAGGTTTCTTTACTACAAGATTTACATGAGAATTCCAAACAGTAACATTCATTGTTAATCATTCATCAAAATATATATTATGTAGCATTTCCTGAAACTCTTCTGACTATGGAATCTTTTTTTTAATACTAAGCATCCCTTGAAATATATATATATATACACATATATATACACACACATATATATACACACATATATATATATACACACATATGTGTGTGTGTGTGTATACACATACATACTTTCAGAAACACTATGTTAAAGCTGATATAAGAAGTTTTTAATTAAGTACTAGTAAAAGCTCTGTTGCTCCTAGCAGCTAATTTTATTGTTCCTCTCAGCCTGGCTAGCTCCAACCAAAGCCTATTACACAGTATGACTTTAGTTCTATTTCCCTTTTTGCTTTGCTTACTAGGAATCTCACACTCAAACCTGCAGCCATGCTATAGCAATGGGGTAGGATACCAGGGCTTCACACAGGCATTTCATTTCTTTTTCTTCCTGGTCTTCAAATCCTACTTGTCATTCCACAGGAGTCAAGCACTTTTAAACCACTGCTACCAAGGCAGGGCACGAAATCGGTATACACAAATTCTTCAAGAGCACGCCGCCAGGCAGGTCAGGTTAAATCCTAAAAGCCAAGACCATCTACTTCCACCTAATTACATCCTCTCTCGGAAATGAATGAGCTGATGAGAAAATAATATGGTTACCAAGCTTGTGTGTCCGGGTGTAAGATAAACACAGACCATAAGAAAACAGTGTCTGCTCATGTACAGCATTAAAAAACTTCCACGACAATAAGAAGGTCTACATTTTGGTGCCCTTCTCATCCCTTCTCTGAACATCCGTATTCTGACTGGCATCTGCATGGGCCCTGGCCCCACAAACCCGACAGCCGTCCCTGGCTCCACACCCCACTGGCCTCTGCCCCTCTCCAGACCCCGCCCGCCTCAGTTCCGCTGTCCCTGCCTCATCTCTGAAGCCTCCCAGGTGCACCTGCCCGGGCCACTGTCCTTCCTGTCTCACCTCATTCCATCCATCCTCACTTGATTCTCTGCCTAAAACTCCCCAATGACGCTCACTGCCACCTGGAAAAGCCCGAGCTCTTCGTCTTGGGGTGACAGACCTGCCGAGATCTGACCGCGTTCTGCCTCTCCCCTCCCTCCTGTGCATGTTCCCACGCTGGCCTGGCTCATTCTCATGCCCAGGCCTTCAGATGAGCCGTAGTGCCCTGTCCCACCCCACTCACCTCAGGAATCCCTACTGGTCTAGCAACAGGGGGCTCACGTGCCGCCTCCGCTATGAATCCTCCTTGCCTCCATCTTCTCCCACGCAGCCTCAGTACTTGGTACAGTATAAGAGAAATGGCACAGCCATCACGATTTGGGCATGTCTGGCGTCCCTCGTGAAGGCCGAAAGGTCCCTGAGGTCAAAGGCTGCCTTGTCACGTCTGCAGTCCAGAACGGGGCACATGGTGGCCGAGCCAGGCCACTGCATATAGTTGTGCAGGATGCACACTTTCCTGCACCAAGGTGTCCTGTCGAGGTGCTGAATTCAGCCCAGACTTGGTTTATTTACCCCAGCTGCATTCACTGGAGGGATAAGGACCAGTTACCCATGGACATGACAGCTCTGTGCAGAAGACCAGCAGCGGGGGTTGGTGACCACACACAGCGAGTCCCTCTGCCCTCCCACCTCCCTTTGAGCAAGGACCTAGACAGGCATCGCGGCCAAGCTGCTCTCCCCACTCCCAGAGATGCCTGATGCAGGGGAACTTTCTGAGAGGGCGGCGGCGACTGTGCTGAATTCACTGCAGCACGGCCCGTGAGCAGCACCGGGCATTTCTGGCAGTCTCTGGGGCTGGGAGGGAAAACGCACGTGAGCCCAAGATGAGGACTGACCCCCGCTTGGCCTCGGCCAGGCACAAAGCCATCTGCTCCTCGGCCCCTGCCATCCTTCCTCCTCGCACCTGCGGGCTCTCTGAGAGCTGCCCTCATTCCCTCCAAATGCCAAGCATCACTCAGGAAAGGGGACCCGAGGCTCAGATGCGCTGACTCTGTGCGAGGCACCAGGCCAGCAATGCGGGGACTAAAGTCCCAAATTTGAGATGCGGGCCCTGCCCTTACCGAACTAATAATAAGAGCTCATATTTTGTAGCATTTACAATGTGCCAAGGACTGCTCCTAGCGCTCTATGTATATTATAACAACCCCGCTAGGTAGGTACTGTTATTATCCCCATTTTACAGATGAGGAAACTGAGGCCCGGAGGTTAAGTGACTTGACCGAAGTCTCGCACGTAACAAATGGCGGAGCCAGGATTGAAGCCCATACAATCTGGTGCACGAGTCCATTCTCTTAATCACCACATGATTTTCTTCCTCTCTGGACAAAACAATGGGGATGGAACGGCACTGTGAGAAGCTGGACAAACCCCCTCCTCAAAGAACAACGATAAAGGTCTCAGAAACAACCATTTCAAGACTCTGGAAACTGACGAAAACATAAACTAACTGAGAAACATTTATTCACGGAAAACTAGACCTCTGTCAAAATGAGTGGGGATCTGGGTTCTTTCCCTCCCTCCCACGTGCTGCCCACACTGTGGCTGGCACAGCGGCTCCTCCAGGTGGGTTGGCCATGCACACCGGCAGCCTCGCGGTTCACACTCAGTGGTGCTGTCAAGCAAGAACACCAGATCCAGCAAAACTATCACCTGAAACCAAAGGCAAAATAGAGAGATTCCTAGATCGAGAAAGACCGGGAGACTTCATCGCCCACAGATCTTCCTCGCAAGAAATACGAAAGGAACTCTTCAGGTGGAAAGGAAATGATATCACACAGCAACCTATCTACACACACAAATATACACTAAGAAATAAAGAGCCCCAGAGAAGTGAAATATGTGGGTGAATACAAAAGGCAGTATAAATATACGTTTCCCATTAACAGCTTTAGAATGCACAGGGTCACACAAAACAATGTCGCTGCACTGTTAAACTCAGGATACATACAGATGTAATACATATGCCAATAGCACAAAGGAGGGGGAAGAAACCGAGCTGTACGGGACAAAGTTTTACAGGAGTTAAGTTAGCACCGATCTGAAGTGGGCTGTGAGGACTTAAGATGCATGCGGTAGACGCAATCGCAAAGAAAAAAATTCAAAACATAGGGGACGATGAATTAAAACGAAACATGGGAAAAACATCTATTGAACACAGAGAAGGCAATAAGGAAAAAAAAACAGAACAAAGAAGACATGAGACGTCAAACAAATTACAAAATGGCACATGTGAACCCGACCGCAGCAACCTCCGAACAGAGCCCCAAAATACACGAAGCGAAAATTGACAAAATGAAAGGAGAAATAAACAATCCAATGACTATGGTGGAAGATGTCATTATCCCTCGCAACAGCTGACAATACAGCTAGACAGAAAATCAGCAAGGAGAAAGATGATGAAAGAACACTTTCTACCGATTTTAAAAGTCAACAATAAAATGACGAACAACCTAATTTAAAAAATAGGTAATCTGAGTAGACATTTTACTGGCGAAGACATACAAATGTCTAATAAGGATTTGAAAAGATGCTCAGCATCATCAGTCTTTAGGAAAATACAAATAAAAGTCACAAGGTCCCACTATCCACCCACTAGAATGGGTATAATAAAAAAAACACAGACAATACCAAGCATTCATGTGGATGTGGAGAAATATTCATACATTGCTGGTAGGGATGTAAAAGATGAAATGGTTATGGCCACTATGAAAAAACAAATGGACGGCTTAAAAAATATGTAAATAAAGGTATATATATTTACCACATGACTCAGCAACTCCACCCCCAAGCTCCCCAAGAGACGTGAAAACATATATCTACACAAAGACAGCGACTAGCAGCATTATTCATAATAACTCCCAAATGGAAACAACCCAAATGTCCATCAATGATCAACGGGTAAACAAAATATGGTATATCCATAAATCCAATAGTAATCCAACCCAACTGATCTAATATCGACTAAATTCCAATACCATGGAATCATATTTGGCAATGAAACAGAACAAACTGCCAATGCATGCTATAATGTAGATTAACCTGAAAAAGGTTATGCTCATTGAAAGGGGCCAGATGTAAAAGACTGTATATTATATTATTCCGTTTGCATGAAATATACAGAACGGGCAAATCTTTAGAGAAAGGAATCAGGTGGCCTGGGCCTGGGGTGGGGCTGGGAGTCGGGTAGGGTCTGACTGCAAACGGGCAAGAGCAAACTTTCTGGAGTGATGGAACTGTTTTAAAACTTGACTGTGGTGACGGCCGCACAACTTCATACATTTGCTGAAGATCATTTTATTATATACTTAGAATGAATGGATTTCCTGGTATGTCAATGATACCTCACTGAAACAGAACAAAAAGACAACATGTACCCATAAATGAAATGTAAGGCAGGATGTGTTAAGTGCAAGAAAATGGGATGCAAGAGGCATCACTGGAGCTCGGTCTCGGAGAAAAGTAGAAGGTTGACAGGTGTCAGGTGAAGGCAAGGGGACCCCGAGGGGAGAGAACGTCGTGAGCAGACGTGTCGAGGTGGGGGAGGCTGGGGTCTGTTTGGGGAACCCCGCACCATGCAGTTTGCCGAAGCACAGAGGTGAGGACGGGTGGGGTCAGCAAGGCCTAGAGAACAGCCTCACTTTCTGGCCCTGAGTCAGCTCCTAACCTAAGCTACTTCCTCTCCTTGTTCCAGATCCGTGGTTGTGGGTTGAGTGTTGATCTGGCTATTTTGGAATCACTCCAGTGATAGCTACACCTCCAGAAGGTCTGGGGCACCTATGGGGTGGGGCCCGGGCGCTGGCATTTTGAAATCTCTCCACGAGATTCAGATGCTGTCTAAAATGAATGGGCGGTTTTCCCCAACGAGTCTGAGCAGCAGTTCAGCTGGACATATGCCGGCCTCTGCGCCTCACAGAACCGTACCTGGCCACTTCCTCACCCGGTGTGTCTCCTTTTAGGCAAAGGGTCTCCTTTTAGGCATTTTCTGTGAATGGAAAGTATGAGGCATGGAGAACAAAATTCTAGAGCAGTGTTTTTCGACCCTGTTTTCGTTATAACCCGCCCTTTCGAGAGCCTTTATAAACATTTCTAAAACTTCCATGAAATTTTAATGCCACAGACGTACTATATCTATTTATATATTGTATATCTATGCTTTATACATAAGTTTTTGTACCCCTCCCCCTCCCACAAGAAGCGACTTTCCCTCCACTAGGAGTGGCATTGCCCCCACTGAGAAGGCACGCTCGGGGGTCCCATGGCGAAGAGAACAAGAAGATGACCCCAACCCACCGAGCATAATGCCCGCATCTTGTGCATCTGCAAGTTAAATTCCTTTAGCTGAATTTTTCCAAATCAGTTGGAAACGAGGAAGTGAGTTCAGGCTTCTTGGCCCCTCCAGAAGAAACCCAAATGGCTCTGGAGGCCAGAGAATAATAGTGCCAGGCTAGACAAGAGCAATTATGGAAATGAGATGGTTTTATAGCTAATAAAAGCTAGGAGCCAGGAGAGACACACTGCTTGGAGAAACAGCACAGACAAGCAGGTCTAAGACAGTATTAGAAACAGTATCGAATGTAAAAGAAAAATACATTCTCTGACAAGACTGCCATCTCCAGCTTCTAGAACAAAGGTATTTGCCTCTGCAGTTGGATACACAGAGCAGTACATTCTTCGCCTCGGTAAGAAAGTGGCTACTGCCTAACTTGGGGCCAGAGAGCTGACAGCATGTTGCTCTGTGCACTAGAGACCTGAGGTCATAGCTTGGTTCTTGAGCAGGAAGCTGGGTGTGTGATGAACGGCCAGTGGATACATCCCCTGGAGAGGCTGGAGCCCGATCGTGTTAACTGGGTCACATTATCTCCCTACGACTCCATGCTTAGAAAATAAACTGTGTTGAAAGAGACACCTTCACGGAAGCCGAGAACACCAGCACCAAGCCAAGGATATGTGCTTTCTGCATCTCACTCCGCATCTTGAGCAAAGGCTCCCTTTCACACTCCGCTTCACCCGGCTCTGGCCCTGCAGTTACAGCCCCTGCACCCCTCCTCACGTGGACACGTCATCCACCGCAGGACGCCTGGACAGGTCAGAAAACAGGAGGTGGTCTTGCAAATGCAAGCCTCGGACATGCGGTCCCAATACTGCCCCAGGCACACTGCTGCCTTGGCTTGGCACCCAGGAGCAAACTGATCCAGTCAGCTGCTGGTGTCCGGGGAAACTGGCTTTGTCACGATGACGGTCCCAAGCATTGGCACCAGCAGAGAAAAGCCCTGACATGAGTGATCTCGGCAGTTAAGGAGCCAAGATGAAGCAGTCAGAAATCGGAAGGCTGTTGGCTTTTTATTTTGATCCCCAAACTGTAAAAGCCAGGGTAAGAGATTAGTTGTAACATCCAACTTCTTCACATTGTGGTAGGAACTTCTTCACAGTGTGGTAGGAACTTACCATACTTGATCATGAATTCTCACAACTTTCCAGCCGCCAAGAAGGCATCATTCTCTCTATTTTCCAAAGGAAACTAAAGATCAGGATAGTTACATATCTTTCCTAAGGTCACACAGCTAGAGAGCGGCAGAGGCAGGATTTCAATCCAGGACTGTCTGGCTTCTAAGCTCCTGATACGTCTTAGCAGAATCACAGCTGGCACCGTAGAGACATTTCTTAAGTATAATTCCGACCATTCTCCTACAAGACATAGCACATCCTGATGGAAAACATCTTATGTAAAGCTCACCTTTACTTACACCGGGACACCTGTTCTCTAAACTAGCAGTCCCCAACCTTTGTGGCACCAGGGACCGGTACTCCTATGAGAGCTAACGCCTCATGATCTGAGGCGGAGCTGAGGCAGAGATGCTAGTGCTGGGGAGCGGCTGTAGATACAGATGAAGCTTCGTTGGCTCACCTGCTGCTCACCTCCTGCTGTGTGGCCCGGTTCCTAATAGGCCACGGACCGGTACTGGTCCATGGCATGGTGGTTGGGGACCCCTGCTCTAAAAGAATCACCTCCCCGTATCATTTCTGCCTGGAGCTCCACCTCTGAGAAGCAGCTGCGGCCACATGTAGATCTGACTTTTATTCTGTTGGCAGATAAAAGTTTTTCAGCTTCGTGATTGCAGCCATCACTCTGGATCCTCACTGAGGAAATAAGGGGCTGGTTTGCTGAGTACAAGGTAGAGAGGTGCATACGCTCATGCTGGAAGCATTTGCATAAACACGAGAAAAGTCCCTGCCTTAAATCTAGGGCCAAATTACAAACCGAAGACATTGCAGGAAGAGATCTCTTAGGCCATGCTTGTTTCTTCCTTGGAAGCAGCTCTCTCTGGACTAAGCTGTGACTCCGTGAAGAGAAGAGAAACAAACTGGGAATGAGAGGAACCCAGCTTCTTTGAAGAGGAAAACCACAAACAAAGTGGTTTTACTGAAGATACAGAAGATATTGGTCATTTTGACGGAGGTAGGTCGAGACAGTTCAATAACCCCAGCTCCCTAGTTAAAAAAAAAAAGAAAAAAAAATCTATGCAGGCTCTAAAAGGAAGACCTGCCTGTATCATAAGGGGAGAACCTAATAAAAACACCAACTACCATACAATAATCTAATAACCTTTAACGATAAATACCACAGCACCTGGGAATTCAAAAGATGGGAGAGAACAGAGCTGGAGCACGAGCGCGAAGTGTGAACTCTAAACAAACAAACAGCTGCGACGTCCCCCACGAAACAAAGCAGGGCAGAGTCTAAAGAACCGCTAGAAACACCACAAATCAACGGTATTGGCTGCGAAACCAGATGGCAAGGCACAGTGATTTTTCTCCCAGGAATCGAATGTGAGCTTCGTGTCCCAAAAGCGTCCACGTGGGATCCCGCCTCGGTAACACATTCCGTGCTGGTCCTGGAGGATCAGTAGGCTTGAGCTGGCCCCCCTTCTCGGAGGGAGTGCACGCATTTCGAAACAGCCCGAAATCCTACAGCATGGCAAGAAGTTTCCCTTACACCAACGCTCTGAAAGTGAAATGTATCGTATTAAACTTGTGGACAGTTCCTTGCCCTTTTCATTAAGAAATGGACCCACTGCTGGAGGCACTGCTTCAGAGTCTGACAAAACTGATCACCCGCTGTTACTACCGCTGGGGACCCAGAGGTCCCCAGACTGTCATTTCTCCCACCCAGACACAGGGTAAAGGCGCTGTGTTAGTAATAATACCGCAATGTTTATATAGAGGAAGTCACATGACTTATTGCCACACAGGTCACTTTGCTTCGAAGCCTTCTTTTTCATGTAGAATACATCCTTTCAAATGTCCTTCTGGAGGCCGGACTGGAAGACCTGTGCCTACACTGCCACAGGCTGAGAAATAATGGCCGGGAACTCCGATCCCAAGGGACTGAGGAGCAGGGACTTCTGTGTCCCCACAAAGCAAATTCCTGGAGTCGCTGGAGAGGGATCGCGCCCCACGTGGATCGCAGCCTGTGGACCGGAAGAATGGCCTCAGCCTTAATTGCCTGAGTCTCGAGCTGTTCCCGGCTAGCTCCAACCTTCTCCTAAGACGCACAGGCTCCAGGGGCCACTTGCTTCTCTTTGCAACAGGAGCATACGGCAGGGGGCGAGGAAGTCCTTGTTGGTGGCAAAGTACAGGCTCCAGTACGGGTAGTACTGAAATTGCCCGAGAGCAGTTTAGAAGTCTCAGACCTGGCCCCAGACCCACTGAGTCAGAGTCTGCATTGTAACGAGATCCCCAGGTGCTGTGCGATTTCAAGTCAGAGAAACACTGCCTCGGGCTTCGTGCTTTATAATCCCCTAACCTCCTCTCCTTGGCATCACCAACGGCCTCCTTAAGTAAAGTGCAAGGAAGGTTAGCTTATTCAGTCGGTAGAAAGTCTACGTACCCTGACTCGCTGTCTAATGATATTGGGGGAGGAAGGCATATAAACACTCTCTGTGCGACCTTCACAAATCCACTCCACCGATAAGCTCCACCGGCTTTCCCTTGGTGCATCCCCACTCGTCAACTCTTCTGTCTCCTCTGCCACCATCTGTGCCCCGGCCATCACTGTCCTGTCCCCTGAGCCACCACATCACCCATGCACGACCACATGGCAACTAAAGAGATAGTTGGAGGGCAGGAGGCATTACTCAGCATCTTCCTACAGTTCCCCACGGCACCTGACTCGGGACCCTGGCCTGCGAGGTCCTGCCTCCACGCGAAGCTCAGGTCCTACTGCAATCCCCCGAGCTCATCCTGTCAACCACCTCGCCCTCCTTCCCGTTTCTCAGTCAGGCCGAGAACACCTTCATGGTGATCTGCTGCTCTCTGCCTGGGATAATCTTATCCCAGATCAGGACAAGGCTGTCTCCTCACCATATGTCGGTCTTAGCGCAGGTGTCCCCTCCTGAGCGAGGTTCTCCTTAAACGAGCGCTGCCATCCCTTCCAGACTGGTCACCATGGCAATCCCCTCAACGGTCCTCACTGCACTCAGGTACCTGATCTGGAAGTAGCTTATCCTGTGTTCTTAGGCTGTTCTGATACCCACCCCCCCACCCCCTCCAGCAAGCAAGCTGACACCTAAGACCTTCTGTCTCTTTGCTGACTGCTGGAGCCCAGAAGAGAAACTGGCATAAAACAGTAACTTCACACAGGTGTCCCCCGCAATCCCAAAGGAGAGTGCGCCTACAAAACCTTTCATAAGCCGCAATGGCGTGAAGTGAAGAAGCGATATTATCGTTAATTTATATGGAAAACACGTTGAGCATTCCTAGATCCAAATCATACCAAATGTGCTTAACTACGTCCAGTTTTACACTACACGTAACACCCTTATAAGCTTTCTTAGGCTTTTCTGATACCTTAGGACACGTCCTGCTAACGAATGCATAGAATGATTGGAGATAAAACACAGATGCTCACAGAGTTCAGAGCTGTGGGCTGGATGCTGAGGGGCTGAGTGTCGTGCCCGGGGAGGGGGCTTGGTGCACACTGGTCGGGTACGTGCTACCTCTATGATGGCTCATGCGAAGCAAACTCAGAACACTGATTTTGCTTTTCGCTTTTTTCATAAAAGCAAAAACCCTCTTCAGATTACTTTCAGTTTGTGAAAACAGATGCTCCTTGGCTTACAATGGGATTACATCCTGATAAACCCATTCTAAGCTGAAAATGTCCTAAAGGCGAAAATGCATTTGATACACCGAACCCACCAAACATCATAGCTTAACCCAGCTGGTTTCTACCGAATGAGTATCATTTTCATACCATTATAAAGTAGAAAAATCATAAGCTGAACCATCATAAATTGGGGACCATCAGTACTAACATGGGTCGTTCGTAAAAGTGAAGTGGCCTAACTTACACTTTCGAAAAGTGAGGGTTGCCTATATTTACTTATTGGATGGGTGGGTGGGTGGATGGATGGAAGGACGGATGGACGGACAGACGGACGAATGGACAGATGGATGGACGGACGGACGAGTGGGTGGGTGAATAGGTTGACATATGTATGGATGGATGGACAGGTGAATAGGTCGATGGGTGGGTGGGTAGGTGGATGGATGAGTTGATAAAATACTGGCCTAAAAGTTCTAGTCCTGTGGTTCTCAGCTCTAGCTGCAGGATAATCACTTGCAGATGTTTGAAAAATGCCAATACCAGACTGAATCGCAACCTCTGAACCCTAGAATATTCAGAGAACTGCGCTGTTTAACACTAGGCACACGTAGCTATAGCTATGTAAGTTTACATTGAGACTGAATAAAATTTAAAATGCAGCTCCCCAGTCACTACCTAGCCTGGCACCATATTAAGTGCTTGATACAATGGCAACAATAATAACAATAGCAAAAACAATGGCCGACAATACTGTCCCAGAGCTTTCCATATACCAGGTACCAGGTATTGTTCTACAAGCTTTACCTAGGTAAATTAATTTCATTTTCATATTGGCCATATCCTCATTTTACCTACGAGAAAATGGAGGCACAGAGAGATTCAAGAACCTCGTCCATGGTCACACAGCTGATGAGATGAGGGGTCAGAATTTGAATCCAGGCGCTGTGAATGGATTTTCGCCAAGGGAGAGCTGGAGGGGCCCCAGAGCTTCCCTGCGTTTCTTAGTGGTGACACCAGAGCCTCGAGCTGAGCACGGGGCAGGCCAATGTCACAGCCAGCCTGTGGCGCAGTCCCAGTGAACGCTCTGCTGCCTCTGCGGTGTGAGCTGTTCTCACCTCGTACTTGTGTCAGTGGAATGCGGCACAGAAAACAAGATCCAGGCTGGAAAGTTCTTCTAAAACCTTAATGGACAAAAGCTACAGCATTCAAACCGCTTTGCTCACAGGTCAATCAACCTATTCTGTGACAACTGCAGGACACATGGCTGAGAGAGTGAGGTGCCAGGCAGGGCCTCTGCAGATACCTCTAGGCTCCATGGACGTGCAGTCAGCTCTGTTTTAGGGGTGCTTTTCTCCCCACGGTGACTCAGACCTGCCCCAGGTCTTCTGACGCACTCACTTCCAAAACCACCCCCCACTTAGGCGGCAAGACCACACACAGCCCTCGTCC
>NW_011888815.1:1689965-1692141 GCF_000151845.1 Pteropus vampyrus | reverse complement strand
CAACAGCAGAACCGCAGACTTGTGAGCGAGTGACGGAGACAGATCGCCTGCAAAGCCTGAGACAATCACTATCTGGCTCTGTACAGGGCAGCCAGCCCCTGATCTAGGAGGAACCTCCCTGGGTTTGATTTTGCTACTTGCTCTATAGTAAGGGCTCGAACACTGTGAAGCTATGTGTCAACGTGCAGATTTCTGTACAGTAGAAAAGATGACCCCAAAGGTTATAGCAATGCTGCCCTAGAGGACACTCACTAATTTTGTATCGAGGGGGTTCAGGGCGGGCAGCTCCAGGATGTGCCACTTTGGCGTGTGGGTCATTTCGAGGCTGATCTGAATGGCACCTTACCATTTCTCCCACACTCACCTAATGATTCTCTTCTAGCGTGCTTTTTTTTTTCTTTTTTGTTTTACCCCCCCAAAGACTATAAATACACATTTCCTTAAATCCTCTTTTGAGCCAGCTTTACCAACTAACTGGTTCCTTCATGAGTGAGTTACATAGAATATCTGACTCAGTTCACTCTATAATTATATGAAGGGCATGTTTCCACTTTTTCACGATTACTTTTTGACAGATACACATGTAACATTGCAATTATTACAATATTATGATAAAAAAAAAAATAATGGAGAAAGGCATCATTTAAAATGAATGCGAAGTTCGCACCCAACGAGGCGTTTAATCCTACATTCCTTCGGAGTTGTGTACTCCACCCAGGGCAGAATTGGGCCCAGTGAGTCAGGACAGCAGCCCTAATGGCTAGCCGGAGGGAGAGGGAGGCTGCCTGAATCAGAGCATGCTGGGAAATAACCAAAGGAGGAATCTGAGGCTAAGTCAATCTGCCTTTGGAGTTGGTGTTTGTCAGAGCCTTTATCTGGCTGAGCTAAAGGATGGGGAGCAGATGGCATTTTCTGGGGACTCTAGTTAAGTCTCTTTGCTTGAGGAAGTAAACCTGTAGATACAGCATCTTGAGCATCCTTCCTGTAAGAGGCACAGTGAGAATCAGAATTGCCAGGGGCAGACACGGAGGGACAGAGCCCAGGGGGAGGCTGCTGGGAGGGTTCTGTGCCTGCTCACGAGGGTTCAGGTGAGTCCTGAGAAGATGTCAAGGTCTCTACAAGAGGAAGGCTCAGGGAAGGCTCAGAGAAGACTCAAGACGTGACACATGCTTCCCGCAAACAGAACGCACGGCCGTGCTTAGGGGAAGCATGCAACCTACTTAGAAACACGACAAGAAGATGGAAGTGGATGGATACAGTGATGGAGAGATGGGTACCCGTATGACAAATAGAGAAAGCGAGATGCTCACTGCAGAATCATTACAGTGGGTACATGGATATTAACTGGACAATTCAACTTTTTTTTTTACATCTTTGAAGTATTTCGTAATAAAATAGTGGGGGGAACTATCTGTATTGATAGTACAGAGGGAACGGAACGTAATCTCAATCTTTCTATATTCCACATGTTAAATGTGCCCATAGTTATAAACGACACATATTTACATGCATGCATACCCATATAATATAGTTGTAAGTGAATAAGACACGAACGCATGCAGAGTATTGGGCATGTAAGCAAGGAGGAGACACATAATCTCAGATTGTATTTTGATTTGGCAAGAAATTAATGCTCCGAAATTCAGGAAACTGTAGATCATCTTCTCTGAAAGTAAGTCTTTCTTAGATACAACAGAAAATTGCTCAGGGCACATGGTAGTTATAAACGAGATGTCACAGAATAACAATTCTGAATGACACAAATGAAACGATTTGAACAACCCACAAAGAAAGAGGAATGAGATTTGAATATCATACATTCATCTCAGCTGCCTGGCTGATTTGCCTGGGCTAATGGCCTAAATGGACAGGTAGAATGCCCGGCTCACCATACTATTACACGGATAGGTAACAGCAGAGCCTAGATGTAAATAATTCTGCTATATTTGACAGTAAGTGGATCACAATCCCATTTGAAATGAGCCTCCCTTACCAAGTCTCTAGGCTAGTAGATTCATAGAACAAGCTAGCATTATGTATGACAAGGCATTAAGCCTCAGACGAAAGCACGGGTCCTGCCACCCAGTGCCAATGGCCACAAGGACTCCCGAGTGTAAGGAGAGGCAGTGTGAGCTCAGGACAAGAGACTCAGGGAAACTTTGGGGCTGAGAGAAGG
>NW_011888815.1:1687185-1688990 GCF_000151845.1 Pteropus vampyrus | reverse complement strand
ACGGCCCTCGCTGAGCCAGGCCCGAACCACACCCGAGTCAGATGGCATCTCCAACCCATCTCTGTCTCCAAGGCAGGGAGACTTGGAAGTTCCCGGAGAAAGTCCTGACTCCGTTTCTGACTCCTGGCCAGCCCTTCAATTTGCAGCAGCGAGAGGGTGGGCCATGTTCTCGAGTCGGTCCGTAAGGCAACCAAACCACAAACAAGGGCATAATTAAAGCTCTTTTACTTTCGTTTGGAAGTATCCGATATCGGCCAGGCACACATCACTGCAGAGAGCAAAGAAGCTGATCTGGTCTTTGCTTCTCCTGCCTCAGATCCTAGATCCTGAGAAAGGGAAGAACGTTAATTATCTGCCACGTGCACTCAGTGTGCCGAGACCTGGATGAGGTGCTTTCCACAAACATTATCTCGTTAAACCCTGGCACGAACTGTGTGGCGGAGGGATTATTCACTTCCATTCAGAGATACAGGAGGAGTGGTGCAGAGAGGTTAAGTAACTCGTCTAGGGCACCCAGCTAGCAGGGTAGAACGATATTTTAAACATCGGCAGTGGCATCCAGCCTGGTTTCATTAAATCATGCGGCGACCTCAAACATCTTCCATCACAAGACAGTCAGAAGATGGGGGGAGAGCAGCAGGACCTCAGAAGGTGCAGGAATTGAAATCAGTTTATTAGCACGACATGGCAAATCACCTCTGCAGGGTGACCCAGCGACTCCGGCACCAGCTGGGCTCTGAATGGCCGAAGCCGCCAGGCCATTCCAAGACGCCAAGATGAGAACGAGCATTGTCTGGTGCCAGCTGCCGCAGGGGTCCCATGCACACAGGCAGTGCCATGTCAGTGGAGGGAGGTGACAGTGTGGGTACGGGGTGCAGAATTTGTGGCCCAGGAAGCCAAGAGCATCTTAACAAGCCTTAGGGTCGTCGTGGGAGTCCTGGTTGGGCAGGGGTGCTTGGATGTCCAGACGCACTCAGGAAAACGGCTCGGGCCATCCTGCACACAGAGGGAAACGGTGGAGGGGTGGGGAAGGCAGAAAAAGGGATGGATGGCAACATTCTACACAAGAAAAGGGAATGCTGAAGAAGAAAGCCAAACATCATCAGTCCACACGCCCACTCTCTACTAACTCTGAACTTGAAGGCCTTCCTAAACCTGTCAGTGACCCAACGCCAAGGAGGTGACAGTAATGACACCCAGTGTCCACACGCATCGGGCTCCTTGTGCCTTCTCACAAAAAAATCATAAAAGCCGGCAAGGACCCCACTGGGAAAACGAGTGTGCCAGCACAGAGACGCACGCCGAAAGGGAGAGGGAGGGAAAGTCCTGCCCCTCTCCCGGGCCACCGAAACCTCCACGCCTCGGGTTCTGAGGGAAAACATACCAAACGCAGGACTGAAAACAGAGAGTGGGAGGCACTCGTCAGCACCTGCCGCCTTGCAGGGGCTCGCTGAATACCCGCTCTCCCTCACGGCCACGGTTCTCAAAGAGGGTCGACCAGGCACCATCGCAATCACATCCTAATTCTGGTCTGGGGTTAAGCTGGGCGACTCAGACGGAGGCGGGCGGTGGGACATGCTGAGAACAAAGCCCCATGATAAGGACCTCTGATGCATCCTCGCACGAGGCCGACGTCGTGGTCAGGAAGCGCATAAATACTGTCGCCCTGTACAAACGACGGATGCTGGGAGCCTGGCGGTGACATCTCTCTTTGGAAGGGCAAAGCGTCAGGAGGCAAATCACCATGTCCAAGTTCACAGTCACGCGGCGCCCCTGGGCAGGAGGCACTGCAGAGGCAGAGGACG
>NW_011888815.1:1683456-1686075 GCF_000151845.1 Pteropus vampyrus | reverse complement strand
AGAAGGGGGTAATGGTAGAAAAGGCACAGCCAGGTCTGGGGCTGGCCGGTGATGTGGGAAGGGGCACAGAGATGACCTGTGCTCTGTGTGGCCCCAGAGCAGAAGGGCAGTCTCAGCACCCTGCTGCCCGCCGCCCTCCCATCAGCCACCTCCTTCCTAGGTTCTCACATGGGATGGGAAGGCTTTTCCCCACAAAAAGAGCAATTATCGGATAAGCCGCACAACTGTGACTTCTCCCAGAAAGTTTTGCTGGTATGCTTGGGGGGCGGGGGGACATCGGCCTCTGCCCTCCTGAAACACAGGGGCCTCCAGGCGGACTCCAGCTGCTGAGCCCAAGCAAGTGGAACAGGTCCCAATTAGTTAACCTCTATGGGGCTCAGTTTCTTTAGTTCTCAAAGAAGAAGATTATCTCAAGAGTTAAATGAGATGAGATACGAAAAATACCCAGCACAGAGCCTGGCACAGAAGAAGCATGTGAAAAATGTTGAATTCAGCCAGATGACTCTAATGATTTACCAAAGGAAATGTCAACATGAAAACTGAGATTTAATGATCAAAGCGTCTTTCTAGAAAGATGCAAATTGTAGAAATCACTTAAACCCTATTTAACATCGGAAACTAGACCTTTCATGATAATTTCTGATTTTAGTGATTCATATCATCTCTGTCGAAGACCTTAATAATGGTTTCCTTATTTTAAAACAATTTTGTATTGTTTTTTTTTTTAAGGCTCTCGAGTCAGAATGTCTGCTTTCGGTGCCCTCCATGGCCACTTTCGAGATATGTGACACTGACAGAGGTCTCAGGAATTCGGAATCTTCATCTATAAAATAAAGATAATAGTCGTGCTCATTGCACGGTGAGCTAGAACCAGTGAGATGATCCCACTGTACTGATCGCAACGACTATTCCCATTTTGATCATTAATGCCACCGTCTGTGATTCTATGGTGGCAAAGCTTTCTGCTCTATGCGGTGTTTCTGTGTGTGTACTGGTGTACGAGGGAGAATTAAGCAGACAATAGCTGAAAAGCACACAGCCCATTCCTGGCACAGGGTGCAGAATCGAATACCTAGACGTGATGTCAGCAACCGCGATATTTGAGGAGGTCGCACTCAGGGGTAGTGCCAATATGATTCTGCTTAAAGAAGAGTTGGAACCAAAAATTCCAAACAGAAACCAGTAAAACGTACGAAGTAACGAGAACATTCATACTGTGTGAAAGGATCACCTTAGTAATCATCAAGAGATAGAAATCATAACTTGGCATTTATAATCGACAGCCACTTGAAGGGCATACGGTGGCATTAAAAAAAAATAATAATTCCCAATAACTGAGAGGGGGACTCCCTACAGAAATGACTGCCACGTGTAAGGAAATGCAAAGGGACTGAATACTGATCATGTGACACTTTCCAAATGTCCCTGTGAGCCCAAGCAAAGTGGTCTCATCATCGACGAGCCCCAGCATCAAAGAGGGGGTGCCAGGCAGAGTCTGGACGTTCTCATCCAGAAGCCTAGAACTCCCTATGGCACCTCAGCTGATGGAGAGAAAAGGCAAACCAAAAAGAGAGGAATCTAGGGTCTCTGTGCCACGTCTCTCTTTTCACCGTCAAGAGAAGCAGATTTCGTACCCAGGCTCCTGGTGAAAGTGAAACCCAGACCATTTCCTGCCAACCGTTGAATGAATGAATGAATGAATGAATGAATGAATAAAAAGAAAGAAAAGCAAAGCGGGAGTGGAGGAGGGAGTTATTTTATTATCAACCAGCCTCCAAGCAGCTTTGCAACCTGAAGATGATGATGAGCTGATAGGCCTGGAATCTGAGCGGCGGGAGCACAGAGCTCCTTCCCCAGAGCTTGCCGCGCACCTGTTTACAGCGGATGGCGCCGGCCCGGACCGCAGTGAGGCTGGTGGCCCATCTGCGCTCCCCTTACCCACCATGCACCAAGTGCAACCCGACCAGCTTTTTAAAGAGTGAGATGATATCACAGCTCTTTGGAATACCAGGTGACGACTAATGACAAAGAAAATTCCAGTGCTTTCTACTTTGATGGGATTAAACTTTTTTGTACGTATTCAGCAAAATTGGAGTGGGGCCGCAGGGTCACGTAAGGCGGGCATGGAAGTGGAGGGTGGAAACGCCCCCATCCAGCCCGCATTAGTAAGTTCCATGCCTCTCTGCTTGACCATCCATCCACGCACTCAGGGAACATTCACCCAACATGACCACGTGCTCAGCCCTGAACCTGGAGCTGTGAACGTGAAAGCATGAATGCCCAGCTTCAACACCGCCATTATTTAAAGCATGTGAACAGAGGCGGGTCGAGGCTGTGCGCCTGACGAGGGAAACACGGACATCCTCCCACTGAGCGTCAGGCCTCATGGGCCCTCTCCTTATACACGAACCTCCCCGACACCCGGGGAATGTTCCATCTACACACAAAGTTATTGTCCCAGGCTCTTCTAGACCCAAACTCCCCAGTGACACGCCACCGGACTCCAAGGCACTGACCTGAAGAGTTTGGTGTTGTAATAAGTTCACTTGTAAAGGAATCCCCAAGAAACGGACACCTGACATGGCCAGGGAGAAGCAGGGAAGGCGATGGTGGGGAGGG
>NW_011888815.1:1670563-1675391 GCF_000151845.1 Pteropus vampyrus | reverse complement strand
TTCTGCTCTATGCGGTGTTTCTGTGTGTGTACTGGTGTACGAGGGAGAATTAAGCAGACAATAGCTGAAAAGCACGCAGCCCATTCCTGGCACAGGGTGCAGAATCAAATATCTAGACGTGATGTCAGCAACTGCGATATTTGAGGAGGTCGCACTCAGGGAGAGTGCCAATATGATTCTGCTTAAAAAAGAGTTGGAACCAAAGATTCCAAACAGAAACCAGTAAAACGTACGAAGTAACGAGGACATTCATACTGTGTGAAAGGATCGCCTTAGTCATCAAGAGATAGAAATCATAACTTGGCATTTATAATCGACAGCCACTTGAAGGGCATATGGTGGCATTAAAAAAAATAATAATAATTCCCAATAACTGAGAGGGAGACTCCCTACAGAAATGACTGCCACGTGTAAGGAAATGCAAAGGGACTGAATACTGATCATGTGGCACTTTCCAAATGTCCCTGTGAGCCCAAGCAAGGTGGTCTCATCATCGACGAGCCCCAGCATCAAAGAGGGGGTGCCAGGCAGAGTCTGGATGTTCTCATCCAGAAGCCTAGAACTCCCTATGGCACCTCAGCTGATGGAGAGAAAAGGCAAACCAGAAAGAGAGGAATCTAGGGTCTCTGTGCCACGTCTCTCTTTTCGCCATCAAGAGAAGCAGATTTCGTACCCAGGCTCCTGGTGAAAGTGAAACCCAGACCATTTCCTGCCAACCATTGAATGAATGAATGAATGAATGAATGAATAAAAAGAAAGAAAAGCAAAGCGGGAGTGGAGGAGGGAGTTATTTTATTATCAACCAGCCTTTAAGCAGCTTGGCAACCTGAAGATGATGATGAGCTGATAGGCCTGGAATCTGAGCCGCGGGAGCACAGGGCTCCTTCCCCAGAGCTTGCCGCGCACCTGTTTACAGCGGATGGCACCGGCCCGGACCGCAGTGAGGCTGGTGGCCCATCTGCGCTCCCCTTACCCACCATGCACCAAGTGCAACCCGACCAGCTTCTTAAAGAGTGAGATGATATCACAGCTCTTTGGAATACCAGGTGACGACTAATGACAAAGAAAATTCCAGTGCTTTCTACTTTGATGGGATTAAACTTTTTTGTACGTATTCAGTAAAATTGGAGTGGGGCCGCAGGGTCACGTAAGGCGGGCATGGAAGTGGAGGGTGGAAACGCCCCCATCCAGCCCGCATTAGTAAGTTCCATGCCTCTCTGCTTGACCATCCATCCACGCACTCAACGAACATTCACCCAACACGACCACGTGCTCAGCCCTGAACCTGGAGCTGTGAACGCGAAAGCATGAATGCCCAGCTTCGACACCGCCATTATTTAAAGCATGTGAACAGAGGTGGGTCGAGGCTGTGCGCCTGACGAGGGAAACACAGTCATCCTCCCACTGAGCGTCAGGCCTCATGGGCCCTCTCCTTATACACGAACCTCCCCGACACCCGGGGAATGTTCCAGCTGCACACAAAGTTATTGTCCCAGGCTCTTCTAGACCCAAACTCCCCAGTGACAGGCCACCGGACTCCAAGGCACCGACCTGAAGAGTTTGGTGTTGTAATAAGTTCACTTGTAAAGGAATCCCCAAGAAACGGACACCTGACATGGCCAGGGAGAAGCAGGGAAGGCGATGGTGGGGAGGGGGCGGGGTGACCCCACTCACACGTGACATCCCGGGTTACTGCCAGAATGCCAGGGAGATTGCCAGGCACAGAAATCACGTTGCTTGGGCTAAGAAGATCATCTAGAGTCTGGGCAAAGGCACGCGTTTCTGAGCGCCTCGTGGGCTGTCTACACAGTCCGCTTATTCTCATGGGGACTTTTGTCCACTGCTCAGCTCTGACAGACAGTCCGAGTGCTGAATCTCTGACCAACAGCTGTTGGAATTAAAAGTTTCCGATGCATTTAGCTTCTCTGAGTGGTTTTTAAACCTGCAGTCCCAATGCTTAAAACTCTTCCTTTCATTAGGTCAATAGCTTCCACAGCAGAGGACAAGGGGACAGTCTGCTGGCTGAATAAAATGCAGGGTAAAGAAAAGTCTTTCATGGGGAGGGGCAGTGTCAGATCACTGGGTCCAGTAGCTCAGGCCACTTCCGATGAACCCCAAACCAGAAACACCGACCTGTAGCTGGCACTCGGACAAGTATTTCTGGTGTTTAAATCCTGCTGTGTGACCAGTTAATCCTGGAGCAAAGTTTTTATAAGGCCAAGAAGAACGCTTTTCAGAATGAAAATCAATCAGTCAGACCAAAGAAATGATTCCCCCTGTGACCTGTCTGTCCCAGGACAAGAATTTAGGTTCCTATCTTTCCTAAAGAGTGTCAGGGAGCAAGCAGGCTGAGCGGCCGGTGTTACAGCTCCGTTTACCGTTGGTGTTTCAGGAAAGGTATGTTCCTCCCATCAGCTCTTAGAAGAGAGATGCAGGTGCTTCAAGGCAGGTCTCAGAGCACCTCTGTAAGGCCCCCCGGAAAGGTGACACATCACCTGGCTAGCCCGCTTTCCCAGGCTACAGTCTGTTCTCTACACCGCATTCCTTCCTTCTAAATAATTTGCGCCTTACTGTTTCTGGAGGGAGCCCTGCTGAAAATTCCAGAAGAGAGAGAACGAGACAGAGAGACTGGATGCCTTTTTAAAATGCTCCCTGAATCGGTGCTGTTAGGGCCCCATCAGCCCTCTCCAGTACTTCTGTTTAAAAAGATAAACACAACTGTGGTCCTTCGAGGAGTGAATGTTCAACTAACGATGGTACATCCATATCATGGACTACTACTCAGCAACAAAAAAGAGCAATATACGCAACAATTTGGGTGGATCTCCAGGGATTGGTGCTGAGTGAAAACTAAAAAGCCGATCTCCAAAGGTTGAATGCTGTATGACTCCATTTCCATCACGTCCTTAAAATGTCAACACTATGGAGACGGAGAACAGGTTAGTGGTGGCCTGGGGTTAGGGGGCAGGTTATAAAAGGTAGCAGGAGGGATCCAGGTGTTCGAACTGATGCACACCTTAGCTGTGTGGGTGGCCGCACAAATGTGATGGAACCGTAAAGCCTAAACACATACAACACAGAAATGAGCGTGCTTAAAACTAGGGGAATCGCCTAGTGGATTACATCCACGTCAATCTCCTGACCGCGGTATACTGCACGACAGCTCTGCACGATATCATACCGCAGCGGGAAACTGGGCATCTTTCCACATCATTTCCAGCATGTGTATGTGAATCTATAATTACCTCGAAAGTTAATTAAAAAAAAAAAAGGATGAGCAGGTTGAAAGAGTGCACAGGCCAGCTTCAATCAGACACTCTGCGCGGCACCCTGAGACTTACGAAAGGGACCCAGGTGCCCACCACAGGATTCGCCATGCCAACTCTGCTGTCACACAGCGGACTGTGGTCACGTCAGATCTCCCTGCGAAGCCTCTGAGACCACAGGCGCCACTTTAGGGGTCTTGTTAAGAGTGCGGGCACATACCAGAATTAATCGACCACCGCCTGGAACATGAGTGCCACGCCACACGTCAAAGGCCTACTCCACGGCAGCATTTTTATAGGAGAAAAACAGACCATCGCTTATATAAACCATACCATACCGGGAACTCCATGCATTAGTACTATGAGTCCTGGGCGGTTGGAATAATTATATGAATCCCCTGATATTTTTTTGTCCTTTCCTTCTTTTTTTTTTTTAACGTTCAGGCATATTTTTGTTTGCAACCTAAAAAACACACAAATGCAGACTTTTGTTACATGCCCCCACATCACACTAGCTATTATGGTACAGTATAAGCACACCCGTATCTCAAGCAGACTCATAATTTTCCCCAGGGGCAGTATAAATTTCAAACCATTAAATAAAATTTTAAACTGTCCTTGTAGATGTTACTAACCCTCACCCCCACCAATGACATCACTGTTTCCATAGTAACTAATGCACTTCAAATTGGAAAATGCAGATGGTGGCTTAAAAAAAAAAAAAAACAAAAAAACAAAGCAGACAAAATAAGTGATAGAAACCAAGCATCTCACAGTGTAAGTGGTAATGCAGAACGTACCTGCCTCATGGGGCGCCAGCGCAGGGGCAAGCAATAAATATTTTAGTAGAACGCTTATGCTAACAGATATTCTATATAACAGTCGCCCACCAAATTACACGGTCGCCTTTGGGCACACGGCTGCCCAACTCACCGCATGTGGGTTAGCAGTGCGTATTCAACACAGCACAGGCACCGATCGCAGGCCGATTTTCCAAAGAGAATCACGTACTTTATTTGATGGTGATGCTGTAATTACGCCTGAGAGTAGCTATGTCAGGAATATCGGGATACCAGGTAGAAAGAATGCGGCTGCTCCCAGAAGAGAATCGGAGAAGACCGGTAAGGGAGGGAAGAGGCTCCAATTCCCAGGTCCCGAATGCAAGAAAAAACTACAAACTCTCTATGAAATGCAATGCTTCTCTCCTCCCTCGTAAGGTCCTTCTGACGAAGTGTGGGTGCTGTGGGTATTTCAGTGTCTGGATGTTGGCGAGTGAAGATTTTTGTAAGATTTTTGCAGACATGAAAATCCACGCTCTGAGTTGTAAGGCAGGAAGCGAGGAAGTGACAATTCTGGACAGTGTGACACAAAACTAGAGTCTGGTTTTCAAAGATCACAGAGTGTTTGATCTGTCCCTGTCAAAATGTCATGCTGAACACCTCACAGTTAACATTCTTCACAGAAGCTTCAAGAAGTTTCACCATTTAGTCTCTATGCTGTGGGAGCCACTATTTAGAAGACCATGAGATGGTACCATGTCCTGCAAATCCCCAAGGAGCTAT
>NW_011888815.1:1666105-1668033 GCF_000151845.1 Pteropus vampyrus | reverse complement strand
CACTACCCATCTCAACCTGCTGGTCAACCCTGAGCATTGAGAACAGGGGACAGCCAGACATTTTCATGAGCAGCACTTCAAAGAACTTCAAAGAACGACTCTCCAGTTTTCTAATATCATCAAGCAAGATGCAAATGTCGTCAAGAAAAAAACTGACCTCTGATGTACAGGACAAGTTAGATCGAACCGCAAGGAAATAATTCAGATGCATTCAGAATAGGGAATATTCTGCAGCATGTTCTATAGCATGGCTGAGCCAACCTCATCACAAAGGTAATGACCAAAAAATTCACAAGGTCAACCCAGTAGGAAAAAAGTAGAAGTAGCATTCTGGATGAAAAGACACGGAAAGCTGTGCACCTATGTTTGCAGCCGCATTATTCTAACGGTTATGATGTGGAAGCAACCCAGTGGACATCAATGGATGAATGGGCCGGCAGAATGTGTGTTTGCGCACAATGGAATACTAGTCAGCTTTACAAAGGGAGGGAATTCTGACGCAGGCCACGGTGTGAATGAACCTGGAAGATATAATACTAAACCAAATAAGCCAGACACAAAAGAGCAAATATTGTAGGACTCCATTTATATGGGGTTATCTAAGGTGGTCAGAATTACAGAGACGCAAAGTTAGAATGGTGATTGCTACAGGCTGAGGAGAAGGGAATGGAGACTCACTGCTTAATGGGCTCGGTGGCAAGGGCTATACGACAATATAAATGCATTTAATGCCACTGAACCATACACGGAAAAATGGCAAAGGTAGTAAATTTGATGTTATGTGTATTTTACCACAATAAAAAAAAATTGAAAATGAGACGAAAAGTCATATAACAAATGAAATGCATGATCTTTAGCTGGTTTGTGGCTGTTTATAAAAATCGATCGAGTTCGAGAGACTGAGCTGCAGGCAGAGCTAGAGATGTCAAAAGCAGAGCCAATGGAGATATTCTGGGAGAAGCTGGAGAAATATGGTGGGTACCAGTTGAAATTAGGCAACAGTTAATTTTGTTAGGAGTTATAAAAGAGTTACGGTTTTACAAGGAAATGATCGTATTTTATGAAAAGGCATAATGAACTATTTAGGGGTGAAGTGTCCTCATTTCTATAATTTATTGTAAGGAGGTTAAAAGTTTATATGCATATATTTGTGTGTGTGTGTGTGTGAGCGTAGATATGAAGCAAATATGCCAAATCTTAACGATTGTTCAACCCTGGGTGCTGAGTACACGGGTGTTCGCTCTGCTATAATTTCTATTTCTTTGTTTTGTTCGAGAATTTATAATACAGAATTAAAAATAAAGGTGGAGTAGAAGTGCCCCGCCTATCTCCCTGGGTCACTGTGAGGCCAAAATGACACAATCCATGGCAATTCTGAAACCCAGCAAACACTCCACACATATAAGACAGCACTGGACTCATTTTTGTTTCTGATGACAGAACTCAAACCCAAGATAAACAAACGCGTCCCCGACCAGGAGTCTTCCAATCAATATCAACACGTTATTGTTGCCAAGTCCTGCGGAATAACTTTTCAGATACGGGGCATGTAATTTTGTACTGAGATTTTGAAGAATGACCGTTTGCTGACGAACCGAACATTAATTAGAGTGTTTGTCCACGCGGGCTGGGAGCAGTCTGTGATTTCGGGAGGGTGGTTATGGCTGAATGGCTACGTCATGGCCCTTGTTCCTGAGCGGCTGGCGGTTCAGAGCGAGAACACAGTTGAGGGCTGAGGATGCAGGTAACAACACGCCTGACGCGGAGGCCCTCTGAATGCACACAGGTTCACTGTCGGAGACAGTGCCGGAGGAAATGGAATTCACAGCGCCCGCAAACGCTGTTTTGCGGTCACGGTGAAGGGGCGGGCAGAGAACGTGGTTCTGCAGCCCCAGGGAAGCTGCGCTTCATGTTTGCTACCTTTTCCC
>NW_011888815.1:1662034-1665910 GCF_000151845.1 Pteropus vampyrus | reverse complement strand
AGCAGGATAAAACGAAGAAGCCCGGGATCGAAAACTAATTGTCAAGCAGGGGAAGTGATTTAACATCTCTGAGCCCTAGTTTCCTTATCCATAAACCTGAAATAATGGCATTTACCTCACAGGGTTGCTGTGACAGTCTAATCAGACCCTTTATGTACTTCCTGGCACACATAAGATCTTCAAAAAAAGGAAAAGTCACTTCCCCTCTCCTGACTCCAGGGTGACTTGCCCCTATAATCTCGTCGCCCCATTTTACAGTTCTGAAAAGCAAAACAGAAAAAGTGATGAGAAATCTGGATTTCTAGTAGCAAAACAAACCCATCAACAACCCGTCATATAGAAAACAGGCAGTTGAGATATAGCAGAACACAGTGGGATATTACGCATCTTTTAAAATGATGATAGGGACTTCTCAATCAAAACGTGATACAGTCAATCTTCCATGTAAAATCTCACTCTTCCAAAATGTAACCAAAAAAAAAAAAAATGTTTGTAAGCAGAAATAATCACCAGTCAAAAAACAAAACAAACGAAAAAATAAATAAATAAAAGTAAGTACACACCCCAGTGTCATAAAATTCAAATGCTGCCTGACAAGGAAAGTTAAGGAACATTCTAGAGCAAAGCAGAACACGACCCTATAATAAAGCTCAAAACCCCGTATCCACCACCCTCAGGAAGATGAACCAGTGAATAAATAAAACTCCGCAGAGTTTTCATGAATGTTACCAAATTGGCAGAAGAGCGCCCCTGAGTAGGGGCCCATACATCCCTCTTTTCTGACTGGGGAATGGTGAAACCATCCACTGGGGAGAAAGCAGTGACTGGAAGCTATGAACCATGACGCTCATTATTTCTCCGGAAGGCAAGGAAGCCTCCAGGAATACACAGTGAAACCCAAGGCAGATCCAGGCCCAGAGCCTACTGTCCAAGGGTGTCAGACTATGCCCCCACACAGGAAGGCTGAACCACCGTAAAGGACATTTAAAAGATCCCAGAAGCAACTGATTCTTAACTGGGGAGAGGGAGAAGGCGTGACTCATTAGCGCCCCTCCGACCTCAACATCTGTCATGATATTTTGTGAATGGTAGCATTTGGAATTTCTTCCGATATGTCTACCTGAACTCGCCTTTATTTTAAAATGCTTCGTAACGATCACGTACTGTTTTTACAGAAACGACAAGGCCATTTTTCTTGAAAACCAGGACACTCGAGAACACCTGATGTTATGGAAAAGTGGCCACAGGAGTTTAGCGGAGCAAAAGCAGGTTCCTAAACAGAATGTGTCATGGGAGCTGACTGTATTATTAAAAAAAAAAAAAAAAAAAAAATTACAATCATAACATACCACGGAGAGGCATATGCTAAGCACACTGGACGGGTTGGTTACCTCACGGGGTATCTATTCACCACATCGTCTAAGGTGGGTGCACGTTCCATCTCAATCTTAGAGGTGAAGTCATTTGCCCAAACCCCCCCAAGAGTCGCGGGCGGCAGGACTGGACTTCACGGAGCCAACACCCTCTGCGGCTCTGCCCTTGACATCATGAAACGATGTGGGTAGGCCCAGAGAGACGAAAAGGCCTCACGCCCAAATGCTGATGGTGTGCTGTCATGTCACGGCACGATGGATGACGTTTCTCCTATTATTCTTTTCTTTTTTAATGCATCTATGTTTATCTGTATTTTCCAAATTTTCAACACATGTATTCATTGCGTAAAAGGCAAAACAGTAATGTCTTTATATTAAGGAAAAAAAAAAAGACCACGAGCATGAACTTGAAGTTCGAGTTAATGGCAGAGCCAAGGGATGTGGCCACACGAGACTGCAGAGTCTCAGCCAACGCTTGGATCGGCCATCTGTGGGCAGCAGGTGTGGTCCAACAGGCCAGAGGCATTCTGGCCGGACTCCACACACCCTCTGCTCAGGCTTTGAAGCTGAAGGGCCACCAGCTCAGTACATCCCCACCCCGGCTTCCTGGCCATGACACTGGGGCCTCGACTGAGTGGTCCGTTAGCTCCGCTCACATGCGGTCTTCTCTCTGGACCCTCGTGACCACTCCGAGGAGGGGTGCCCCCTCCCCAGCAGCATGCCAAGTCCTTCTCAAGGAGACTAGGAGGGGACGTTTGAATGGCCTCCATCCAATTTCTAAACTGTAAACTGCATGCCCACTTCTTATTTGGAGACATTTCCTGTGTGTGAACACAGCTTGTTCTGTTACCAGCTTTAAAGTTATCTAGAACTGATACATCCGAGGTCAAGCCAAAGTGTTAAAAAAAAAAAAAAAAGGCAATTATGATAGGACCTTTCCTAATTTTAGCTCATCTTGCAGAAATCTCATTTGTAGACAACTCAAAAGAAAGGTTGAATACAAAGGTGCTACTGTGTATGGACACTGCAGCCTCCCCACCTACTGTCCCCATCCTGGTGAGCACAGTGTTCCAGGACAGCCAGCATCCTTCAGCCCCTTGCTGTATCACGCAATGCAGCCACGCTTGCTTCGAGCAGAGTCTGAGGATGCCCTGACGTGCCCTCTCTCCACATGCTGGCAGACCAGTTTCGAGCAGCATTTAAAGGCACCACTTCAAAGCTAGGGGGCAGGGGACACGGATGGCAGCTTTGCCAAGAGAGGTGCAGACAGTGCCTGCACTGCTGGCTAGAGCAGAGACTCCCCGGTGCCAGCCCAAACGGGCCCCCATATATGGCCGAGGTCCTGTGTCTCCAGCTTGTCCCTTCTCCATTACAGATTTCCAGATCCTGTCCCATCCCAAGGACAGCCCCCAGCCAACCTCCTTCAACACTGGCCCCCTCTCATCCCATTCAACTCTACCCTGACCAAGGTTAAGAAAATCACTTTACTGTTGCAACCACAGATGTTCTTCTGCTCATCCACCTGGGCCATCTGTAGCACCACCTCCCACCCTGACAGAACAGTGTGCTTCCACGGTGAGAGCCCACTCTGCTCCGTGTACTTCAGCTGGACCAGCTGGGAGCCTCTAAAAAAGCCAGGCCACTGCCTGGCCCAGGACCCACAGTCTAATGAATGAGTAATTAATAAAAAATAAAAATAAATAAATTTACAAACATGCCAACTCCCCCACTAGGACATATAAACTCCATGAGGGCCAAGAATATGCCTTACTCTATACTGCTCACGGCACTTAAGGAAGTTGTTGAAGTTGATTAGTTTGGCAGAGACCAAGCTGAAGTCTTTTAAAAGGAGGCTGTGCTGAGAAATGCTGAGAATTCAACAGCTCCCACCTCCACCCAAAAAAACCACAATGAGGAATAAGATCAGAATGCTGATGTCTGGTCCTCATGTAACACATACCTGGCCAAATCTGAGACTGGCTGGCACAGCGATAGTCTCCTTCAGTCTCACCAAATGGGACCGGGCCTCAGGGAAGAGACAGGGCCAGCAGGAAAATTTACCAGGCCTGGTTCCTGTGAAGGAGTCCTCAGTTTAAGGGACAGGGAGATGTCCCTTAAACAACACAGACACACAGACACCAACACATACACATACATTCTCTTCCTCTCTGTCTCTCTCTCTCGCTATCTGTCTGTCTGTCTGTCTCTCTCTCTCTGTCTCTCTCTCTCTCTCTCTCTCTCACTCTGTCTGTCTTTCTATCTGTCTAAATATACACATATATAATGCTCACCCACATAGTCTGTCCGACCAATATCCCACAATCTTCCTATGCAACCAAAACCCTGTAGAGTTTCTTTCTCTGTTTTTGTTCTTTGTACCCTCAGCTTATTTGGGGGGCCTTTGCTCTTCCTTTTCCCCTGACATTATGGGTTGCACTGTGTCCCCCGAAAAGACACACTGAAGCCCTAACTCCCAGTATTTGAGAATGTGACCTTATTTGTA
>NW_011888815.1:1651644-1660964 GCF_000151845.1 Pteropus vampyrus | reverse complement strand
GAAATCTAAAGTATCAGAAGACAGATAAATGCATATATTTTTATCTGTTCACTAGATTAAAAATAGGCATGATACCCATTAGGAAACACTAAGTCGATTTTTAAAAAAAAGCAGGGGGTTGGGGATGTTTAAAAAGAGACTGAGAGAAATAGTGAATTTTCCCCGGCATTCGCCAAAACATTATTTTTATTTATATATGTTTAGCATCATTATTTCCAAAAATAAAATTCTTCTTGAATGCTTCCCTGCTCATAGCTGCTGGCTACCGCGAGCTGGCTCGGGGCAGGGGGGCGGGGCGGCGAGCAGCATTTTTGGGTGAGTTGCCTGTGCCCTGCTATGGCCTAAGATGAAAGCCACAAACGCAGAGCTTCCGCAAGTTTATCTTCAAAAAGACCTGAGTCTACGGCCATGCCACCCTGAAAAAGCTCGATCCCGTCTGATCTCGGAAACTAAGCAGAGTCGGGCCTGGTTAGTACTTCCTAGGGTGACCACTTAGGAAGACCAGGTGCTGTAGGCGTAAAACAAACAAACAAATAAACAAATAAATAAATAAGATAAAAAATAAAACAAAAAGTCCTGAGAACGGTCTTCCAGTGCAGGCCAGGGCCAACCTCGGGACATGGGGACAAGCTGCCTATCGGGCACTCATTCCCACCCTGTGTCATGGAAGTTTCACTGGGCTGCATGTGGATTCTGCCCGAGGACTGCTGGTGCCACATGTCACTCCGAGCCCGGGCGCAGCAAGGCCAACCTCCCCACCTGCTCCATCCACTATCAGCTGCAGAGCCACAGAACTGCTTGCTGACTTTCTGATCTATTTATATCCATCTCCACGGACTGGCACAGGGAAAAGGAAGGCGCTAATTTATGTTTTTCGTTTCCCAAAGATACCCTCCCTTTGGCTGGCAGGATAAGCCTCCCAACCCCAGCTCTGGCAAGGCAGCAGACCATGCCACCTAGTAAGTGGGGAGTCTTGTCCTAAATGTTTTGCATGAAGACAGGAGAGGCCTGTCTGAAGCACTTCTATATCTATTCCAACTGTCTACTTTCCCTTAAGTCTTTTCCAATGCTCACTCTGGGCACGAGATAAGCTCCTCGTCTACAGTTCAAGAGGCTAAAAATCTCAAACAGACCTTGTAATGAGCTGTGTGGTGCACCCCACACATGTGTGGCTCTGAGAAGAGGGTGGCATGACACGCCACATGGACACACAGAACAAGACAAAGCGCTTCAGGAAATGACACGGCCAAAGGCCGAAGCCCATCACGACGGATGGTGGTTGTCTTGCCAGGCGTCCCACTGAATCTCATGAGCAATCTCTCCAGCCGACCTCAGTGGACGCCTGGCCTCAGCAACCCTAAGCGGTGCAGTGACCACAGACCCAGGACAGCCCGTGCACCCCTGCAGAGAAGGGGTGCCGAGTTCCAGGGGGGTAACTCTAGGTAGCCCCGCGGGTCTGCTTCAAACAATGCTCTGACCCAAAACGCCCAGGGAGAGATTAACTCATCGACGCATTCTTTCCTTTACAGACTGCATCACGATAACCGAATCTTCAATAATGAAAACATACGGGTCCGCAGTGCTTAGAAATTTTCATCTTCATTACAGGAATTCTTAGCAAGGTAAACAAGATTTCAGATCCAGTATTTTAGAGCTTATATAATAAGTCAGAGGGCAGTTTTCCAATTTCAACTTGCTCTTGTTCAAGGTGGTAATTTCTCATTCTAATCAGCTGAAGACGGGAATGCAGCGGCGTCAGAACGGGGAGGGAACCCAACGATTAGAGAAGTAGTGCTCGTTTCACACAAGCCTTTCGCAGAGAGGAGGGAGAGCGGCAGACAGCAGCCATTCCCAAGGACATAGTGCGATAGTCTTTAACTGAACAACGCCCCTGGGACACTGTTCTCACACAAACCTAGCAAGTGCATACACGAAGGCAAAAATAATCATTGCTTTCTTCCTCAAGTTCCTGTACTTGTCGGCAGTGACTTAGGGAGTACAGATTTTGCCCACTGTTCTATTATATTCCCCAAAACTATTTGTCGAAAGCCTGCTCAGCTCCTCATTATTTTTGCTCACTGCACAGCTGGAAGCTCAGGCAGCTATGAAGTGAGAGCCACAGCAGGCTTTAGACCTACCCAGGAAAGGTTTCAAGGGTAACCTGCAGAGCCAGGTTCATCATCCCAAGACCCGCCCCAAAGGGCAACTTGCCAGACATGTCAGAACCTGCCACCATGTATTACAGAACTCACAGAACCCACATGTGGGTGGATGGACGGATGGACAGACAGACGTAGACACAGAAGATTGAAGAGCACACTCCAGGCTTTTTGGAATGGACTCATGCTACCCCCACGGTAAGTTAGACCTGCCCATCAAAGCAGCTGTCCGCATGGCCGGGTCTACGGCCATAATCTGTTTCTAGGACGCTCAGGAAATCAGGCATCCTTGTTAAGAGTCAGCACGTTCTTTGGTTCTGTTACCAGGTAACTCAAAAACGCCACTTGGGACACGGCATCCCAGAAGAAGAAGGTGTTGAGAGGTGTTGCCATGGTATTTATGAAGGAAATCACGCTGGCGAAGAGGGAGAGTCGGAGCCACACCCCTCGCCACCCCCCCACTCGAAAAGCAGGGCTTGGAGCAACCTAGGTTGCCTTTTGCTTTTAAATACTTCCAACGAGCAGCGACTGGAGGTCATACACGAGACTTCTGTGTGAAGTCCAGGGAAATTCTAACGACCGACTCTGACACCTCAGGCCGCGAAAGAGCCTGTTGGAAGAGCAGCGTTCCGTCATTTAGGAATCAGCTGCGATGGGTGCCACCGCTTCCCTGTGCTCAGCCCCCGCTCAGGAAGGGCTTCCCTTTTCTGTAGGGCTCCAGGAAACCACAAAGAAGAACCGAAACCAAGAAGACGAAGAACACGCTGGGCGTCGCCGCCGACTGCGGGGACTCCGCCCGCGCCCAGCGAGATGGTTCCGCTCTGAACGTCCCGGGAATGCCCAGAACGAAGGCTCCGGAGGCCAGGGACTTACAAAGCCGACGGGCGTCCCTCCTCAGGGAGGTCCGTGTTCTCGCTTATGAACGCACCTAACAGATACACTGCGACTTGGTTCACTGAGAAGAACCCAGTTCAGCCCCTGCCTCCCATCCTTCCCCATAAGACATATGCTGAGATGAGCAAATCCACAGCAAGGGACATCGGATCGTCTCAAGATTCGATCTGCTTCCGAGAGACCAAAAAGGATCCAGAAAATGCCCACGACTGTGCCTGCCGAGCCCTGCTGAGTACTGCAGAGGACTCAGGTGACAGCAGCAGGTGCCACACGAGACTGGAGCCCTTCCTGGCAACCAGGGCCAAGCTCCGAGGTCCACGTCTTAAACAAGGCTGCCTAGAGGGCAGCACATGTCCACGACATATGTCCCTTGGTCCCCTGCTCCTGACACCCCAGGCTGCCTTGAAGTGTAGAGTTTTCATCCAGAGAAGCAGAGCAGGGTACCAGCACCCAGATCTTTAATTTGCATTGCCCAGGCCTCATACGATACCCTAAATCCTCAGGTCCCTCCAAGGGGCGTCTGTTGTGCCCAGGTCAGTGAGCAGGGTCATGCCATTACTGTTAAGGCAACTGTTGAACACTGCAGCCTATAAGAAGCACCCTATTACACATCCACTTATTTAAATCGCTCCACCCCCTGTAAGATAGGCTCTATCATGATTTCCATTTCTTCAGATGAGGATATTGAGGCTCAGTTAAGTCAAGTCCCCAGAAGCTGGTAAGTAGCAGGTCCAAGTTCAAACCTAGGTCATCTGACTCCAAATCCAACCATCTTGTTACTGCTCCTCAGCTGTCTGCCACCTAGGAGACTGCCCCAGCCTTCTCCACCCTGTGGCCACGGACCACAGCAACAGATGCCGAGGGCCTCCCGGCCAGGCATCAGGGCACCTGTCCTTCCCAGCCGTCCCTGTGCTGCCCCTACTTCTGATAAGTCGTCAAGATAAACACCACTGTGGTGGGTTCCTTTCCCACAGGACCAGTAATTTTTATATCATCTTTAAGGTACAATAACAAAGAAAGAAAAGAAAGAAAAGAAAGAAAAGAAAGAAAAGAAAGAAAAGAAAGAAAGAAAGAAAGAAAGAAAGAAAGAAAGAAAGAAAGAAAGAAAGAAAGAAAAAAAGAAAGAAAAAAAGAAAGAAAGAAATTGTCATGTTTATAATAAGGCAATAAATAGAATTAACAACGGGTACTTATTTCTTACTTTTAAGAACTTTTTACCTTCCAGACAAAATGTTCATGCAGAATAAGAAACAATTGAGTGTACAGTTCCCTACACCAAAATCAAAGCTCGATTGAAACAACTGTATTTCTCATTTGTTGGGGCTACAAAGTTATTGTTTGTAGTGAATACATAGACCGTATCATTATAACTAACAATAGCCAGTATTTGTCAAGCTCTATGGACTTACATAAAATCTAAGTGCCTCGATCCACTTACCCAATGAACCCAAGTCAGTGGTTCCACTTTTTTTTCCTGTTTATCATCTATTTTGTAGACACAGATATAGAAACAGAAAGTGAAAATAAATTAAAAGGGCAAGGATGTTTTCTTTCTGGCCTAGAGATTACCAAAGGCATTTCTGAGAGGGAATGACATCCAGCTGACTTGCCTTCAGGGGCATTCTGAATCCATGCGTCAGCCATACAATCAAGATTACCACCGAAATGTCCCTTAACATCTTCAAAAAAGTCCAGCGTACAATATTCGGTGTACGTGAACCTGCACCACGACAAGTAGGTAAATACATGATGCGTGCAGTCATGCACAGAACATAATCACATGCATGTAGAAAGTATGAGCAGGAGGCACCGTCAGTCCTGTTCTGTCTTTGTAGGAGTGTGGTTATTACATGCAGTGGAATCTGTACAAGTTAACTATGTTTGAGACATTGGAAGTTAAGGCTCTACAGAAACATTGTTTATACAGAGTTTTATCCTCCATCACGGCAAGGGCTGAGCACCTTCTGTATACCTGCTTGCCCATAGTCACGTGACAGGCCCCACCCTCCTTGCCTGGCACCTCAGGGAGCCCTCAGAAATCCAAGGACCAAGGTCAGCTCAACGTGAGTACTTGCCCCTCCCACTACCTCTGCAGGAGGCCTGGCACACACCCTGAAACCAATGCCAACTTCTGCTCTATCTCTGCAACCAGCCGATAATATTCACAGATCTTGTCTTTATTCAAGGCCTTCATCTGTGTGAAATGCAGCTGTACCCTCATCATTGCCTGTTACATGACACTTGTCCCCAGGCCAGTCTGCCAAGTGAACCCAGTCCCTGAACAAGACAGCGCCTCAAAGCTGGCTTTAAGATGAGTAAGAGAAATTCACAGAGACCCTCTTGCTAAAACTGCCTGTGCCCAAGAGGAAACGTAACTAGCCTCATACAGAACAATGCTGTTCCAGCAATCGCAAGAAGATAAACTTAGATGCTAAGCAACTGATTAGCAAGGCGTTGCTCCTGGGTGAGGCCTCTGGGCCATCCTCCTTATAAAGCTGCAGCCCCCACCCTTTGTGGCACCAGGGACCAGTGCTCCGATAAGAATCTCATGCCTGATTGATCGGAGGTGGAGCTGAGGCGGTGATGCTAGTGCTGGGGAGCGGCTGCAAATACAGATGAAGCTTCGCTGGCCTGCCCCCTGGCCCGGTACCAGTCCGTGGCCCAGGGGTTAGGGACCCCTGTTATAAAGTACGGAAAATTGAAAAAGGGTAGAGTTAGAAAATTTGGGAAAGAGATCCTGCTCATTTTACAACTCATCTAGTTTCTTTGATTTCGTTTTACACATAACCACCCCCCCCCACACACACGCACACCAACTAAGGTTTGCATACAAAAGAGTTTGAAAGGAATTTTCAGAAATAATTTTTCCCCTAAATAATTATTAGCTAAACATTTTCAACCAAGCTATAAGAAAAAAAAAAATCAGGGTAATTTTATTTCTCACTACCTGGGGCTATATAGTAATTATGCAAATGGCAGAGAATTTGTCACTTTGAGTAACCGTAAGTGTGTAAAATAATTCGATGAAGTAAAATACAGTTGCCTTAGTCATGGTACTAATTTGACATGGCTTTTAAAAATGTGTGTCAGCTATCTGTTTTTGAGTTAGATACGCGCAAACCCATCTTCAAAACGATGCTTTTTTAGGGAGAAAAAAAATGTAACGAATCTAACAGCTTCACCTCGCTCGTTAACGGCAATCCCACTGAATGCTCTCTCAGGCCTAAAACAGCAGGGCAAAAACTGACTGCAAAGCAGTGAGCTGGAACCTCGTTAAACATCTCGCTACTCCGTCCCCACAACCTCTGACTTAGTTTTTGCATAACTCTACAGAGATGGAAATGCCTACCCTTGGCTCATAGGGACTACCTGTAAGTCCCACCAGAGATGCAACTGGCCTTTTTAAGTTTTTATCCTGAGGAAATGCGTTTGCATGGGAGGGTTAATCATACCTGCCCAGAAGTGGCAGAGGCTTTGATTTCCTATACACATCCTTATCTGCTCCAAAGCTCAGTAATTGGATAACATTCATGAACCTCTATATGCAGCACTACACTCACTGAACGGCCTGGGACATCTTGGTGGGTCTCCACGCAAAACGTTATAAAGTGCACGCGAAATGACTCTCTCTCTCTCTCTCTCTCTCTCTGCGTGTGTGCAGTTCCCACAGACCTCTGCCCTCTCCAAATAGCCCAAGCAGATGTTACATCCTTACAAGTAGGTCATTTCAGACTGCAGCCACCCAAAGCAAAGACCCAAGCAGAGGAAAATAAAATGCATGCTCTATTCTGTACACGGTGACGATCAAACTGAACAGGTCTCTCTTCTTATACTGAAAAAATATTTTGTAGCCAGTCAGGCAGTTTAAGAGACTAGGAGAGTACATCCCTAGGACTAGAACATTCCTTGGCTTATCTGAAGCATAATTTCCACTTAAAACATTTGCAAGAATAACAGATTTCGAAATCCACACCTGGCGCCCAGAGTACCTTATATTGTCACCAAGTCTGGCCTTCAGGGTCAATGTCAATCATCTTCTGTACGCCCCCCTGGGAGAACCTGACACTCAAGCAAAGTTGCTTGTGATCTGCCTAGCTTAAGAATTGGCAACTTTCTCATATAGAGGAGTTCCCGCCCTGGGCAGGTTCTAAAGGGAAAACACACACACACACACACACACACACACACACACACAGAGTCATGCTTTTCAGTTACTTCTCAAATCACAGACAACTTCCTGCTTCAGTTTTGAATTTGGGAAGCTGACAACAGTGTCACTGAAGACACTGGACAATCTGTCTTTTCAGAGAAAAAAGGGAGAAATGAAATGAAGCCATCAAATATTTTTTTAAAAAAGGCATCTGGGAAGACGAAGTAAGAAAGTAGCTGCACAGACTTTTGGAATCGAATAGGAAATAATGTCATTGGCATAGAATCTGCAACCATACAGAACACATACCTTGCACGTGGACCCCGTGTGTGTGATCGTGCATAAACACTGGTTCTCAGCTTTCCTAAGAAAGCCTGAGAGGAATTAAAAGGGAGAGATCTGTCTTCCTGCAAACATTCTGCAATGTTTCATGCTCAAATTATCCATCATGAAGTCTCACATAGTTGAAGGGATAACAAACTTTTTATTCCACCTCCCAAATAACAAATGAAAACTTCCAAGTGGCCCAGAAGAACAAAACCCACAGCAAGGTGACTCAGTTGACCCTGGCAAGCAAACTATTTATTTTCAAGAGCTTCAGATGGCAGTGAAGAGAACAGGACAGCCAGGCAAGGCAGAGCCCTGTGCACCTTACGCCTCCCCTCCTAGTAATCGAAATGAATTCAATTTCCTCTCCTGAGCCTCCATCTGCTTTCTGCCAGTCACCTGTTGACTCCTGACACCCTACCCCTCCAAACCAGGCTTTCCACCAGCCCACGCTGGAAGTGCCAGCAGGCCCGCAGTAGGGGGACTGAATTCCTCTGCCTGCCACTCACCTACTGTGGGATTAAGGTCGACTTCCTAGACCCTGGTGCCAGCCCTGCTTGTACCTCCACCACTCGCTCCATCAGCCCTCCGCTTTGTAACCTTCTAAAGGGTCCCTGTTCTTTTGTAGGCCACTCATCTGGTTGAAGACCAGCTTCATCTCTTTCTAAAACCCTGAGATCATTGCAAGCGAAAACGAAGCCGTTTCCTTCTCATTCATGGTGTGAAAAGTTCTGTTGGTGTTTGCCACACATGAGTAATGCACTCTACTGAAAAAAAATTGGTTTAAGGAAAACAAACTGTTAAACCGGAGGCAGCTGTTGATATACTAATTACTCTCTTTTAAGCACAGACCGACCTGGTTAGGAATCGCATACTTTGTACGTATGGTAGGAAAGACCCACCTATATTTAACAATGTGCATTTGCATCCTAATAATACATGTACCTATTTTAACAGTCAAATTCTCTCCAAAGAGAGAATAAACTGACCCCCAAGACATGGTTTTCCCCTACCCAAAAAACTCCAAATGCCACAGGTACTGTGCGCAATCGTGGACCGTAACTTCAAAAAAGTGCACCTTATAAAACAAAAATCTAAACAGAAAAGAAAATGTGCTTTCAGCTACCGGGTTCACCTGCAGCGTACATGTCATGAATGCACAGACGGGGACTTAAACATTACTCGTCTCACAAGGAGCAAAGGAAATGCATCTGATTTTCAGAAGCCCTGAAACTCTGTCACCCCAGGAATAGAGCTGAGCTTGAACAACCCTGTATCATAACCGCATAACTGACTATAACCCCACACCACAGACCAAGCAGCTTGCACTCCCCTCTGACAGCAAGCCCCGAGTCTTAGGAGATGGTTTATGAATAGCACAGGGCACCCAGTGCCTGGCCCTCATTCACTGTCACCTACAGCCAGAAATGAGGGGTAAGCGGTACCGTCAGGAGGAGCGCGGTGCTATCTCTGGATGTGGTTATCCCACAGCCAAAATCGGGTCCAATTCCATCTCCATCGAACTTGCTCAGTAACACTCAAAGTCTATGACATTTGATTCCAGTTTCGGGTCAATAGTCAAGTAATGATTTAACACTATACACTCTGAAAAGCTTTCTGCCTAGGTAGGACTGTGCTTGGGTCAGCACGTGTCCTCTCCAGAACCCAAGTCGGGACCCCCGGTGCGGGGCAGGAGAAAGCGCCAAAGTAGGTACTTGACAGTGCTGAGTCATTACAAGCTGTTCCCTCTTATCTGTCATGCACCCCTGGGCCATTTGAGCATTAAGATC
>NW_011888815.1:1639838-1649814 GCF_000151845.1 Pteropus vampyrus | reverse complement strand
GGGTGCCCCGGAGGGAGGAAGGCCGTGCCCGGCCCCCAGGTGGCGCTGCGGGGCATGGGGCGCCCCCGCGGGCGCTGGGCGGTACTGCAGGAGGGACGCGCGGCGCGGAGACGGGGCGCAGAGGCGCTTCGGGGAGCTAGACTGCAGGGCGGGGGCTGTTTCTAGGAAGAGAGAACAGACCGAGTACCCAGAAAGAGGTTGGCGCGCGCTCTCGCCTGCGCCCGGTATTTCTGGGGACAGATGTTGTGCTCTAGGGTTTGGGGAGGTGCCAGAGGTCAGAGCTGCTCGCAGCTTCTGCAGCCGGCCGGCCTCTGCTCCTAAAGCGCCCCAGACCGAAAGGAGGGAGGCGCAGAGAGACACAGTAAGAGGGGAAGTTCGATTCGTTGCACAGACTAACAGTCGCCCGCCAGCCACAGCGTCTAGGCGGCTGCAGGGTCGCAGCGACCCCAGCAGAGGGCCTTGTCCAGCCCTCCGTCCGCCCTGAGTCCCTCGGGATGCAGCGGCGGCTGGAGCGATGAGCCACAGGCCTGCCTTGGTCCTCACTCCTAGTGTTGTGGCCCTGGACACCTTCCTTGGCTTTGGCCTCAATGTCCGGGCGCCAGGGCAGCCGCTCTGTATAAATCATCACCAGGAGTTGGGGTCACTACCGTTAGGATCTGCTGGTCCTCAGACGGCTTTGAAAGCTCAGAGGAAAGTGGGAAAGACTGGACAAGTACCAGGAGGCACTCGGCAACTTCCGCCCGGTCCACTGGGGGGCTCAACCAATCATTTGAAACTACTTTCCTTAATCACTGAGTCAAAATATCCACTCTCCTAGGCTCCTGTGCACCAATGCAGGCTTCACTTTGAAACTGAATGGCAATTAACACATCCGTAATTTTCACTTACTCCCAGAGAACTTGACTGAGAACGGGTGGCATAATGATGGGGGTGTCGACTTGGCATACTATTTAAATGTAAACTGCTTCCTCCTTCTGCGGTTCTAGACATGATGTCACCTGGGCTTGGTGTCCCTCTCAGATGCTCCCCTCCCCTTGTCTGGGCTGCCCCCATCCGCATGGGCTCCCCCCACCCACCCACAGAGGCTTCTTCCATTTATCCCAAATCCTGTCACCGCAACTACACCATTCTCCAGGAGTCTGTGGCCTTACTTCTCCCCTCACCTTCCCCTCATTCATAGCCAACTTTCCCACAGCATCCTTTCCTCCACCCCTGGCCCTTCCACCATTCTGGTGTCCTGAGAGTGCTCCCTCACTTTCTCCTGAGAAGACCCGTGATGAGCTGGCCCTTCCCTCCCTCCCTCCACACTGAGCTGCCGAACTGAGCTGAGACAGTTTGCTTGTCTCTAAACAGGGATCCTGCTGCTGTTGAAATGACGCTCAGAACCCATTAGAGTCTTCAAGTCTTATTTACATTCGTACTTTGTTAATAACGAGAGCTAATGTTTATTGTGTGTTTACTCTAGCCAGGCACCCGTTGGTTCCAAGTGCTTCACCCACATTTCCAGTTTGATGCTCTAAACTAGTTAAATTAGCCCTGTTTTACAGATAAGAGAAGGGAGGTCCAGAAAGGTTAACTAACCTTACCAATGTCACATATTGAGTCAATGGCAGAGCCAACCTTTGAAACCAAGGTGTCTGCTGTCACAGCCCTGGTTCTTAATGACTTCTTACATCCTGTCTCATTTATCACCCAGTGGTCTGTTTCTGGGTGGTAATATGAGGGTGGAACTCACATCATTATTATATTATATATGGAGACACAGAGATGTGTAGTGAATCGCCCAGTGTCACATAGCTCAAAAGGGACAGGACTTGAATCTAATTCCAGCTCTCCTTGCTCATGTACAGTCCAAGAGGGGCACACGCTTTTTTTAGTTTTGACCATTTATTTTAGATAAAAACTTAACTTTCTTTAGAGAAATCAAACACTTTTGCTGGCAGATAGAGGATTCCAGATTAGGGGTGTGGGGTCTTCCCTATAATTAGCTGTAAGCAGCCATGAAAATAATTCTGTGCCTGAAGTCTTAAGAATAATCAAAGTTGGCCTGAAGGAAATTAGGTGTCAGCCTCATGACAGTCAGAAAGAAGGAATTTAACAGGTTCGATTTCCTTCCTTCATGCTTAGCCTTTATTCACCTCTAGAGCAGGGTTCCTGGGATCGAAAGGTGGGTTTACGACCAGCGGGCACTTCTGCTCAGCTTGTCTCGTACACAGACAGAAGGAGCAGAAGAAAAATAGTATCCAGCCTCGTGTCTGTGTAGCACGTGACTGCAGACAGAGTGCTTTGATGTCCCGCACCTCACTCACATCCCCCAACAAGGACAGCTGGTCTTATTAGTCCCATTTTACTCATAAGAAAGCAACAAGTGGCTTTGGGGAGCTCGCAGCTAGCAAATGGCAGGTGTTGAAACCTGCTTTTTCTACTCCAAATTGGTGGGATTAGCGAAGAGGGGGAAGGAGATTAAGATGGGAGCTAGGCCTCCCATGATCTGCAGCGCCCCCTCCAACCAGCCTCTGAAATGGACAGTTGACCATCATGTGATAAGTAAGGCAAACAGAGTTTAAACCCCACCCAACGCATCAACTGGGTGACCCTAAATGTTGCCTTGGAGAAATACCATAGCCACCACCTCCAGGCTGGAGCGTTTTTCATTTGTCTAGTCCCCTAGCAGTGGATGGTGAATTTACGGATGATGGGCATTATAAATGACTGTGAGGCCCTTGTGATTATTTTTGTCTCCTGACAACTTTTCTGGGCCAGGTGACTTTTCTAAGGGAGTCGAAAATTCTGCTAGCTAAAGCGATGGTTCCATGATTCCTTACTTTGTTGGCCACTAGAGAGACTCCAAAAACATTGAGAAGCCACGTAATCTGGAAATCTGATCTAGAGAAGTATAAAGAAAATTGGGTGACAAGGGACGATCAATTGGCTTTGAGTCCTAAAATATTACTAAGCTGTGATTAGGATGTGGAGACTTTTCCTCCCCCACGCTGGGAAGGACCGTCAGTTTACTGATGTGGGAGAAAAGTAGGTGAACTTCATGGGCACGGGGGAAATAATGACAATATCTTCCACTGTTCCTGGGCGAAAGCAAGATTTCCCAGCAAGCAGCCTCAGTGTAATCCCACACAATGAGACACTGTTGTTCACATGAACCATCTTTTGCCAGCTTCAATTTTGTTCATGGGCAAATACAAAGTTGAAATAGAATGCAAAGAATGACTTCTGATTGTCACTGGGTGGAAAATAGATGCTTAGATTCTTACCCTCCGGGTGGATTTTTTTTTTCTTTTTCTGAAATATACCAATCGTATAGCGTGTCCAACCATGGACAGAATTGGGCCTAAGCCAACTTCTTGGGCTTGAAACTAATATTTGGGGTGAGCTGAAGCTTATTTCCTCTTCCTCAGAGTTTTTCTCATGCCACCCGCCACCTGCCCATTAGCTAGATTCATATGCCTTTCTCCCACATAGCTTGTATTTGCTACTTACGATATTCATAGCCCTGTATTGTAAATTATCTCTCTTAATATAGTATAAAGCTCAGCAAAGAAGTGAAAAGGATAAATGTCAGTGTAGATGCAGTTAAAAAAATGGTGAATTCAAAATCCACATGGAGAAACAGAAGAAAAAAAAAGAACATTAATGGACACAAAAAGGAGAAAAATGAAAAACACCATGTTAATAAATTTGAAAAAAAACTGAATTAAATGGATATTTTCTTGGAAAATTTTACCTGACCCTGAGATAATTGCCTCTAACATCCTGCTGTCTAAAAATTTCACCAGTGATAACTTTCAGACTTTCACAGACAGACAATTTCGTATTACATGATTTTTACAGATATAAAAAACGAAAGCAAAAAATATAAAGAGTCACTTTATGAAGTCAGTGTAATGCTGATATAAAACTGACAAAGATAACACAGCAAAAGAACAATAAATACTATTATGATTTTGCAGTGCCATGTTAAACACTTCAATGACATGATGAAAACCAAAAGATAAGCCATATTATCTTTATGTTGCTTAGTGCTTCTAAAATTTATACAGATAACAAGTAAAAAAAAAATTAAGAACATATTGAAATAGGAAAACTGGGGCCATTAGATTAAGGAGGCATGTCCTACTAGATATAGTGCAAGCAACATTGAACAAAGCCGTACGGCACTCGCTCAAGCACTGGTAGACAGATTGATCCAATAGAACAGTCAGCCCTGAAATAGACTCTAGTATGTATCCCAGCTTAATAAAATAAGTACAACAAAAAATGGAAACAGAGAGGTTATCCATCAAACGGTGGAGAAAATTAAGTCAAATTATAGCCTCACCATGCAGTGGCCCAAAACGAAATCGACGATAAACACAGATGGATGAAAGAACCACACGCAGGCAAAAAATGTAAGTGAATAATTATCAGATCTTTGGAGAGGGAAAAAGATCCTTCGTCTTCTCTGTTTTCCAGCTCTCATCGCTCAAAGCAAGGGTTCTCCCAATTCTTTGTCTAGAGCCCCGTGCCTAAGTGAACAGAGAAGAGGGTATCCCTGGCACACCCGCAACGTGGTGGCCCCCAGCAACACCTAGCCGTGGATGGAAACTAAATTAATAGCCAGAGCAAACCCTTGGAGAGTTCCGGATCCCCTAATCAAAGAGATTATTAAGTCTGGAGTTACCCAGTCAAGGAAGATCGCTGTAAAAAAAAAAATTTTTTTTTAAGAAAACCAGGACTTCTAGAAGGAGATACGTTAACCAGGCCGAGACAGGGAAAAACAGCGCTTCTGGGCTTTCGGTGTTCTCGTGGGAGAGGCTATCTCAAGACGACATCTTTCTGCTTTTGTCTTCCCATCTGCCAACCGCTGCAAGTCAACGACTGAAATCTGTAGAGAGAGAACTGGCAACAGAAGAAAGGTGGACAAAATATGGGGGTGCACGGGGACTGAGTCCCAAGCCGAGAGGCGTCTTCGAGACGCGTGAAGCCTAGCTCTTCTTGCAACAGCAAAAACGCAACATGTCACCGTCCTCAGGGGCCAAACGCACTGGGGGACATTTCCCAGGGGCCAAGGAGACATCGGGGGCGAGAATGGGAATCGGCGTGATGAGAGCCACGAGGAGATGGGAGGACAGACCACGTGCTCAAAGTCCTTGAATGTCAGTGTGACCTGACGACCAAAGCCAATATCACAGCTAGAATGATGAAAGAAAGAAGGTTCGCGCGGAGGTGGTTGGTCGTGTCGATGTACTGGAAAGTCTTAGAGGTCGATAAAACCTCATGCTGGAAGAAGAGTCAAATACGGCGCCTTAATTATGTTAATAATATTAGGAAAAAAAATCAGTGTGAGCTCATGACATAAAAAAAAAGCAGTATTTCTCCAGCTAGGAGTGACCCAACACCAGTAGCATTTTGTTGGCTTCCTAGTCTCACATGAACTCCTGAATGCCCAGATCTGGATCTCTAGTGTCTCACTGGAAGGGAACTAAAACTCCAGGGGTGTGCACATGCGGACATGCACACGCGCACACACATGCACACACGCAGAGCAGAATGAGCCTGGAGTACCCTATCGTCGCTAGAAACAGAGATACCAGAGACAGAGCTAAAAGAAAAAAGAGCTAGCTTAGAAGTCCCTCCTGCCCCGGCCAAATTATAATTTGAGCATCCAAAAGGACATAATAATTGTGGTTAACTGAAATATGATGAGTTTGGGAAAGGCCATAATTTCCTAACAATGTTAAGAAAAAAGTTAACGTAAAGTATGCTGAAAGTAACGAGTACGAGCATACACATTTGGCTATAAAGGGACCCGTTTAATTTTTTAATTAATTTTAATGAGAAGAGGTTAATGTAAATCGGTATTCTCTTTCTTCTATTAATTCTGTTTGATTTTAAAACATGGACAGGAAACTAACGTCCGTCTGCCTAAGCAGAGAAGGAGACATATGGGGAACGTGACTTAGCCAGGCTGCACTGGGACAATACACAGGGACTTCCAGGCACCGGCACCCACACACAATACCTCAGCGGAGAGGAGGTTCGAAACTGTGTTCCATGGTGGGAAATTGGCCAAATGTCTTAAAAAAGGAAACATTCATCGTACGACCTTGGTTCTGTCTCTCCTGGGAGATAAAAACCTCTAGATGTTTCCATGAATTATAGTGAGACTTTAGTATGGCACCCATACATTTCAAATAATGCCAAAAGACCAGGGTATCCCAGTGTTCTGGTTATCACAGCCAGGGGATGATGACCTAGGTCATGCTGGCCAAGAAAGACATAAGCAGGAAATTCCAGGCTGCTGAAAACTAAAAGCCACGGGGGAAGTGTGGACCTAAAATTTTTTTAAATTGATGTACAAAGAGATGATCTTGAAAGTTGCAGCCTGATGTCCGTAGCTTGGGTTTGAATAACTTCGAGAGAAATAACCAGGATTAATGTATATCCAAGAATTAATTGGTCTACTGGATCCTGCAAACTTGCCTGTCTGAATGGATACTCGTTTTCTTTTTGGTCTGAGTAAGGATAATATACCCTTGGACAGATTTACAATGAAGTGCTGTACTGCTGTAATGTCTGGAAGTATAGCAGTGGCATTAAAATAATACAGAAACAGAGAAGAAAACAAGATATTGACATTTTAGGAATAGGTTCAGGTATGAGTATAGTAAAGCATTTTTTGTGGTCATTATATTTGTGTGTTTTGTTTGTTGTTTGATGTGTTTGAAATGCTCAAAAGCATGTTGAGTAAACTAGAGAGTGAAAACAATGCTTTTTTAAAAAAATATAACACATCGAGGATTTTTTATGAACCTTGCGAGGTTGGTTTCCCTTGCAGCTGTGGGCGCAAAAGCCCGATGCCAAGGGGTTTGGGAGTAAATGGAACAGGCCCGGGATTGGGGTCAGGCAAGTGAGGATGAAATGGAAGGGGGTACCAGAAAACTAACTAATCAAGATTAATAATATCCTAAGGCAGTGTTGTTTTTTTTTTAAAAAAAAATCGAAATTAATGTAAAAAAGTTTGTGATAAACAAAATATCAATATTTTAAATACTGACAGGGTGGAAATTAAAAGAGTGTGCACGCTGGGTTCTTTTTCTGAAGCTGTCTGTGCACAAGGAGGGAGAGAAGTCATGCGAGGGGGCGACCCCAAGTCCGTGGAAGTGAGCGGGCTCGCTTGCTGGTTTAAAGATGGGAGAAGCTTGAGTACATTCATATGCTGAGGAGGGGACCCCAGCCCTTTCCTTCCTCATCCAGCAGAGGAATTTGGGCAGTGCAGATGGAGATACAAGATGAACTACTTTCTCCCACGTGCATGGTATTGGGGTGAGAGGAGGAAGGGAGAAGCTAAATGTATTTGGGAACGAGGGGTACAGAATGGGAGCTTCTGGGAAGCCAGGGGGTGGAGCAATACTCGGCCAGCTCAGTTTCTTTCCTGAGCCAGACTTTAGAGATAACAGACAGCCTGAGGCAAGTAGTGGTGTCTGGAGAGGTGACCACTTCGCCTGACTGTGTGACTAGATTCCACTGACGACAGAGCTGGCGTTGGGAAAGGTAAGCTTCTTTGAAGAATGGAAAGGACCCCCCCTTGATAGGAAATGAGACCTGAAGACAATAATGAATGAGGTTCACCTGGCCAGACTTGGGGCTTTAGAAGATGGGCAAAGACCTATCTTCTAAAGATAGGTCAAGACAAGACCTAGTTCTCACTTTCTTGGAAGGAGTTACATTCCCGGGCAAAAGGGAAATGTTCTTAGAGAGGAGGAGGGTTCGTAAGTTTATTAGGGGGAGTGTAATTGAGTGTAAGGGGTTTTTAAAAAATGTCAAACAACTTTATTGATTAACCCTAAGACTTCGTGCAAAGCATGACTTATTTTTCCTGGTAAATTGAGCAACAGTTCAGACATGATCCTAGGAAAGACAGGAGGCATATGCTACATCTGGACGAGAGAGGGCACGTGTACAGGCAAGGCTCAGAGAGGAAGATGGGAAACACCTGCCTATCTGCCCTGGTGCACTGTGGGAGGGAAAAAGCAAAGAGGAAGTGGGGAGTCAGATGTATGTGCACTGACATCCTTGCTCCAGGTTGTGGATTATGCAGCCGCTTACAAAACAGACCCAGGCAGCCACCACTCTTGGCTGCCTTCATATTTGACCCTTGTTTTTTCTTCTTTATATTTAATTGTTTTCAAAATATTATTGTGTGCATTTGTAATCCATTGCAAATCTTCATGGGATGAATAGTGATATGCATTCATTACGGAAATACATAATAAAGGAATAACCAGTGTCGAGGCTCAGTCCAGATCATTGTAAGGTCTTCAGTTTAAGGGTGAAAAAAACTGAGGGCTTAGAGGAGTTTATTTTAGGAATTTAAGAAGTACAGTAGAATCTCAGCTTTTCTATTTTTTTCCCTGAGAAATCTTGTGGGGTGTGTGTACGTGTGTGTGTGTGTGTGTGTGTGTGTGTGTGTGAGTGGGTGTTAGGGGAATCATGGGCATAGAGTTGGTGCTAATAGTGCTGAATAGTGCATGTAACTAAAAAAGACAATTATATATTCTTCCATGTTTTCAAGAAACGGGAACATACACACACACACGCACACATAACATACACACACCATATGTCAGTTTTCAAAGAATTAGAACACGATTAAATTCGCTTACCACTAGAAAATGCTGAATATAATTTTAATCTTTCTTTGATGATTCAGAAGCTATTTTAGACTCTTTATGCCTCTGGGTTATTACTATGAACATAAATTATTATCCTGCAATTCTTCAATATCTAGGTTGTTCACATTTTTCTGATTATTTTATCATGAATGAAAGTGGGCCTTCTATAGTACTTTAATTACTATGCAGAACTAGTAATGAATATGCAGATCATTTTAGAGTATGATTGGTCGCCTTACAGGGAAACAATAACATTTGTTCTAAAATGGAAATATATGTGCAAACTTTGCTAGTCATCCCTTTTAAGTGACTGATTTGTACACACAGTACTTGAGGAACATTATTCTGGCTATGTTCTTAGAGGACATAGAACGCAGGATAGAAAAATTGGAAGGCTTTGTGACAGTCCACATAAGAGACAACTCTCTAGTTTAAGAGACTACGGAGGGACTAGAAACGAGGATAAGTAGAGTTGAAAATTTGCAGAGGTACACCCACAGAACCTCATATATCCAACAAAGTTTAATTTTTTTTTTTTCCTATGATGTGCCTGGCATTGTGCTAGGCCTTGGCGGGGCATCAAAAGAAAATGTATTTCTTCTTATAAAGTAACTCAAAACTAGAGATGGAGGCATGCATACACCAAACAGTGGCTAGGGTGTCACAGTTGATGTGGAGCCCAGGAATTTTTCTGGAATTATAAGATCCCCATCCATCTGAATTAACTTGCATAAGCAGAGGAACGGAGTGTTAGAAAAGCAAGGCCAATGTGCAGAAAAGACGATTCGTATCACTGGAACACAAGGTTTCTAAGGGGCTTAATAGGAGACAGGGCTGCGGGATAAGCAGGAACGACATTCAGAGTGCCTTTCTATGTAGCATTAGGGAAAGTATCCCATAGGCCACAGGAAAATGCTGAAGATCTGTAAACAGAATAATCTGAGCAGAACTGGACTTTCGGTAAATAACTGTGCCAACAATAAAGATGATGACATAAAGGGAAGAGGCACACGTGAACCCAGAGAGAAAGCAAAGGATGAGAGGAATTAGAGAAAAGAGCAGTCAACTAACTGTGCTGGAGACCACAATGAAGTTAAGTCAAGGAGGAGCTGTGGGGAGAAATGCCCGCTGTTCCAGCAGTTAAGAGGTTATTAGCATCCTTCGAGAAGGTGGAGTCTGTGGAGAACAGGTGCATATTAACGGGCTGAGGAGTGTTAAAGGAGGTGAGGGAACAGGAAGGAGTATGTGCAGCTCTCAGAATATGGGACCTCTAAAGAGAGAAGAGATCAAAGACAACTTTCACTTCA
>NW_011888815.1:1631121-1639218 GCF_000151845.1 Pteropus vampyrus | reverse complement strand
CCAGAGAGCCTGTGCCAAGTTTTGGTGACTGGGTTAGTGGCCTTCATTGCATTTGCACGAGAAATCTATGAGGTTTGGAAAAACCTAAAAACAGGGGCCAGCCCAGGTTCTCTGCTCACCTCCCCTGGGCTCTGAGCCACAAGATTCAGATGCTAGGCTGCCCGCCTCCAAGGGCTGTGCTCTCTCTCTCATCAAGCTACCTCTTGTGGAAGGAAGATTTAGAAACTTTTTAAATTATGATAGAAACTAAAATGGAGAGAAGAAAAAAAGGAATGAAATAGGAAGGAATGTGGAAAGTCAGTCCTCTGAGGGTCTCTGGCGGAGGCCTGTGAGCCGGTTTTCAATTTGCCGTGTGGTAGGGGGCCACCTCGGGCTCTTTCAGAAGAGGCCACAGACACAAGTGAAGCTAAAGGCTTTGAAAATAAAAGAGAGGCCTCTTCAGACAGTCTTCATAAGATAAGAATGGCGGATTTTTGCCCAATGATTGGATTCGCAAAGAACACGAATTCTAGGTGAGCGATTTGTCATCGCTAATTCAGGGTGAGTTGTAGGACTATGCGTTCAGGGATTTGGATGTTCAGGAGGCTGTCATCTTCCTCTGAGGTCCCACTCTGCCCACAGCCACTGGTGGCCGTTTATTGAGTGCTTACTGTGGCCTGGCTTCACATTCATATGTTTCCCCTTTATTCCTTACAACTGCCCTGTGAGGTAGGTATTTTTATCCCTGCTGATACATGTGGACATTGGAGCCCAGAGAAGTGAGAAAAGTTGCTTAAGGGCATATGGTGAGTGCAAAACCATAATGTGTGCTCAGTCTGTGCTGATCATGAGGGTAAATTCTCAGAACCAATATGCTCTACTGCCTTTTATGCATCTTTTTTCCCAAATGTTTATTTCACTGACTTTCTCACTAGACTGTGAGCCACTTCAAGGCAGAACTGAATCTTATCTCTGGACACCTGAAGCCTAGGACAGTGCCTGACACAGAGTAGGCACCCAAGAAATATTGGAAGGAAGGGATGGAAGGAAGGAGGGAAAAAGGGAAGAAAGGCTAATTATTATTAATATTTCATGTCTATTCTGGTCTTTTTTATATGTAAACAAATCTTTATATATACTTAATATGAAGGCATTATAATATATATACTATTTCATAACCCATCTTTTTCATTTGTAGTGTAAAGTGGGCTTCTATGTCATTAAACATTTTTCTACAATTATTCTGACATTAAAAAAAATAATCTGTGATCCCTACTTCCCTCTTTTCTCGCCAGAAAAATAGGCTACTCTTTGGGGAAATACCAAAACACATATCAAAACCTTGGGCCATGCAAGCTTCTAGAATTCTATTCACAACTTAATTCTCACACATACACAAAATATCCATTCTGGAGGTAGAACTAGATAGAGTTATACGGACAAAGATTGGTAAGATTATTTCCAAATTTATATATCTCATCCCAGAGACACAGCATTTCATGAAATGGGCAAAAAATTCCCAAAACAGCACAAAAAGGGACTGTCAAGCTCTTAATAAATTCCATTGGCACTCAGATTTATACGATTCAAAAGGGGAGAGTAGGTTACCATGAAGATATTTAGACATGACCACGTCTGGTGAGTGTTCACTGCATGTTGATCAGTGATTGGACTTGGTAGGTTAATCTCCCTTAACTGTGTTTTCAACAACTCGGCATTTTGCCATCCAGGCACGGTGAAGGGCCAAGAACGTGACCTGGAGCCTTAGAGCTTAATCCTGAGGGTGCGCTGTGTTTGGAAACTCCAGGGAGAGCCCCGTGGATCTTGCCTGGATCTGGGCACTTTGCTTCTACAATTCTGAACCACCCAAAAGCCTCACTGGCAGTGCTAAAGGTTCGACTTGTATAAAACCACCTAGAGAGAGGGGGCCCCGGGAATCACTTCACTCTCACTCAGATTCTTGCCTTTGTGTACTATTTTTTGAACTGTTCCTATCGTTTGGACTTGCCAACCGAGTTTGGTACCTTTGGCTTAGTCCTCAGCCCGGATGATAATAATGATGATAAAATAACAATTCATATTTTTTTACACACCTACCATGCACCAGACACAAGATAGATCGTTTGTAATCTTAATAATAATGCTTTAGAGACTCAGTTCACGGACGAGAGAATTGAAGGTCATAGATGTGAAATGGCTTTCCTAAAGGCCAAACCATTGATAAAGGGGGGAGTTGAAATTTGCAATCAGGACTTTGTGATGCCCAAGCTTTGCCCTTTATTCCACAACACGTCGTTTTTCTAAAGGTTTCATCCTAGGCACATCTTCTGTCCTTTGCCACTCTTGGTTTCCTTGAGAGAATATTTCCCTTTAGCTCCTAGTCTCGGAAACCAAACCCTGGACGTCACCCTTCTTCGGGCCATGCCAGTCCCTCGTAAAACAAGATGACAGTTTCTTCAATTCTGCCAGGCAGAGATACTATCATTTCACGACGGAGTCTAAGTTCTTTCACGCCTGCCCATGATGGGCAAATTGGAGAATGAGGTTGGGATGTGGGAGGAGGAGGAGGGCTGTGGGGCATAGGGAGGATAAAGGGACAGGGGATGACAGAAGAAACCTATGCAGAGACCGAATGAAATGCAATAGCCAATCGAAGATTCTTTGGTGGCACAATAACCCATTAAACGACAAGACCCATTTATACTGGGACCTCATCCAAGGGTGCATTTATTTAATCATCATCCCTCCCCTCCCCTCCTCTCCCAGGGCCCTTGGGTATTCTTAGCGCCAAGAAACATGTGGTCGTATTTCATAATCAACTTGTCCTAGAGGGCCTGAATGTGTGCAAAAAAGCCAGCTCACTTAAAGAGGAACAAAGACTAAAAAGTTTGCGGTTATTTAAAACGCCTCTATTGAATGGACTGATCAAGGCATTGGGGACCTTCTGTGATGGCACTTAAAGGAATAAACCACATGTAAATTTCAAAGACAGTGTTAGATTCCAGGGTCATTACAACTTAGGGCCATTTTCGCCAAACGCAGTCCAACGATGGTCTCAAAAGAGCTGTTGCCTCCGTGTGGACGAGAGAAGCATTTTTCCAATCCATGAGCTACTCCCAAATTTCACACAGGCAAAAGAATATCAGTGGCTTTCATCGTAGACCACGTCTGCCTTGGACACAGAGATGGGCCCCTGCTGATCTCTTTGTCTTAGCCTGGTTACCTCAATGGTACCAGGCAGCAAGGACCCCTAGAACTTGACCCACTGATGCCTCTGAGCATCCTGACAAACCAACAGCAACTGAGCTGTTTGATCCAGCCACCGTTGGTCCTGCTCTGACTCTCTAATGTCCTAAATGCCCTTGACTTGGACCACTTTGAAGTCACAGGACTCCGCTTAGAGCTCTGCGGTAAATTCACAGAAAATGCGTTAGAAAATGGAAATCTCTCTCCACTGGGACAAGGTCTGAGTTCGTGTCAATTGCCATCCAGCCATCAGGAAGTCCATGCTGCATCCGCTCGGGAGGAGCATCATGGGGAGGAAGTGATTCTGAAGATGGTGATGGGGCACTACGTCTCCTGTGTAATTGCTGTTTTCCAGTCGACTGTTAGTGATGTGAGGCTCGTACCGATCGCAAGAGCCAGTGAGATGGCTCGGATGCAGTCTTGCTACTGCTTGTTCATTCCCTTTCCCTAATACGAACAAAACAGGGCAAGAAGTACAAGTTTCGGCAGATCTCCTCACGTAGCCCTCGACTTTGATTTAATAACGACCAAAAAATTCCATAAACCTGCTACCTTTGAGAGTAATAGGTTGTCTTTTTTATTCTATATATCTATCAGCTATGTATGTATGTTTTATTAAATTTATCAGGGTAACATTGATTAATAACGTCATATAACTTCAAACGTACAGCTGTATAGTACGACATCTGTTCACTCGATCGTGTGCTCACCACCGGAAGTCTAGTCTCTAGCCTCAGCCCTCACCTGCCGTCACATTTCATTCACTGAGGACTCCATATTGCTTTGTAGGCCTCTTCTGTATCCTGCACTTGCCCAGTTCTAAGCATCTGGACACACTTTCTCAATGCTCTCCCTGCTTTGCCATGTGCTATGTCAGAGGCGGGACTCTTCATGATCCTTCAAAACCCACTTAAATACAAACAGGGCAGCGGTGATAACAAAGGTAAAACCCTCCATTTGAACGTCAAGGTGAAAACCCCAGGAGGAAATATTCTCAACTAAGCTCTCAGCTGTCTATTCATTCATACCTGGCAGGTAAGTAACAATTCAGCAAATATTTGACTTAATTTTTTTTTTTTTTTAATTCAGACACCATCTTCTTTGAGAAGGTCCAGGTCTCTTCAAAATACCAAGTGTAGACAACTAGGGACCCAGGAAAGCTTGGCACTGACACGGTGCATGGCTATCATATTCAGGGGGCTGTGGCTACCAGCGTAGGTAGGGTTGTCATAAACTAGAAAAGAGCCTTAGTTCTTAGCCTGAAGAAATTTGGGGTAGAAGCATTGAGAAAAGCTAGTGGGGCTGGAAGTCTTGTTTTTTTAAACCCTTATACTCTAATCTCCCTAGTTCCATGCCCATTCCTTGGTTTCCAAAATATGCTATGTATAATTTTATATATTTCCAACACAAAACTAAAAAATACATGGTTTTACATATTTCTAACACATCACCCATTGGTGCTTCTACAGCCCAAACCTTGCCTCTTTGCAATTGAAAGAACAATTTTGTCCCATGCTTAAAATGAACGTCTGATGAACATATTGCCAGAGGCCATTTTGAGGCCATTCTTCCATATCTGCAGGAAGTATAAAACCAAGTCAAACAAGTATAAACAGAATCTTCCTGGGCACCTTCGAGGCCAATTTCTGCACAGCATAACGTCCAAAAGACATAAATTACACTCAAAAGTCTCAAAAAGTAATGTAAGGCATGCCATGGGCTATGTCATAGGCGGGATCCTTCAAAGCTCAGGTAAACAGAAACAGGGCGGCGGTGATAACAAAGGTAAACCCTCCATTTGAACGGAAGGTTCTTCTGAAGAGGCAGGGATGAGGGAAATGATTTAAAAAACATACCGGATCACGATATTCTTAAAACTCAAAAGGATGATCCACTAAACCCAACACATTGGCAAAATGAATTCTTCCAAATGCATGCCTCTGTGAAATCTATAGATACATAGTCAGTGAGGCCTGCCCTGCAAGAGTAGGAATAAATGCTAGAGATAATGGGATTAATAAGGAATGCAGGATAAAATTCATCGAGTTATAATTTGTGCTATTTTCTTTCTTCTCTTTCTTTTTCCTTTTGGAACACTTCGGGCAATAAGATATTTTGTTGGCTTGTTTTTGAAGGCAGTGAGCAGACAGTCACAGGCAGCACTGAGTGAGCTCTGATACGGGGAATGACCGTTCGCTGAGAGACGGAGGAACACTGTGGTAAACGGAGAAACGCAGCGATTGCATGCGTGCTGAAGATCTTTCGGTTAAGATGTACCAGAGAGAAAATTTCCCTAAGTGCTAACTTGAGCCTAAATAAAACGACAGAGGTAGGAGTCCAGACCATCTTCACGGAGCAGGGCTGGCGCCACGGCGTGAGACGCGATCAGTTCTCAGAAGTGGATTTTCTCACTTATCGCCAGGGACCTAGGCACTGTGCCATGCACTTGGCATATGCCGTCATGGGCGACTGTCACAAGCCTCCTACAATGGAGGTGCTATGCTTCTCCAAACGGAGGAGGAAAGCGGGGCAAAGAGAGGGCAAAGTAACCAGCAAAGGTCAAAGGGGCTGGACTTCCATGAAGCCTCTCGACCTCTAAGGCCAGACGTGTCGCGCCGTGCCCTTCGACTGGATGCCCATCGCTTCCTGCGGTTCCCTCATTCATCCTTTTTCTTTTTAAGAGACTTAGATTTAACCTGTAACACTGTATATCGTGCAACATGTCGACCCGATACATCTACGGGATCCATTTACATGTTGCACTGTGATCACCACTGTATCTTTAGCTAGCCTCTCTGCCACATGGCGCCATTTCTTTCTCGTGGCAGGAACTCTTAAGATCTTGTCTCAGCACATTTGATGAGCGTAATACAATACTGTTGTCTATACTCACTATACTGCGAGTTAGATCTGCGGGACTTATTCATCTACTAGCTGCAAGTTTGTACCTTAGACAACATCTTTGATCCATTCCATTAACCACTGCAGATTCCTTGACCTCTCTAGGGTCACAGCCCGGTGTAAGACAAAAGCAAGCGTCAAGAAGCTGGGACTGCAGAGCCGCCCGGGGGTGCTGCCTGTGGGTCTACACTGAGCACCTTCTCGTGAAGGTATTACAGTGCCCAGGAGTGAGGAAGAGGGCTGGGAAGGGCTAAGGATCCTTTGCATTCTGAGGCCCTGCGGGAAGAGAATCTGAACTCACATGGATGAAGATGATAATGAGGCTCTGCTAATGAGTGCACGCCAGGCTCGCAGCATGCTGATAAATACAGAAACCATCTTTCTAAGACTTCAGCTAAGCCATTTACATGCTGGTCCCTCTACAGGTAAGGGCATCAGGCTTGCCAGCAAAAGAACAGGGAGATGAGGCTTCATTAGGGTTAAATTTTGTTTGACAAAACCTCGACTTTTAAAATTTGAACATGCAAAACTGTGTAGTTCTTTGCATTGTGAAACAATTCCGCTTGCTAAGTCTATTCAGCTCCCATAGGACATGGTTTGGGTTATGGAGGTTCAGTCAGCATCACACTTTATACCACAACGCGGGATATAAAATAAAAGATAGACCCAGTTTTCCCCCGTGAGTTGGAAACTCATAGTGAGAGAGAACAATTATCCCAAAATATTGGGAATATTTGCAACCAAGGTACAGACTTTTAAAATCCATGTCTAATTGTTCTCCTGTCCACGGAGATGACGAGGTTTCTAAATCTGTCTTGGCATCCTTGTCCGGCCAAGGACAGTGACATTTTCACCTCTGCTCACCTCGCCCTCCAAAATCTGGGGCAGCCGGCAACACTATCCATGTTTGGGGCAGCGGAGACGTAAGCCACAGCCAAGGGGCACACCTGGGTCATAGCTTCAGAACCATCTCACATAGCTGTTTAAAATTTTAAATCCACACTTAACCCTTGGGCCCCAGGCCTGCACTGGCTCAAATCAAGGGCACAGAGGAACAGTCTGAGCGGCCTGTGTTGCCGCTACGTCAGGAGGGTCAGATGAGCAAACCTCCCCATGCACCACACCGGTTTTATAATCTCAGCGGGAATTTACTCCAGGTTCTGTTTCACAGATGCTCACACTCACCACTTGCTCTGGGGCCTGGAAATAGCCTGTCCTCATTAGAACCTGCAAATGCCCAAATGCCCTCCAAGAAGCTCCCCTCCACTAAAAGCCCGAGCCCCATTTTGAAGCTCTGCCCATCTCTGACCTGCAAATCTGCTTGTCCATCTTGATAAGAGAGTCTACCCATTTCTTGCTTCTATGCATTGACTCCTCAGACCTAGAAAACACTGCTCATTTCTCCTTTGAAATAAAGCTTTTCTTCCTCCATGATCCTACAAGATCTGACCCGCAGGGGGACAGTGACACCACCTACTTTTACTTACAGTTATATCTCTAGTATGTCGCTCGCTTAAATAACACCTTCTGTGACTGTACCACCAAGCGTTAAGACAGACTCAAAGGCCACAGTAACTAGACCACTGTGAGACAGATAGGTTCCTGGGACAAAAGAGATAGCCCGGAACAAATCGAAAGATGTGTAAAAATGTAATTCTCTTTTACTTATTTTACAAACACTTATTGGGAAAGTATATGCACCATACATGATAATGGGGAAAAAAAAATGATGAGTAAGCCAGGTATGGTGCCTGTTCTCATGGAGCCACCAGTGGGTGGTAGAAGAGAGAGAGACTCGAAACAAATAGTTTTATTTGTAATTAGTGCTCCAAAAAGGATGAATTTTGTGCTCCCATATGGAAATATATATTCTAAAAGCCAAATCTGTCATTTATTTTACAGTTGAATTACGCTGCCATGTTACCGTCCCATCTTCCAGCCCTCAAAGCCAGGAACTGACAAACTATGGCC
>NW_011888815.1:1629552-1631071 GCF_000151845.1 Pteropus vampyrus | reverse complement strand
CGTCAGGAGGGTCAGATGAGCAAACCTCCCCATGCACCACACCGGTTTTATAATCTCAGCGGGAATTTACTCCAGGTTCTGTTTCACAGATGCTCACACTCACCACTTGCTCTGGGGCCTGGAAATAGCCTGTCCTCATTAGAACCTGCAAATGCCCAAATGCCCTCCAAGAAGCTCCCCTCCACTAAAAGCCCGAGCCCCATTTTGAAGCTCTGCCCATCTCTGACCTGCAAATCTGCTTGTCCATCTTGATAAGAGAGTCTACCCATTTCTTGCTTCTATGCATTGACTCCTCAGACCTAGAAAACACTGCTCATTTCTCCTTTGAAATAAAGCTTTTCTTCCTCCATGATCCTACAAGATCTGACCCACAGGGGGACAGTGACACCACCTACTTTTACTTACAGTTATATCTCTAGTATGTCGCTCGCTTAAATAACACCTTCTGTGACTGTACCACCAAGCGTTAAGACAGACTCAAAGGCCACAGTAACTAGACCACTGTGAGACAGATAGGTTCCTGGGACAAAAGAGATAGCCCGGAACAAATCGAAAGATGTGTAAAAATGTAATTCTCTTTTACTTATTTTACAAACACTTATTGGGAAAGTATATGCACCATACATGATAATGGGGAAAAAAAAATGATGAGTAAGCCAGGTATGGTGCCTGTTCTCATGGAGCCACCAGTGGGTGGTAGAAGAGAGAGAGACTCGAAACAAATAGTTTTATTTGTAATTAGTGCTCCAAAAAGGATGAATTTTGTGCTCCCATATGGAAATATATATTCTAAAAGCCAAATCTGTCATTTATTTTACAGTTGAATTACGCTGCCATGTTACCGTCCCATCTTCCAGCCCTCAAAGCCAGGAACTGACAAACTATGGCCTGTGTGCCTAAGGTAGCTCTCCTCTTGTTTTTGTAGGGCCCGTGAGCCAAGAACAGTTTTTACTTTTTTAATGATTCCATTTTAATGGTTCTGTAAGTGCCTACAACTTGTCTTTGATTTTGCCTTTGGGTCTGCAAAAGCTAAACTATTTACTACCCATCTGGTCCCTTGTGGAAGAGTTTGCCGACCCCCATGTGAGCTCAGAATGAACCCTATACCCTTAAGGCACTAAGTGAGGTGCAAAAGGGGGTGGTTGGAGACTTTTTTTTTTTTTTTAACATGTGTAGTTGCAGGAACCACAGGTTGTCTGTGTCAGGGATTTCCAGGCTGGGCTCTGCTCATTTTCATTTTGAAACACAGACAAGATAATTTTCTAGAATAAATTTTTTAAATCACTTAGATTACATATTAGAAAATTTCAGGTAAAAATGGATCCTTCACCAAACTGATCGCTGCAGTTTCCTCTTTCATAGTCACACAATGTGAAAGACCCTACTGAAAATGGGACTGCACGCTCCAATGCACCGCTGTTCAGGTTTTCATTCATCACCCACCCATCCACCACCCATCCACCATCCATCCATCCATCCATCCATCCATCCATCCATCCACCCACCATCCACCCATCCA
>NW_011888815.1:1628717-1629080 GCF_000151845.1 Pteropus vampyrus | reverse complement strand
ACAGAAGAAAGCTAGATGCATGAATAATTACACTGAAACTCAATTAGTGATATGATCTAGTTAACAACCACATGCCTCAGAAAAGCTGGGCGTGGGTGTTCTCCCAGGGTGTGGCAGATGTTTCTCAACCCCACCGGAGGCCCAGAGCTGTGTGTGGCATTCCCTCCCTCTCTTGTTTGAAGGCTGGAGGAAATCCTAAGGGGGCTTGTTAGTGCTGTCAAGCAATTGTGCTCTCTCACTCTCTCATGGCAACCAGGTGAACTGTGGCTGCTGGTCCAGCCCGGCCAGCACCAAGTTAGCACCTGGTAACTAAGGACCCTGGGGAAATTCTAACCAGTAATGTGTTTACAATAACAAGATACA
>NW_011888815.1:1626965-1628428 GCF_000151845.1 Pteropus vampyrus | reverse complement strand
TGTATGTATATTTGCATCAACATATTTTACGAAGATGTGTCTAAGCTGAAGTCAGTCCTTCAGCAAACCAAATATCTTTTTTTACACTTAAAATCATTCTTTTTTTAAGCACGAGTTCGGTTTTTCTTAAAAATCATTTTATTTAAAATTTACAGAAGGGCTATCACTAGCTAAAGGCCTACTTTGATCCAGACTTATTTCCTAGTCATAACTTTCTGAAATAGATGGTGTTGATCTCATTAGAAAGATAAGCAGAGCCTTAAAAGAGGTTACGTTTAATGCTTTGTCCACACAGCTAGTAATTACTGAAGGCGCTATTTGAGCTCAGCTGCCTGATTCTGGGGTCATTTCTTTTTCTGTCATCTTACGCTGCTTCATCCTATTGAGGAGAAATAACTTCAGCCGAAAGATATAGCTTCTCAGTCCTTGAGGGATCTGGAACCTGGAATGGGCCGACCTTGGAAGCTTTGCAGAACAGACCTGAACAGAATCGCCCACATAGAAGGGCTGAGTTCCACGAAGCATCCTTACGTGCGGCCAGTGAACAGTGTCCACAAAAAGCCAGCCACTTGTCCAGCCCCCAGGTTGTCATCGAGTCAAATGACCATCACAGAGCCGGCCAGGTCAGCAGTCAATTCCCAGAGTGTCACTGTCCCTGATCTTACAGAGAAAATAAGTTCAAGAAATGACTTCCCTGCTCTTATGGTCCTCATACAATTCAGTTTTAAGTCCAGTCAAGTCCCCAAGGAAATACTTACCCAAGAACATGTAGATATAAAGGAAGAATATATGAGGAATTCAGACTCAGAAAACAGACACAGAGGGTGGAACCATTTATGTTCCGGACGAGTGTGCCATTTACTAAGGGTTTCTGACAGTATAACAGCAATCTCCTCTAGTATTTTTCAAAAAAGACCAAAAGGGCAGATTGGCTTTGTTCTTCCTCTCTCTCGGGAGTACTGCTGTTTGGTAATCTAAGGTCTGACAAAGAAAGCCTGCTAACTCCAGCCGCCGCGTGGCCTTGCACACTCCAGGGGGAGGAGCGTGGACCACGAAGTCGAACCAGAGGGAGATGACCTTGGACCACTTCGTGGAGGAGAGGTTGTTTGTCCAGAGGAGAACGTGTCTCACCAGGGAGAGTGGGGTATTGGCATTTTGAGGTCAGACGGGGGCGTGGAGGAGTTTTACATCACTGACTGAGGGGCATTATCGATAAAAGCTGACTTTTCTGATGAGAAGGAATTCACTCATCAGCAACATATTTTCTATTTAATTTAGCGAGTCTGGAGATTGGTGACCTCTGTCAATATCAGGGCTGAGGCAGCCTAAGGCCTGGGAATGAGGTAGGGAAAGTGGCAGAGGGTGATCAGGACTCAGGGTAGGAAGCAGCCTTGGGGTGGATGGACACTTCATTTACCTTGACTCATCCTGTCTTGATGTGATGGGCAGGAAAAAAAAAAAAA
>NW_011888815.1:1622384-1626527 GCF_000151845.1 Pteropus vampyrus | reverse complement strand
GATGCAGGTCTCAGAGCTGAATCTACAGGCGTGTAAGTGCAAAGTGGTTACATGTCAACAACAAATTATATTCGTAAATATTCAGCCCTTTTATCTGCAGTTTGTTTTGTATCGTGCCTGAATGTATTGAGGAGAAAGATGATTATCCTGTCACTTAGGGAAAAATGAGATAAGTATATTTAAAACCCATACATATAAAAAGACCTGCTCATTTCCCCTGGCTCTGAGAAGGCAGTAAGAATGTAATTTCCTTATCTGTAAACAACTTACTTAACCTTTCCAAACTGTGCTCTCCTTATTTGCAAAGTGAAGATACAAATAAGGCGTAGGTTATTCTTAGGGTTGTTGATAGTCGCTTTTAGCCAATGACATTGGCTTTGCGTCCATCTTGGAAGAAGCCCCCTGTGGTGGAGGTGAGTAGGCACACAGGACATTTCAACATGATACAGTAAGTCCCACGATAGTGCTACATTCTGTCACATGAGGACCACTCTGGGGCTTAGGGATTAATGTCCAATTGCCTGAAGCCAGCACCAGAGCTGCGCCCTGAAGGAGGAAGAAGACGTAGTCAGGTGGAGAGAGGACCACAGATTCAGGGAGCACCTTGACCAAAAGCGGGGGGCACAGAACACCAGAGGAGATGCAAGGAGAGGACCAGCGTTCCAGCACAGCTCTCTCCTGGGCGCTAGGGAGCTGACTAACGAGAAGAAGGGTGGGCGGGGAGCAAAGGTAAGTAGGAAGCAACAAAGCGACAACGCTCTAAGCCACCTGTCAAACGCTCATCGAAGACTTTCCAGGACCAGAGGTTTTGACAGAGAACAAAGCTGCGGGATGAAGACAAAGGAAGACTTTCTGACATGGAGCTGTGCTCGTGGTGTTCGGCGTGATCGCGAACGTATTCTGCGATTTATCAGAAGTTGACGAACGTGGGGCCACAGCTGACGGCTCAGCAGAGCTGCAGGCACTGGGCTGATGGCCCCCGTCAGAACAGAAGAGGGAAGTGCAGGCTGTGCCCTCCTCGTCAGACGAGGAAGCTAGGCAAAGTGACGGAGCTGGGAGCCTGTCTTTGGTGGCTCTCCCTGCACCTGTGGGCAGACGGAACTTCATTCAGGCCCGGAGACATGCTGTGTGAGGGGCCATCGGGCCAGAGATGAGTGAGAACACGAGGCATCTTGAGCCTAACATCCCTCCCCCTTAAATCCCTACATGGCTCATCAACTGGATCTCAGCTGAGAAAAAGGGAGAGTCCAGCAGAATTATTATTTTAATGATCTTTAGGCATCAGAAATTCTCAGAGGGAAGCAGCTGTAGAGGTATGCATATCTGGGAATACTACATACTTTCTATGTGAATATTATATAAATGGAAAGCTTTGGAAACGTGAAGAGGTTAGATGCATATGTATTGCAAACGGCTGAAAATAAAGTTAGACAAAGGGCAATATCAGAATGACCCCGAGTGGGGAAGGGCAAGGAATATTACAACTCATAATGTCATTTTGTGCTCCAATATCATATTTCAAGCACAGAGATATGTACAAATAATAATAGTAATAATAGAACGATAAAATGTAACTACCACCCATCTTGGTTAAATGGTACTATTTTTCCATATTTGGTTCAGATATTTAAAAATAAATAAAACGTATAAGAGAAAACCAAAGTTCCCTTTATAGTTTCTCTAATGCCACTTCTTACCCACCTCCTGAAAAAAATCACCATCCGGAAGTTGGTGAAATCATCTCTGCACAAGTTTTTATACTTTTACCATGTACGCACGTGTACATGAACAATACATTATTTACTTTGCATGATTTCACAGTTTATATGAAGAATATCTTATTATATGTAACCATTTTGGCATTCATGCTGAGGATTTGTGTTGAGATTCGTCTGTACCGGTATTTCTAGTTCATTCCGTTTTAGCTACTGTTTACTTTCCATCCTGTGAACATTTTATGCTTTTTTGAAACTCATTCTCCTGTCGATACATAGATGTTTTCTTTCCTTTTCTTTCGATTCTTTTCCCTTCCCCTATCATACATATGCTATAATGACATTCTTCTGCTTGGCTCCTTGTTCTCACGGTAAGTTTCTCTGCGAACAGGTGGCCTGGCTGGGTCCTGCAGCATCCACGTGTGTAGATACTGCTGTCGGGCTCTTCCAAGCTGCATAGAGTTCACTCCTCCTGTGGGCATCTGAGACGTCCTTTCTCCCCTTCTTCCTCCAACTGTTCTTTGCATAGCGTGCTTTCCTGTTTCAACACCCACTGCAGTTGCCCACCTCCGGTTACTCTCTAGTCGGCCGGGGATCTTTCCGACGATGGCAACTCCAGACCGAATGGGATGCACTTGGACGTGATTTCATCCATGCAAGGCTTGGCGTGCCTCTCTCCTCCCATAAGCTTGTCAATGAATTTGTTCTAGGGACCCCCCTACTTCATCTTCAGCAACAACATCCTCTGCATCTCACACTGTCTGTCCTCTCATTGGTCCATTAAAACACCAGTGGCCTGGAGGAGGCTAGTAACAGTTCTCTGAATCTGTGCCATTAATTCCTAACTTTCTTTGGAATTGAGACCTTTTTAAAAATGAAAGCTGTAGACACACACACACACACACACACACACACACACACACACACACACAATTTTACATAAAATTCTGGAAGGTTCATTGACTCCTAAATCAAACCCGTGGATCTCAGGTTGACCCCTACACTGCTGTGTTGAGGGATTCAGGAAGAAGACGTGAGGAGGTTTGCCCTCCTGAAATATGTCTAAACTTGGGACTACTGGACAATGCCCCCATGACCTAAAGATCTGTAGGAAATTTAATAAAAAATCAACATATGTTTAGAGTTGTTAATATTGTCTTAATACAAAATTCTGATTATTCTCCATGATGCTCTCTTTAGATAAGGACACAAATTAGGATGGGTGTGACGTCTCAGAAGCTGCCTCCTTTTGGAGTGAATGCAAAATTCCAGGCTCTTGAGAAAAGAGGAAATGAATACCTTTCTCGAAGAAGCTTTGTGCCAAATGTCCATATTGTTTTACAGTCCTTCCCATGAGCGGGGAAATGGGCAAGAGGCCAGTGAGTTGTTAGATTAACAGTTAAACGGTGGACTGTTAAAGAGATTTCCTTTTTCAAAGCAATGTGGGTTCACGGCAGGCAACGCCACTCACCCAACACTTGAATCATCACTCGCTGATGTCAGTAGTTAGACATGCTATTTAAACTCCAGTGAAATACAATCAAAATTTGGATTCGTTCAGAGTTTTATTCTTTGGTGCCCACCTATGGGCGTGCTCACCTAACACAGGTGAGCATCTCAGCTCTAGGAAATCAAAAGACGCCAGAGGTCTCCTCTTGGGGGACCATCTCTCCCTTCACAGGCTCCCACTTCAGTCAGGACGCCTGCACGTCTTTGCCAAACAATTTCCACTTGGCCCGTCCTTCTGGGTCTGGGGAGAGAAATCCCTGTTGAAATGTTATAGACACGTACTCTTCCATGAGGTAAAGGACACTGGACTCGAAGACTGATGATGCTCAGTGCTTTCTGGCTGAAGGGGCCCATATTCCCAGGACGATGATGGAAACTTTGTAGCAGGGTTCAAGTGCTTCTAAACAAACTACTATAGACGTTAGGGCTGGGGACACCTGCCACTGCCGGCAGACAGAGCATGTTACAATCTGAACTTTTGTTCTGGGAGCTGATTAAGGCCACTGTGTTCCTGAGATAGGGATTCACGGGTGTCAGTAACTCCCTTACCTAATTAGAAGGGTCACAGACTTAGCAAATGACCTCATCGCACTTAAACTTGATATTCGGCACAGGCTCTGGACCTTGCCCCTATTATAATTTCATGCACAGCTATCACTGTGACTAGTACAAGATGAGAATTTGTGGCAGGGGCTTATTTTAAATGTCCTTGCCAGTCAACGCAGATTCTGAACCATGGGAGACAGGGGGCTGCTATTTTCTTATAAAATGTATCTAGTAAGTATGTAAATCAGACTATCTTTATTCATAGCCTGGCAGGGAACAGATATAAGATAACAACCAAAAAAGCTCTATATTATCTATAATAATACATGATTTAATATCTCAAACAGTGGGAAAAGAGCATGAAAAAAACATT
>NW_011888815.1:1615185-1621619 GCF_000151845.1 Pteropus vampyrus | reverse complement strand
AATGAGGAGTTTATTTTAAACTTTGGGTCACGTAGATGAGAAGATGCTTCCTCATATAGGAAAGGTTCATCTAATGGTCTAGGGTTCATTTGGCCCTTTCACCTTTGTTGTCTGAGTCTTCCTGGGAAGGAGGACCAGTGGGCATCGCCTGCACTTTCTGGCTGAGCACGTGGCGTCTCAGAGAGGGCACCACTTGTGGTCTTCCCTCATGCCATCGTGTGCACCCTCCTCACCCTGCTCCACATTTCCTTTCGCCCAGGACAGCTGTCTGGTCCGCTTCTTCCCTGTACTAGCCCGAGGGCCCAGAATAGTACCCGGCTCCTAGCAGACAATCGACATTTGATGAGTGAGCTGACCAAGCATATGCCATGAGTGAGTGACAAAGAAGGGCTCAAAACTGACTCCTATCTCTAAATTCCGTTCAACCAGGAAAGGTGTGATATTGATCAGTATTAAAGAGTGTGTGAGCTGATCAAAATGAAGAGACAACAGGGAGGAAGGAAACAGAGGAAGAAGGAAGGAAGAAAGAAAGGGGTGAGGGAGAGAGACAGGAAGAGAAAGTGAGCATTTAGGACGGTGCCACACAGGGAGCTCACGCATGCTCTGTCCTCTAGTGCACAAGGTAGCTATCATCACCCGCGTGTCCTGCCTGCACAGGTGCTTTGTGGATAAGGTCCTAAAATAGCGCCGAGGTGTCTGCCCCCAGACCCCTCACAGATGATGCCCCACCCGCTTTTCAGCTCACAGGATCCCTTTCAGAATGTCACCATAATTTTAGAGGCCTCCTACTCAGCTCTGGACGTGACCCACAGGACAAGAGGAGCACCATGCTTCTTCACTTATAACCCCGAGATCTCCCTGCTCTGGGTGTGGGCAGTGCTTATGACTTGCCCCAGAGATGGGTGTCATCATCTGCCAGGACAGACATAAAGGAATCATCTTTGGGAAACATTTTAGCATCTCTGTGTATTACTTAGAAGACAAGACATCGTGTGAGGTCTGGCCAAGAAAGGAGAACTCCTTTATCCAGAAGCTACGCCAAAGTTACAGGGAAAAGAGACACTGAAATTTAAGCCATTTTTGATTGTCCACAGGCAGCTTTCCGGGATGCAAAGCTCGCATACCACAGCCCTAAACCCAAGGTCTGTTTCCAAAAACCTTTATTTTTAGTAGCTATGGAGACTTCTTGTGCCCAAACCACTGTGGGGATATTTCCTGTCTTCCTTGAGTCACCAGGCCTGAGAGCAGAGACCCTCCTCCTCCCCCAGAATGTGGCACCAGAGAGGGCTTTCATTGGCCCTGTGCACGGCCCTCTACCCGTGTGGTCACACGTCGTGGGCCTCCGAGGGCCACTTCCTTCCTTGGACAGCCGATTCCTGTGAGCTGAGACAGATATGTTCTCTGAAGTCACCGCAAACAGCGAATTAGTGAATCCTGAACCACCGCTTGAGGGGAGATGCAGGGTTGGGTTCCTTTCAGCCTGTAGTCACATCTTCGTCAGACACTTAACCCATGGCCTTGTGGGAGGTGTGTGTCTGTTTACAGACACCTTGTTTATGGGATACTGTTGATCCATCCACATCGAACTCGCAACCAGTGGCACCGTAACGTACGCCTGAACAGGACGTATTTTCCCTGTAAGGTGCATTACGGCCTTCTCGCATCTGGAACTCCAGACAGCCAGGGCCACTGCAAACACCAAACTCACCAACGAGAAGCACAGAAACGCGAAAAACGTGGCTAGACCGCGAAAAGGACACTTGTTGACAGGATGAGAGCTGAAACAAGGGGGTCACCTTGTTCGACCACAGCTAGGACTGTGCGCATTGGGGGACTCAAACGTGCTGTCGCTCTGTGCTTGTGCGAGGGACGGCCACACACATACCATGAGCACTGACTCTGAGTTACAGATACACTTCGGCAAGTAGGCGAAGCCACACAGAGGGAATTTGTGAATAAGGGCGACGGACTGCATTTGCAGGAAGTGGCTGGCTGTGCCGGGAGAAGAGACGCAGATCAGCCTGACAGCGAGCTCTACCCAGCAGTTCATCAACCGCCGCCCAGAGGGTACTGAGCAGACCATTCTTTAGTGAAACCCCTGTGGGCTGAGCAATCTCCTCATCTGTCATATTATAATTAAATTACCCCCATATACATTCTAAATTTGGTCCTGGAAGACAAGATGTAACAGTGGGGACGGAGGGGCCAGGTCACGTGGAAAGAACCGCCGCCACTGTCACCACCAACAATAAACATTAAGCATGTAACTATGTGCACACAGTGTTCTAACCGCTTCCTGTGGTGAGCCTTCATGACAACCCAATGCTGCAGGTTCTGTTCATATCCTTATATGACCCAAAAATGCGAGTCTCAGGAAGGTTAAGTGCTGGGTAGGTTTCAATAAAGTAAAATGTTTGCCTCTCGTATGAACAATGAATGAGTTTCTTTTTAAAACTGCACAGTGAAAGTCACACCTGATTTTCCTCTCTATTTTATACCTTGAGAAACAAGCAGATGTTCAGAACGACCTGTCTCCAGATACAGTGTGAATGTGCCTTATGCCACAAACCTGTATGCGTAAAATGGTAAGTTCTACGTTACACCTATTTTACCACGATGAACACACACACACACACACACACACACACACACACACATGATGTGTAGCATCATCTATGTCTTTCCAAACCCAATCACACTCTTGGATGTAACCGCGATGCTTGGATGCAAACCACAGTACGGTTCCTAAATGCTTATTTTTTATTTCTGCAGTTGGGCTCTACTTTGAATAGCACTGCTGGGGGCAACAGGTCTCGACTGATGAGGGTGAGCTTGTGACATTAACCCCTTCACCCCTCCTGACCCCGGCTCTTCTTCTGTGGGATGAGATGACAGCACCAACCTTGTAGACTTCTTATGAGAATCAAATGAGACGATACCAAAACTCTGCCTAGTTTTCCCAATGTTAGGTTACTCTTGTGGGCCCTGTATCCACATCCTAGTCCTTGAAAATTATGTAACAACACATGTAAAAGTTTTGCTCAACAAATGCAGGCTATTTCCTCATTATGATGGTTTTTCTCTTTGTGTTTATTTTCCCAGACCAAGTATGTTCATAATTTTTTTTTTTTTTTTAGGTTTTGTTCTCAATTGCCAGCTTTTCAGCCCTATTGTAAGAGAATGTTAAAATGTCACTTGGTTTGTCTGGGACTTTCGGCAGGGCCCGAAAGCGTAGGACAGCACGCAAGATGCCAAGGACCCCACGTCCTTAGCGGGGCATGTGAAGAGGCTGGAAAACCAGTTCATCAGGCAGTTGCCCTTCACCCACTTCCTGGTATGAAGGAAGGAAAGGGCAAGTGAGAGGAGGGGATCTGCGACAGAGTGGGCAGGGTGCTGTCCCCTGGGTGGATGGGAGCACTGCTGCCTTACCTTAAGGCAGGTGAGAGGGCTTGGACGGGACCACCCAGAGAGTTCAGCATCTTCCCACTAACATCCGGGGCACACAGAAACAGGTGTCTTATCATTATCAGGAGAATCCGAAGAGGGTGGCCATGGCTGGTACTACTCCCAGCTAACTCAGCAGAGCAGAGGTGAGTGTTCTCCAGGGACCAGATGTGGACCTGGTCAAAGGAACCGAGAAGACAGTCTGGAGGCACACGGATCCCAAGCGAGGGGAGGGCCCCCAGAAGTTCGGAGCCTGAGGGGCGAGGTTTGCCTGTGCTTAGGACGCTGCTCTCAGAGAGGGGGGTGTTGGTGGTGACGCACGCGTGCGTGCGCGTGCGTGTGTGTGTGTGTGTGTGTGTGTGTGTGTGTGTGTGTGTGTTGAGTCTGCAAGGTCCCTGCCAATGTGCCTATGAGGGCAAATCCCAGAAAATGTGTACCATCTGCCTTCCACCTAGAGGAACCAGCCCACATGACTGCATATCAGAACGTAAGACGCTTCCCTCTTCCCTACCCCGCTCACTCTCTGGGCCCTGCCTGGCATACTTAGAAACAGCAACTCACGAGTGGCAGAGACCAGACGTCTAGCCTGAAGCAAGCGTGCACTGGGCGAGAAATTCACAGTGTTTTGATTATTGTGCTTTACACCACTGGAATTAAGTCATTATTGCACTAGACTCAACATCTTGATGCCAAAAACAAGGAATCAAGGGATTATTTGTTTATTATTAAAAAATAGAAAGTCCTGTCTGTAATTTCATTCAGGAATTGGAGAAAAGGTTGGGTTTAAAGGGACAGAAAGAATTAAACTGATCTTCTAACCATCTATCAAGTCAAGTTCATTCAATAGTCAGGCTTTAGCATCCGTTATTTTACCAGAAAGCCTCCCTTCCAGACTTTCCACAGCCACAGAAAGTGTCATGAGCTGAGACACGCACCATACAGAGCTGGAAAAGTGGGGAGTCCTTCATGAAGAGATGCTTTCCGGTGCTTCTTATGAATGCGTTTGAAAACACCTGATCACCTCTGAGGACCGAGCTAGTCAGGGCCGTGATCCCTCTGAGGGCGCCAGCCTGCCTTTAATCATTAAACACACAGAGATGAATAGTGCGCACGTAGTTTCGAGTGTTAGAATGGGAGAGGGTTTGTAATGAATCAGTGGAGGGGAAAGAATTAAGAAGAACAAAACGGCAGCACTGGAACGAGAAGATGGAGGAAGAGAGTAGCGAGCCAGCGTCATTTCCGAAAACGGCCTAAACGACTGAGCACCCTTTCATCCTGGCTCAGGGATGGAACCCGAGGAGGCCATACACACCCTAGTGGCCTCGCTATTCCGTAGGAACCTTGCAAGTTCCTACGCGAAGGAAACAGAGAACCAAACAGTTGTCCCTTGTCTTTCGTAGCTCAGTACGGGACATTCAATTTGGCCCCTCGTCATCATGGACAAACAGCCCTCCCCATTCCAGGACTGAATCTCCACCAGTGACTTCACGCCTGAGCCTCCGTTTCCCCACTGTGACACCCCGCACCAGAGAGTTCACACACTAAGAGTGGTGTGACATAAAAGCCCGGCGAAGACGCACCGCAAACCGGAAAGTACTAGAAGAATGGCGATCACACAGCTGCGATCACGGACGTGCCAGGCGAACATATCTGCAAACACGGTTTGTTCCTGCCAACTCGACGGCCGGGCCCAAGGATGGGAGGGACTCTTCTGTATCCCTCATCCTCCCCTTCTGCCTCTGAATTGCACCCGATAGCTGATGCGGTAACCTTCACTTGCCTTTGCAACGGCCACTTCATGGACCGCACGCAGCTCTCCTGGCCTGGGAGGACGCCCTTCAGGGTTGAATTGCGGATGGCAAGCTCAGCGCCCGTCGGAAGACTCTTTGGTAAGCGATTCCTGGGGAGGTTGAGAAATGAGGTGTCAGTGTGGGCCCAGGCACAGTGGCTCAGTCAGTGATGGTGACGGACGGTATGTGGTCTGGACCACCGGCTTTTCGCGTAGCCCACGAGAGAACCGCGGGCTTCGGCCTGCTGTTAATGGGCACCGTCTCTTCCCTCTTTCCTGTCTCTCGCTCGGCGTCAGACGTGACGCTAAATCCACCTTAACCAGTGCTTTAAATATCTCTCAGTGACAAAACCGAGAAGCATAACACAGCTGTGAGATGCGGCAAAGCACCAGACTAATCCAGGAAGATGGCAGCTAGAGATCCTGGGGCTCCGGCCATATTTCTTGGTTAACAAATAACGTGATTCTGCCAAGAATGAATTAGTGTCCGGTTCATTTCTGAGAGAGAGGATAATCATCTCCCACCTTTCCTCCCCCAACTGAAGAAGAAATCTAGGCTTTGCTATCTTTTGCGGATGATTTAACAGGTTTGTCTCATTCCTTACTGATCGGTGTTTCTCCATGGGGTTGGAGAAACGAGGCCCTGGTCCTGATCCCTCTTTGCCTTCCTCGAACACGCTCTCATTTTCCCCAGCTAAACAATGGCCTTGCTTCCTTGCCGCTGGCTAAGGAGTTCTTAACATCCTTCACATCCTTGTTCTTCTCCTGGACTGTGCATTGCAGCCACTGCCTTTGGGCATGTGTTCACAGCGTGGGATACCCTCATGGCCTGCATTACTTAAAATTATTCACTCTTTTCCTTTTAATTTCCTTGTTTGTGCAGTTGAATTAATGAAGCTGAAATGTGCACATGATGCAACCCCCTTCTTTTAATTAGGATCAGCCCATGTGCTCGGCACATCGATTCTGTTCTCTCAGCTCCAACCCCACGTTCCACCGGGGTCGGAGACGGGGACTAGTGAAGGCCAGGGCAATGTTCTGGCGGCTCGGCCACGCTCCCGTGGGCCAGACCCTTTGCCCTCCCAAGTTTCGCTGATGTTCATTAGACTCTAAACTTTGGAGAATCCTTTCACTCACACACCAAAGCTTAAGAGTGCTTGGGCTCCTGTCTGCTCTTTTATTGTCTGTATATCTTCTATTA
>NW_011888815.1:1603213-1613744 GCF_000151845.1 Pteropus vampyrus | reverse complement strand
GGGGGGTGGGGAGGCTCTATGGGACGTGCTCAGTTGCCCATGTTAGTTGAAATTGCTGGCTGTGAAGAAGCAGGCTGTGTCTGGGGAAATGCTTGCAGTCTGATGCCAAGGGAGTCTAGGATGATGCCCAACTAATGGTGTGCATCAGTAATGCTTCTGAGTGTCAACCTCTTCCTCTCTATCAGAGGGAGAACAGACACACCTATTATGTGGGGTTGCTTATAAAATAATGGTCGTCCAGCCCTGGCACATGGTGGTGGTAATTTCTATGAATTTCTGAAATAGGTGTCCGATAAACGTGCCGTTATTAGATGCCGACTGCATTGAAGAGGCGTGGGCCCTACTGCGACTTGTGACCCAGAGGAAACCCAGATCCTATGGAGAAGACAGCGCCCTTGATTTGGCTTCTTGGCAAAATCATTCGTTTGCTTCGTGCACTCACTGTCCGTATCGATTCACCGGCATGACGTGCCGCAGTGGGGGCCGACGTGAGAAATATGTTACATATCCTCACCAAAGAGGCCACTGTTTCAAGCTCATGCGTAAAGAAGCTTCTGATTATTTTGGATGATTTATCCTAGTGACTATTCTTCAAGGCCGGTATCCCACTTTTTTTGGTGAAGTTGGAAATTTTAGCCAAAGACCTGTAGTTTTTGTGGATCCTTAGAGAAAAATTCAGCAACTGAATTGGTAGTTCACGGTAAAGTCGCTGAATTGATTGAATTGTGTAAAGCGCTTAAGAGCTCAGTTTCTCTGAAGTAATCTTTATCAACTGGAGAATTAATCAACTCCTAATGTTTCTCCTTTAGTCCTTTCTTTAGTTTCTCTATTAATTGAAAAGAGAGGTGAAATTTCTTTGGCTCATGACTGAGTGTTTTCCATTGGAAAGTACCCAGGGAAGATCTGTCAGACACTATGACGCAGAGGTAATCTAATACAATGGTCTCTTTGTGCATTTTCTTAAATTTTATTTTAATTGGAACATTTTTTCTGTGCGATCATTTTAGATTTACAGGAAAGTTGCAGAGTTAGTACGGAGAATTTCCATATACCTTTCACCCAGCTTTTCCTAATGCTACCACTATATGCGACCATGCCGTTTTGATCAAAGTGAAGAAATCCGCATTGGTACAATCCTGCCATGTAAACCTCAGACTTTATTGTGCCGGTTTTTCTCCTGGCGCCCTATTTCTTGTTCCAGCATCCGTCCAGTATATCACATTGCATTTCATTGTTACATCTTCTTTGTTTCCTCCAGTCTGTGATAGTTTTTCTGGTCGTTTAGTCAGGGTGACGTCTGCCAGGTTTCTCTAACTAACTTTGGCCTAGACTCAAGGGAGGAGAATTAAGCTCCACCTCTTAGAAAAGAGAGAATCTACATAATACATTCTTTCGAATTCTTCTATAAGAAAGATTTACCCCTTTTCCTCCATGTATTTATTTACTGGATCAATTATTTATATCCGTGCGGACTCACGAATATTTGTTTTACTCCTTTGGGTAACAATCCAGTATTATCGATATTGATTTTGTTGCTCAAATTGTTTCAGCTTTGGCCACTGAGAGGTCTTTTAGGTTGGCCCGAATCCTTTTGACAAGCCCTCACTTCCTTTGTCTTCCCTCCCTCCACATTTTTTTTTCTTTTTCCTTTTTTTTTTTTTTTTGAGAGGGCAGAGGCATTCCACTACTTTCCACCACTATGTTTCTGGCTCATCTTGTATATTCCCTCCCCAACCTTGGAATCAACCATTTCTCCCAAAAAAGTACGGTGTTGCTTTTTTTTTTTTTTTTTAAACGCAAAACTGTTTGGCCAGAAAACTTGAGTTTTCTGTCATGTCACAAGCTAGCTGACCCATTGTGGTAAATTTTCCAAACTCCCCAAGTCTGTTTCCATAGTCACAAAAGGTGTGATGGATAATAATGGTGCCCGCATGTGATGTGTACTAATCCATGCAAAGGATCAAACACGATCTGTCGAGTGTAAACTCTTGTCGCCTCATTTCCTTTGCTGGCAGAGGCGACATGAGAGCTACCAAGGAGAGGAAATAGAAAAGAAATTCTGTAATTCTCCGAGTGGCAGCAATGGCATAATTGTTGCAGGAAGAGAAAGCAAACCATATCTGGAATACGGGTTGTTTTGAAAAAATATTGTTACTCTCTCCATGATGTAAGGGCCCAATGTCATGGATTTGCTGCCCAGCTTCTCAATCGCAGAAGCCAGCACTGAGTTCCCTGCATGGGACTATGCCCGTGCAGTGGACTCAATGCTGGCTTCTGCGTTTGAGAAGCTGGGCCCTTCACAGGGGCACGAGCTGAACGAGGCTGAGTGAGAAGTTCCTGCCTTTGAGCCTCATGTTCTCTCCGCCTCTGCTGTCAGGGCCACTTTGCTCATGGGCCCTCTGAGTGAACACTAGCGTCAATGGGAAAAAAGACAGACTGACATGTACGGGGCAGATAATCTTGTTTATCTGATTGTCAATAGCCTCCTCCAGTACGGACACCCTCTGGGGGTTGTTTTATAGGATATGAATATCCTCACATTCTGCTACCAGCTGACTGGCTGGTCCCTATGGGAATGTCCACGTGGGCAGCCTCGCTCGCCAGCACTATAGGTCTGCACAGGGACCCTCCTGTCGGGGTTTGCCAGCGCTTTCCTGGTGCATCCCTGTCTGCCCCAGACACTGCATCACATTTGCAGGATCATAGGAACCAAGTGGAGATCAGCCTCCAGGGCACAGAGCGAATGGGGAAGGGTGGGCAGTGGATCTGTAGGGAGAACAGACGATATTCAGCATGGAGGCTTCCCCGGAGCACCCGATGTAAAGCTCTCGCGCCCCTCACAGTGATTCTGTTTCGTACACCTAGTTTAATTCCATCACGGCACTTATAATCATCCACATTTATCTTGTCCATTTATTTACTTGTTAACTGTCTGTCTCCCCTCCTAGAATGTAAACTCCGTGAGGGCAAATTACCTACCTATCTCTTTCATTTCTATGTCCCCTGTGCACAGAATAATGCATGGTACGCGATGCAAGTTCAAATATTTGTCGGATCCATGATCCATCATAAAGGCTCTCTTGCTCTAATATTCTATCATTCGTTTGTGAATAATCATTCAGTAATTATTAGCTATTCCTTCTTAGAATGGTACATTTTATTTCAACTCATCATATAGTCTGCATGGCTCAGTGGTTCCAGAAAGTTATTATTTTCTGTCAGTCTAGGAAATCTCTTTTAATGAGACAGCCAGCTGTGGAATTGAGCATATCTCTAAGTTACTATGACCCAGTAAGAGGCCATAAGACATTCTTCAAAAGTTTGCCATATATGGGCGTGTGCGCACACACACGCGCACACACACGCGCACACACACTCACACACACTCACACACACACCAGCATGGCATTTGTATTCTCAGAATTCCAGGAGGGCACATGCATGCCCCTTTTGCCCTTGTGAGAATGGGCCTTTGTAACCAGGGAAAGAACTTGGTCTCAGTCCAATGCAGCACTGGTAAATTCCTCTGCAAAGATCAAGAACAGGAACAGACTGTTCTGTCAGACCCTTGGGTCTGGATTATCTTAACTCTCCAGTTCCCGGGGCGCACTCGATCCCAGTTAGTGTCGAAGGGACCTCAACCAGTCTTCATCCGCTGGGTGGTCTAAGGTCCAGCCAGTAGTGGATGTGCTCAAGCCTTCAGCTGGTTAGCAATAAAAGCAATTGCATTCCAGACTGACCTGGTCAAAAGGTCACTGGCTAGGAGCCATTTTGTGGGAATAGTCTTTATGTTTTAACCATAAAAAGACCAAATGAAATATGTGAATTTTTACTGTTTTTTTTTTATAAAGCCTAATAACTTTTTAAAAACAAGTAGGGACATCTGAATATGGATTAGGTATTGAATGATGGATGATACTAGAGACCTTCTAATACTTTAGGTGTGATAAATCAAATTGTCGTCAAGTAAAACGCTCTTTGTATAATGCCACATTTGGGAGAAAGATATAAAAAATTTACTTTTAAATGTTTCAAGAAAAAAAGATACACTAATACACACATACAGATAAAGCAAATTTGACAACATTACTGAAGCTAGGTCATGGGTACCTAGGTTATCATTGACCTATTCTTTCAAATAGTTTGAACATTTTCATATAAAGTTAGAACAAATAAAACTCAGACTCAGACACCAGGATGCGGGGTTTAAACTCAAGCTCTCTCATTTACTAGCTGTGTAATACTGGAGAAATTACTTAAATTCTTGATACCTTAGTTCTTCCAGTGAATAATGATGATGATACCACCCATGCTCTGTGTGTGTGTGTGTGTGTGTGTGTGTGTGTGTGATAAGCTTTCACGTCCAACTCAGCAGTCTTCATAGAGCACATTTTATCCCTCAAACCTCTGACTTTTAACTTGCATTTCCAATTTGCATTTATTTTTGTTCTGAAGCATTTCCCTTACACTTAGCCTCGTTAAAACTCACCCAAAACTTCTCTGCTCTGGCGGACAGACTCCTAAGCTCTTTCTGTGATCCATTCCCTTCCATTTGGTTCCTTAGAGCCCTGATGAATGTACAGCCACAGAAAACATTGGATCTGTCCCTCTTGGCTGTCCCCTCGCCATTTAGGAAGATGCTGCAGTGGGCAGGTGCTAATAATACTCATCCTCGAGGGACCTTGTGCTTTTAGTATCTCAGTGCACAAAAGGGTGTCAGGAGTCACAGCAAACTAATAAAATGAGGCTCGGTACAAAGTAATATGGGGTCCCCCATCTCAAATGCCTACTCTTGGTGCAACCCTAAGAGCTCCCTTTCTACTTCAAGTGGAGAAGGGGGTTTGGGGAAGCAAGAGAAAGGTTTTGAGTGGCATGTGACGTGGAGAAGGACAAGGGCACGGATGCTAAGACCGAGGAGAGCACCCCCATGGCGGCCCCTCTCACCTCCCTGAAGGCTGGAAAACACGTTGAAGAAATAATGCAAGGTCAAATGAAAGAAGCCGGAAGTCCCCACCTGCTCCCTCTGTCCACCTCTACAGAGGGGAAAGTGGCCGCATTCGCGAGCACGCTGGCCAGCTTGGACACTGCCCCCACACCCCGTTGCCACCATCGGAAGAGTGCACAGGTTCTACTGAGGACATTTCGTCTCAGACACAGCCATGCTCAGGCGTCCGGCACCCCTTGGCTGCCCTGACTACCGGAGCGGGTCAACGGAGACCACTCGGGGGAGGACTTTGAGGATGACCCAGAGAGTGAAGGACATTCACCGGACTACCATGCAGAGGGAGGCGGAGAGTGTGCTGGCCAAGTCTGGGGAGTCGTAAGACCTGCGGAGGCAGGAGACGAAAAAGAGGAAAAGATGGTGAGGAGGGTGGAGGGTGGAGGGGGCGCGTGATGGAGACGCTGTGGCAGAACGCGGCCACTCTGTCCTGCTGACTGGAGGGAGGAGGGTGGAGTGGGGACGTGATGGAGACGCTGTGGCGGAACGCAGCCACTCTGTCCTGGTGACCGGGCACCGGGCGGACAGGCCAGTGGCGATGAGCGACGGGTGACAAGGTTGCTTACGGAAGGAGGCAGCAGCCCACGGGAGGTGGCCTTCTGCCCGACAGCTCTGGGCCCCGTCTCCACTGGCCGAGTGTGACATGGCAATGACGTATGTGAAGGACACCCCGCGAAAGCTGGAAAATTTTGAGGTTCTGGACACGATGACATAGAACACATTATTGACTTAGTAATTTTCTTTTTTCTTTTTCTTTTTTTTTTTTACTATATTGCTTATTACTTCTTTTTCCATCATCTCGTTTGGGGAGTACGCACACTACGGGAACACGGTCTGCCCAGTATAACAGGCATCCCCAGATAAGGGAACCAGGACAACCTTAAGAGTGAGACACAGAAAAAAATGGTGCTGGGCACTCTGAGATTGCCTTGCAAACCCAGGCAGTGAGCCAGTGACACAGAGAAATGACAACACAAATTTATCTAGGCCTTGGGCAATTTATATCTTTGATGCATTCCCATTCTTCAAAAAAGAAGAAAAAAATTAGATAGATTGATCTCTTTTCCCCAAATTCTTAATTAAGCTTGGGAGCCTCTTTCAAGATAACAGGCAAAAAAAACCCCAAAACCTATTTTACATACACACAAAAAAATATTTTCTCAGTTTTCAGTTTACTCTTAAGATCTGAAGGAGCAATGGAGATAAAGTGTATCCATGACTACCAATACTCGAAGCCTAGAGAACAGATTTGATTTGATTTTTCGGACTGCACCCCAAAACGGTGGAGACCCAATTTCTCTACTTTTGGGGGAACTGGTTTATTTTGTACATGCTTGGCAAACGCAATATCCAATCAAAATCTTGATGAGCTATGTCATCCTGACAGTATCTGATTTTCACAAAAATGCCTTAATAGACAAGGAAGAAAGGCTGGTGCTTAGAGGGGGCGCTTGACACAGGAGATTCAGACTCTGTACCCACGAGTACGTTTTTTGGTCATCTTAGGCCCACTCACTTCATGTCATGGTCTCTGTCTCCGCAAAGGCGACCTCACATACGTACTTGTGTGAGTGTTTTGGGAATAGGTGAGTCAAACATGGCAGGCTTCCTGGAAGAAAGCATTGTGTGATCTACCTGTCGTTCACTGTTATACGGTGACCCCCTCCACATGAACTCCCAGGCACACTGTAGTGAGGCTGTCACAGGACATAATCTGTGACACTCTTGCTCCGAACCCATAATACCTTCTTTTATTTTGAAAACTTAGTTACCTTCCAATTATCCTTTAAAAAAAAAAAAAAAAAAAAGGTGATCATTTACAAATGCAGCCAAGACGAGCAAAGGCACATTACCTGATGTGGAACAAGACAGGGGCCTTGAAAAGGCTTATGTTGTTCTTTCTAATAATCCACTGCAGTCTTCACTCCGTCTCATAATTTCAAGGTGATACAGAGTGTCTGTGACACTCTTGCTCATTAGACGGTGTCTCCCAGACTCAATGCACATCAAAATGTCTCTTTTTCAGAGAGCTAAAAAGGAGGGTCTTCGGACCCAGAGGAAAGTGGTTCTCGTGCCCTTTCAAACTGCCCAGAAACTTTCAGAGACAGAGATGTTGGATGTGGCCAGAACCTAACGTGTTTCTTCTGAACGTCCTTCAGGGAGGTAAATCTTTGCCCTTTAAGTACAGGATTTTGGGGAAACAGACTGAAGTCATTTAGAAGCAGCCTAGTATGAATCGAGGGAGGCAATTGTGCTGGTGCTGAGCACCTACTTCTGGTCAGAAAGAATGCAAACAAATCAAGTAACGAGAGGGGCTTCTCGTCACCATCCTTTCTTCCATCTTCTCTGTGTGGACCTGAGCAATGAGCTCGATAAACGTTCAGGACAGGTCGGACAAGCAGACATCTGTCCAGGGGACACATTATTAAGTATATCGCAAAACTGAAGCTCAGTGGATAGACAGATGGCTTACCACGGTGGAGAGAATGTCAGTTTTAGAGTCAGGCCAACCTGCGTTTACAACTTCACAATCAATTAATTGTGTGGTCCTAGAGCAATCATTTAAACTCTCTGGATTTCAGTCCCTCTGTCGATGAAATAATGAAGAGTTTTACCACCTGTCTCAAAAGGTATCGTGAGCGGTAAGTCAGGCTCCTGTATGTGCGAGGGACCTGAGTAGGGCCTGCCACGAGGCGGGTTTTCATTCACTGGCAGTGATGGTTACTGCTCAGCCTCCAAGTTCCCATCTGCCAATTCTGTTCTTGAAGAATCGTTCCTGAGCTGTGCCAATTCTTCATCCTCAGTGGGTGGCACATCTGTCTCACCTACCGCCCTGCGCTACGGATTTCCGAGTGTTTTTCAGTCTACCCTAATAAGTAGTGACTTCTCTGAAGAGTCGAAACTTGTCTTCTTCATATTTTTTATCTCCTCGATCTAATCTAAGTGCCTAGGTCACAGGTGATGATTGATGCTTGAATAAATGAATGAATGGATGAATGAAAAACTGAAAACCTCTCTAGTAGTTGGGATAAAGACCTAAGCTGTCAACAGCCAAAAGACCCAACAATACAGTGGCCTCAAACAAATAAATAAACAAACAAACAAACAAACAAACAAAAAACCACGGTTTATTCCTCTCTTTTGTACCTGCTTCCAGATGGATTATCCCTGTCAGTGGGGCAGGTCTGCTCCACGTGGTCACTTAGGGAACAATTTCTTCCATGTATTTTCTCCCTCCCCCCAGGGCACTGTCATTGTCTGTCTGGTGACATCCATGTCCCCTCCTATGACATCTGGCGAGCAGAAGAAAAATCGCGCAGAGGAGGCGTGCCTACTGATAGGATGCTCGGGCTTTGAAAGGTTACGCGCACTTGCTGCTCACATGGCACCTTCCTAATCACTTGACTCCAGCAGTCTCTGGAGTCACACCTGCAGCCATTCTGGGCAGGAGGACCTCCCTGGCAGCAGTGTTGCTTTTACAGCCCACCCCTACCTGTGAGCATCTCGGGGATATAGGAGATGCTTACAGACCTGGAAGTTACAGGCTTTTGCAAACCAGTTATGTCATGTCCTCGGCAATACAGTTTCATTTGCTTCAACATGAAACGGCAATACAGTTTCATTTGCTTCAACTGAGTTCCACAGGCTGGAAACCACACTGGAGTTCTTTCCCCCATCCCTCCTGCCACCCGCTCTCCCGCTGAAGCCTTTTGAAACAAAAGATTGGGCTAAAAGGCAACATTTTCCATGGGATCCTCAGTCAGAGATAGATACCTTTGTTTGACTAGGAGGTCTCAATAGGTCTTTGAAAATTCAGGTTTTGAAACATAGTCCTCTCTCTAGCGTGCGGCATAAACAGGATGACCATATAATTTATCTTCCAAACTTAGTCGCCTTTGAGCATGCAAACCAGCGCCATGTCAAGGACCTGCTCAAGGAAACCAGGTCTAGAGGCAGTCGGTTCCCCATCACAGCCAGCACCCTAATCCCCACACTGTTCCCTTCCTTCCTTGCCTGCACACTGGCTCATCCTTGCTGCTGGAGCTCAGTTTTTCTTTAAATAATCTTATGAGGAGCAGCCAACACAAACTAATCCTCTAGTTATTTATAATCCCTTCTTCTTGACTTACTGGCTTGGTAGGTATGTGGTCTCGCTTCCAAGCTATAGAAGATAACAGCCTTATTAAATATTTTCTTGAGCATAAAAAAGTCAGCTTTGCCACCTGAAAATCCACTGCTGCATCAGTCAGCATGCAGTGCAAAAAAAAAAAAAAAACAACAAAAAACAAAAATCATGTCGAGTGTTTGAAGCAGAATGAAACCCAGTTCAGGGGAATGAGTGCTTCCAAAATTATTGGAAAGGCTGGATTGTAAAGCTTCTGCTCAGCTTTAAAATCCTGCCACAGCAACTGGGACCTGGAGTTCTGCTGCCAATGTCACAGCAGCCCAAGCTTGTGAAGCTGATGATTCGACACTGGAATGTGGAATCCAGCTGCTGCGAAAACCCATATCGGCTGGAGCCAAATTGTCAGCTACTCCCACCACAGAGAGAATGATGCCCCTTCTCTTCTTCCTCCTTTCCAAATCTCCTGCAAGCACATCTTAGAGGCAGAACCTCGATAATATCCAGAACCCTCCAGGCAAGGAGTCTAGGAAACAAATACGGGCTGTGTCGGTTAGGAGCCTTCAAAAAGCAAACGCTGAGATGGGATTAGATGGATGAGATGTGCACGATGTTTATTAGGGGAATTATCCCTGAGTGGCAAAGCAGGGAAAAGCGCAACGAGGCAGGTAAAGTCTTTAGACTCCAAGGCAGATCAGATACCGGTATAAGGGGGGAGGGGAGGAAGGAAGGAGCAGAAGGAGCTTCAGACTGCAGTTCTAAGAAAGTCTCAGCCAGGCCAATGGGGAGTCTTCAGCAACGGTTGCTTATTAAGTGAATCTCATGTTGGTAGCTGGGATGGCCAGGCACTAGGACCCCTGCTGTGCTCAGCTACTGGCTGTCAACTACGTGGGGGAAATGTGGTCTTGGCATACATGTGGTAGATGCAAAAGGGGACCTATGGAGCTGTCCAGCAACCATGCTCCCTATAGCAAGGAATTCTAAGTGACACACCTCCACGGCCACCCCACAAGGGCAGCAGGGAGTAGAAACGGATGCTGACGAATAATACCTACCTAGCACAGCACCCTTATTGGATGTTCCTTCAATTATTCCCTCCCCACCTGTCCCTCTGAAATAACTTGTATTACTAAAACTCAAGACATTACCATTTAGGAACAGAATAGAGAGCCCAGAATTAAACCCACGTCTACATGGTCAATTAATCTATGGTAAAGGAAGCAAGAATATACAATATAGTAAAAGACTGTCTATTCAATAAATGGTGTTGGAAAAATTGGGCAGATACATGCAAAAAAAAAAAAATTAAACTAGGCCAGCTTCTTATACCATATACAAGAATAAACCCCAAATAGATTAAAGACTTAAATATAAGACCTGAAACCAGAAAACTCCTAAAAGAAAACATA
>NW_011888815.1:1598989-1603033 GCF_000151845.1 Pteropus vampyrus | reverse complement strand
AAAAAAAAAAGACAACCTACCGAATGAGAGAAGACATTTGCCAATGATACATCTGCTAAGGGGCTAATATACAAAATTTATGAAGAACTCATGCAACTCAAAACCAAAACAACTAACAATCCTATTCAAAAATGGGCAGAGGACATGAATAGATACTTCTCCAAAGAGGACATACCTATGATCAATAGATATATGAAAAGATGCCCAATGTCACTACTCATCAGAGAAATGCAAATTAAAAGCACAATGAGATATTGCCTCACACCCGTCAGAATGGCCGTCATCAATAAATCAACAAACAACACATGTTGGTGAGGATGTGAAGAAAAAATAACCCTCGTGCACTATTGGTGGGATTGCAAATTAATGCAGCCCGTATAGAAAACAGTATGGAAGTTCCTCAAAAAACTAAAAACAGAACTACCTTATGACCCAGCAATTCCACTTCTAGGTATTTATCCAAAGAAATCCGAAACATTAATTCGAAAAAAATATATGCACCCCAAGTTCACTGCAGTGCTATTTAAAATAGCCAAGATATGAGGGCAACTTAAGTGCCCATCAATAGATGACTGGATAAAGAAGATGTTGTACATACATGCAATGGAATATTACTTGGCCATAAAAAAGAATGAAATCTTACCATGTAGGACAACATGGAAGAAACTGGAAGGTGTTACGCTAAGTGATATAAGTTACACAGAGAAAGACAAATACCATATGATCTCACTTACATGTGAATCTCAAGAACAAGATAATGTGGCTGGATGGGAGACGGGTCGAGGGGATGGGTGAAAAGGGTGAAGGGATTAAGAAGCACAAATTGGCGATTATGAAATCGTCACGGAAATGTGAACCACAGCATAGGGAATCTAGTCACTGATACTGTAATAACTGCATAGAATGCCAGGTGGGTACTAGACTAATCAGGGTAAATCACATCATAAATTATATAACTGTCTAACCGCTATGCTCTATACCCCAAACTAATACAAAATCATATTGAATATAAACTGTACTTGAAAAAAAACAAAAAACATTTTGCTCTTGTTTTTGTCTTATCAGAACTTTCAGGGGGAGAAAAAATCCATTAAAAGCATTATGTAAAAATACATAAAACTATTTTAATAAAAAGCACTTTAATCTGATTAAAGAAGGCACAAAAGGCCAATTTAGGTTAATACACTGGGTATTTTCTATTCCCTATAAAATTCTTGGAATACCAACACAAGTTGAGCCGCCTTGTTTTCTGAGTTTTGCCATAATTCTATACCCTTTATAAAAGAAGAATCTTCATATACTTACAAAAGTGCAATAATTATAGAAATAGCTAGCACTTATTAGTATTTGTTATGTACCAGCCAATGTACCAGGCACTTTACAAATATAAGCAGATTGAGTATCACGGCCATCATCCTCATTGCACAGTGGGAAAACTGAGGAAGGTTACATAGCTCACCCTATAGATTAAGAAACTAAGACTCAGAGAGACCAAACACCTGCGCCCCAGTGAGCCACAGAACCAAAATCCGAGCTCAGGTCACTCTCACCCTGAAGGCTCTTCCATTTACCCCTGCACCCTTGAACGTCACTTTCATCACCCCAGTAATACCCTGCAAGGAAAGGTTCTCCCCTAGAGCCGTTGGAGGGAACACAGGCCTTGCAGACAACTTGGTTTCAGACTTGTATTCCCCAGAACTGTGAGATAATAAATTTCTTTTGTTTTAAGCCATCCAGTTCTGGGTACTTTGTTAGGGCAGCCCTCGGCAAGGAACATAATCACCACTTACATGTGGTCATTCTGTGTCAGGCAATGTACTAGGCTACAGATAGAACCAAAAATAAGACACAGGATTTATGATCAGGCTCTGACGATAGATCTTAAATCCGCGACTACACAAACAAGTATTTGTGGTTGTGATGCACAGGGCAGGGGTCCCTGGCAAAAGGAACCCAAGGCATGACCTCCTCTGAGAGTCAGGAGAGGTTTCCGTGAAAAAAAGGAGCTTTAACGCTGACACTAAAAGGGTCTCAGGAGTTGGGGGCGGGGGAGGGGCAGTCCAATGAGTGTGAATGAATATTCTAGGCAGAAGAAACAGCTCAGGAGGTCATGACTACAATGACAAAGAAAAGGAGGTATAGGGAGAAGCTGAGAGAAAGTCTGGAGCCTGATTCCGCTAGTGAATGTCACTCTTCTAATTCCAAGGTCTCCACATGGGAGAAATGTGGATCCTCAGTGGTCCCGTAGGATCCATACAATGAGGGACGAGTCTTAGCAGAAGAGCTGATAACTCGAACCACTCAGCTGGGTTTGGACTTGGCCACTCAGAGGCCACCAACACCCTGCCTCATTCAGGTCTCAGTCTTAGGGGCACCAGCTGGGAAGACTGATTGCTACTTGCTTTGGGCTCAGCTGCCATTTATCCAGACTCAAGAGTCTTGAGGTTTCCTTAGTTACAGTCACCGGTCTGTCACTTCAGCTACAGGGTCTTTTTTCGGTTTCTTAGGTGTCATGACTCTGAGCTCTGCGAAGCGCCCTGGTACAATATGAAAGGAAATGATTTATTACCCCTGTCGCCTCAGACATGGAAGCCATCAAGGCTCAGTGCACGGGCTCTGGGTTTGCAGACACTTGGGTTCAGGTCTCAGTTCCTTCATTTTCCCCCTTAACCTTCACCTTGAGCTATTCGTGGGCCAGGTGGAGAGAAAAAGAATGATGTCTGCTTCAAATAAAAGTCCTTGTGACGATTAAATGCAAATCACTGGCAGAGTGAGTACCTGGTCCTTAGGAAGCACTCAATTGATGCTAAATAGTATTAATATTACTATTATTACCATTAATTAAAGCCTGCTACAGGAGAGGCACACTTTTAGACTTTTAGGTGACGAAGTACGTTCCCATATTCTTCGTAATCAAGACCCAGCACAGGCAAGTGATTAGTGGCTGCGTTGCTAATTAACCGTCTCCAGCAAAGAGGGGCCTCGGAGAACTTCACACTTAAATAACTGATTGCAATACAATAAGCTCTATTATGCAAAGGCTCTCGTTGGGGGCCCTCCGCTTTCCACTCTAAGAAGACAGAAGTTAGCAAAAAGATCACCACTCCCCCTTCTTTTTAATTAGAAAGCACTAAGAAGATGGAAGTGTGTAATAAGGCTCAGCAGTAGTTAAGGGTAATTCGAATAATGGGTGCCTGGGGACCCTCCATCCTGGCTCCTCCTCACAGACCAGTGGTCGGTGATGGGCAAAGCTGGAGTCTGAAGCTCACCTCAGTCACTTCCTAGCTGTGGGACATTTTCAGGGCACTTAACCTTTCCTGAACCTCAGTTTCCTCATTGGTAAAAAAAAAAACGGTCAAAAATAAAAACTTCATCTTAGTGTAGCTAAGAGGGTAAAAGGGGGTAATGTGACAAATAATGGTGCTGACCGCCTTCTCTGCTGAGAATTTAATTCCCCCCCTGCACATGGTAGGCTCCCCACAGGTATTCACCTTTGGTATTATTAAGGGGGCGGAAATTAAGCATCAGTATAGATTCTTTCGTTTGTGAGGTCACGGGTAAGGAGAGGTTGGGAGGGGGTGTCATATGACACCATCCTTGTTTTCTGAATCAAAGCTGAAATCCTCCAAGATAAATAGGCTGTGACATCACAAATAACAATGTATGGAGAGGGGCTGAGCCCGTCGCTCTGAATATTAAGGTTCTGTGATATCGACTCTAAACGACAGGGTTGTTTTCCCAGAGACACTCATGGTCCACGGGCAGCCACACGATCCCTGAAGGACCACACCACAACATGGTAAATGCCATGATAAAGCGGCACAGAGAAAGGCACATCTCACATTGCGTAGGGCGACAAGAGAAAGCTTTTCCCACGCGGTCTCGGATGTGCAGGCACTCCCACAGCACGCAGAGGTTCACCAACTGGACGAGACTGGGACACGCCTCGGGAAGGGCTGTCGCTGTGCCTGTGGGTGGGGAACCACCCCTGAGACGTGTGTATAGGAGTAACGGCGGTGAGCTGCCGGGCAGGACGCCGCATTC
>NW_011888815.1:1595917-1598024 GCF_000151845.1 Pteropus vampyrus | reverse complement strand
CAAAGTACATTGTACTTGTGCAAGCTCTTACGTGACCACAAAACATCATGTGGCATCCATAACGGCTCCCACCCAGGAAGAAACAATCAATGTGAAACCTAAGTTAAATAAGAGCCAAGGTACTGAAGGGAAGGAAGGAGAGAGGCCACAAACTGTGTCAGAATGATGGGTTCCACTGAAGGGGAAACCACACGATGGGAAAGATTAGAGTGGTGCAGAAGCCGAACACTGTTTAGAAAAGGAAAAGACAGAGGGTTTCACGGACCATGAGGCAAAAGATTTGCTGATATGGGGGGAGAAAAAAAAAAAAACGGGAGAAAGAAGCACAAGTGTTTAAGTGAGAGCTGAAATGGTCAGAGTCACCATGGATGTGCTAAAGAGGAGGAAGGCCGCAGACTTCCCAGATCTCAAACTGGGAGGAACAAGAAACGAAAGCCAGGCAAACAGTAAAGCAGAGGCGACTCCATCCTGGAAGCAGCGGTCAACCCCCGAGCGAGGTTTGAAAGTGAGGGGCTGGCAGTATCACGGGCCATGCTGGGGAGACTTCCTTAACAAGAAGAAACGAAAAAGACGTATGAATAATAAAATGGCGATAACTACGTATCTATCAACAGTTACTTTAAACGTCAATGGATTAAATGCTCCGGTCAAAAGATAGGGTGGCTAAATGGATCAGGGACCAAGACCTTCGCATATGCTGCCTACGAGAGACTCACTGCAGATCAAAAGACACACACCACAGAGACTGAAAGAAAGTCAAGGGATGTTTTATGAACATGGAAACAAACAAAAAGCTAGGATAGCAATATTTATACCAGACAAAATAAAGACTTTAACACTAAGGCTATAACAAGAGACAAGGAAGGATCTAGTTATCCCCTTTCTGGGTATATATCTGAAGAAACCCAAAACACTACTTTGAAGAGGCAGGAGAATCCACATGTTCACTGCAGCATTATTTACAGTAGTCAAGATTTGGAGGCCACCTGGGTGTCCATCGATGGATGAATCGATAAAGAAGAGGTGGTGCATATATACAATGGAATATGACTCAGCCATAAAAAAAGAATGAAATCTTGCAACAACATGGATGGACCTAGAGGGTGTAGTGCTGAGTGGAGTAAGTCAGAGAGATACAAATGCCATATGATTCCACTTACATGTGGAACCCAAAGAACAAAATAAATGAACAAACAAGCTCATAGATACAGAGAATATTTCGACGGTTGCCAGAAGGGAAGGGGGCATTGATGGGTGAGTAAAAAAAGGGTAAGGATTTAGAAGGACAAATAGGTAGTTATAAAATAGCCATGGGATGCAAAGTACAGCATAAGGAACATAGTTAATATTAGAAGGAAGTAACATAGTTATTGTAATAACTATGTACTAGGATGGTACTAGGTGTAGCAGAGTGATCACTTTCTAAGTTATATAAATGTCTAATCACTATGTCGTACCCCCCAAACGAATATATCATCTGTCCACTGTAATTTAAAAAAAAATTAAAAACGAATAAATAAAAGTGAGGGGTTGGGAGAAAAATTAGCACAGAAAAGCCAGCCCTGAAAAATCAAAGACAAAGATATGCTGCAGATGAAGAAAGACGGCTTTAAGGATTATGAAAGCGCACAGCCTGCAGAGGGAAGGAGGACCGCTCATGCCATGAGAAGAACTCGCTGAGAAGCGATGGTTCCATTCGACCATATTTATCGAGGGCTTGTGATGGGCCGCGTGCTGAGGTACATGCTGGACGCGGAGAGATTAAACAGGGACACACGCCACCGTAATCGTAGATGTTGTCTTCCAACAGCTGGCACTTCTAGTGAGGCACAGAAGAAAGTGTCCACTTTTCAACTGGTTTTACAGAAGATGGTTTATCTGATTCTCCTAACAGCCATTTGGGGTATAGAGTGTGGATATTATTATTTTAATTTCACACACCAAGAAGTGCCAGCCCAGGGAAATGAAGTCAATGAATGGTCCATTTGGCACAGAGGCCAGATGCACAGTAGGGATGAGGATGCAGACTCCCAAGTTCCCCTAAGCCTGTGCAAGAAGCTGTCCCATAACTGGTTCCCATTCGTGTTGATTAAACACAGGGCATTTT
>NW_011888815.1:1588198-1593902 GCF_000151845.1 Pteropus vampyrus | reverse complement strand
CACGTGCTCAGAATCAGTATCCCCAGGGGGGAAGTGGCTGTCGTGCAGTTCAGGTTTAGGCAGTCAGGTCCTTGTTCCAGGGGACACTCCTCACTGCATATTGTCCTGTAATGGGACAGCCTGAGGGTGTAAACAGTGTCTCTCTGTCTGACTCTGTCTGACTCTCTCCCTCTCTCCCTCTCTCTCTCATCTTCGGGCCTCCAGAACCCAGGAGAGAGCCTGGCACACAGCAGGCTCTCAATACATATTTGAATGAAGAGATAGTTGGGGATGTGGGTTAGTGGTGACGGCCAAAGAAACAGCTGTAACCTGGACTCCCTTCGGTTCTCTGTGAAGATGTGTAAATAGAAAGAATTCCCCTTCTGAGTGACCAGAGGTTTCGTAGAGTGAGGTTAAAAAGAACAAAAGTCATTTTTCTGACTTTATTCCCAGAAAGTCTGCCTAATGTTTAAGTGCCTCTCCGATTCTGGATCCCATCTAGACCCTGATATGACACTGGTCAGGGTTTTAAAAAGAAATGGGATCTCGGTGGCAGGCTGGTTCCCAACAGGAAATGAGTTCCAGGAATGTGACAAGGGTCTTACGGTTTCTTTGGGAAGATAAAGGAGCTCTGAGCCATTCTGTCATACGCTTAAAAATGAAGGCTTTGAACATCTAATTGTGTTTGGCCTGGATAGGGTTATGTGAAGATGCCACACCTGCTTGACGCTCTCATCCCTTGTCTACAAAGAGGTATGCGCCCAGCACTACGACAACCAGGAGACAAAGGGTAGAGGGAAGGGGAGGGAGGGTGGTTAGCTGGAGCCTGGAAAAACAGATTGCAGTGTGAGGCTGGAAGGGCTGTGGCCGCCCTGACTGTTTATTCGGAAAAAAAAGTATTTATAGATAACTGCCCTTTGCCTGGCACGTACAATTGGTGTACAAAGATGGAGAGCCTGTCACTGCTACAAGCACCGCCACTTAGATAACCAGCTGGAACCTGGCTTAGAGAGCACCTGGATTCCTGAAAGAGACGTGGCAGCAGCCTTGTTTCTAGATGTGTCCTTCGGAAGCCAGTCTCGCCTACAACTCTCCGTGTCTCGAGGCAAAATCTCAGTGACAGCTGGGAGCCCCAGGAGCCTTCCTGTCAGTCACTCCTGCACATCAGCCGAGGACCACAAAATGAAAAACTAGAAGAGACAAAGGGATCAAAAAAGCTTTGGCCCACAGCACTGCCCGGGGCCACAGAAGCCCCTGATACTCATTCCTAGGTACTCTTCTCGGTTCCTAGGAGCAAAAACAATCCATGTAACCTCATTCTTAAGAAATATATTTAAGTCTTTCTTGGAGGGACAGGACATTTTAGCTTGTCTCTACCCACCAGTCAGTGTCTGAAGACGAGAAAGGACTGTGTTACTGTGGAGCAAGCCATGCCTAAAACCTTCCGCCTCCTCCCCTCCCCTACCCCCAGGGCCAGCCTTCAGGACCGATGTGGGTCGGTCCCCCACCTTCCCTGTTTCCTGAGGCTGAGTGGAAGTTCTCCCCAGGAATTGCCCTCAGCCTAATGGACCTGTCTCCTCTAAGCTTCCCCTCCTGACAGGGGCGTCCTAGATGAGTGGCCGGTCAGCTTGGGGATTCAAAGGCTCTGGCCCATCGCCGCTTGATTTCAGGTCGACCCTAAAGGGACCTCCCAGCTCCTCCATCCACCCGACCCTATTTTCAGCCTCGCTTCTCTCTAACCCTGAAGCGGATCATCTTTGCTTCAGATGAAGCTGTTGGCTCGAGTTATGGTCCATGATGGAAGAAAAATACTCATTTTCAAGGATCAGCAACAGCTTCACCGGGGAAACTCAACTTGACGGAGGGCATGAAATATTTAGGTCTTGCGAATTGTGCTGACATCCTGCGACGTAAAACAGGAAATGTGAGATGTCCTTTTGTGTGGGATGAAGCTCGTGCACTTGAATCCACGCACCTCAGGATGGCGTGACATCACTTACAGCATTCTCCCTTCCTTAGGCCGTGAGCTCCTTGAGGGGTCTAGCTCAAAGCGGTCCTGCATCACACGTCGATTCCCAAACATCGATGGCCTTTTCAACAATCCGCCTTTGACGGCCAGGCGCTTCTTAACGCCAACGACAGTTCACACCCCCATTAAGCCACGGCCGTTCATTCATCATTTTAACAGCTGTTTATTGAGGTCCCTCGTCTGTGCCAGGCACTTGGGAGAACAAGATGCACGGCAAAAACACAGTCCTTGTCTTCGTGGAACAGCCATTCTAGAAGGTTCTGTCTATAAAGTACTATGCGCATTGCTGTGTGGTTCCAGATGTGCTAAATTCCTCTAAATGCATGTGCATTGCACAGGGAGAGTCTACAAGAGTAAGACCCACGCTAGTCTGGGAGTGTATCGAAGGCTTATTTGGGGAAGTGACATTTCGCCTAAGGCTAAAGGGTGAGCAGCAGTAGCGGCCAGAGTGCCCTGGACATGGTATGCACACTGGGGACCTGGTATGTGGTTGGGGCATGGGAAATGCAGAAGAGGTGGCTCCAGGCAGGAAGGCGGGAAGCGGGGAAGGGGGCCACGGACGCAGAGCCATGCGAAGGGTTTTGGATTTTAATCCAAGGCAGAGGTGAGTCGTGGAAAGCTTTTAAACAAGATGGTGATGCGATCAGATTCCTATTTTTTAAAACATGGCTGTGGTCCTGCATTGACTGGGCTAAGAGGGGATCTGGGACGCTGACTGAGGCCACCACAGTTGTCTGAGAGAGATGATGGTGATTTGAGCGGGGGCGAATTGCAGAGATATTCAGAGGTGCAGTAGTGGGGACCTGGACCCTGAGTGGCTCTGGAGACGTAGATTTGAAGACAGACACAGTTAGTGTGGTCACATCTAGGACCATTTTTCTCCAACTGTGAAACTTCCAGCTCAGAACTTCCCATGACTGTGGAAGTGACACAATTCACCACCATAGTAACGGGTACACTTCCTGGCATGCAGAAAGTGTTGTTGACGCGACACACTCCTCAGCTTCAAGACAGCAAGGTGTCTGCAAAGATTAAGTTAACGCAGGGCTAGGGCAATGATCAGAATAGCACGTCCGGCACAAGCGGGCAGGAATGGCAGGCTGCACGCTAGATGTTTGCTCGGTGACAGAGAAGCAAATTCTTGCAGCACTGGTTAGAGTCAGAAGCCAGCCGGAGAATGACAAGCTTTCAGTTCCAATTTTCCATTTTTTTTTTCCAGTTAAGATAAGACTCAACCCTTGTCTCTCTTCAATATCACATGCAATTATGAAAGTTGAGAGAAGGGCAAGGGTGACATGTTACTTGTCATTGAAAAGCATAACCTTTACCACCTAAGGCGGACAAGAGGCCCAGAACCAAGCAGGTTCTAGAAATGGCCAGGCTATTGCTCTGAAGCTATGGTGAGAGGCGTCATCTACCACATGATAAATATTAACAGCTTGATAGCAGCATCTTACCCCAAACCCTCTGCACTTGTGTCTCAAACTATGTAACACATGTATTAATTCAGGCATTTACTGAATAAATTATATGTAAGTGAAAATTTATAAAATGATGCATAGCACATATGAGCGAAGCTTCTAAAGGGGGGGTGACCAGTAAGAATGATACTATTAGAATTTAGCTGGATCTGGCCAAGAAAAGAAGGGAAATAAAGATACAGTAACTCTCAGATTCTTGTTAACCAGCCTCGCCTCAAGTGAAGGATCTGGCAAAGACATCACAATACATATAGTCACACTGTTCAAAATAGAGACAAAGTATTGCTTCTATTTCAAACGAAACAGGACTTCATCAGGATATTGCTTAGAAACAATGATTTAAATATGAGGTCTCCCCAAACTATGTTTGCAAGAATGCATAAGATAAAGGGATGTTGACGCAGGCACTGAAAAATTTTGTCACTCTTTTTTTTTGAGGACATTGCTGACACAACAATTGTGAACCCCAGAGGCGCGCTGTAAGCTCCCATCAACCATGAAAAGTGACACCCCTCACGGACAGTGAAGAATGAACCGGCCCCTCCTGGGCTGGTGGAGCCGAGGGAGGAGTGGCCTCATGTGACCTGCTCTCCTTCTGGGTTGGGGATGCAGCCTGCAGAAACCACTGCGGGAATGTGGGCTCCCGGGAGAAAACCCCGGCGTGATGGTCTCTTAGGGCAGCTTTCCAAAATGAGTCAGAGGAAAACGTTCCCAATTTCTCCGCTGATCACCAGGGTTTTAGAAACTGACGTTTTCTCATTTGCTCTAGGTGCCCAAACACCGAGACTGATTTTCATGACAACGTGCTGCATTCACCTTTCTCAGCAGGCAGCTGCTTTCCCTGATTCGAAGATTGGGGAGAAAAAAACAAACAAACAAATAGACAAAACAAAAACTAATATTTCAAGGGCTCTATGTAGGCCAGGACTTAGCTTTCCTAGGCCCATCTGCCTCCAGGACTGAATCTTATCTGATCATTTCCATGGCAACAGCTGTGGGATTAGAACAGGATGAAGGTTTAGGAAGAGTTGCTGGAATTCAGTCCTAGACGAGTGAGGATTATTTAACTATACACTTGTGTTGCCATGGAAACACAAATTTACAAATCGGGCAGGATTTTTGTAGCTCAGTAGCACAGTATTATATTCTTAGGGCTGCTTCAAATCCCCCAACTCCATCTCCTCTCCCGTTACGGGGAATACCCCACTAGACACAATTTAATTATTCCTCACATGCTTTCTCTTTTCATTTTTAAGGCAGAAATATGGATAGATGAGGACCAGCACCCAAAGAACTGTTCTTAACATGCTTTTCTACGTTATTTTCCTGCTCTGCAAAATGGGGATCGTTTGAGTCTCTATACCATTGGCTTGTTTTGCGAAGTGAATACGCTAACTCTTACTAAGTGTGTAAGCCTAGTAAAAACTAAATACGGGCGTAGCTGCTGTCACTCTTCGTACCATTCAGAATAGTACAGCATCAGAGCTGGCACAGGCTGACACGGAAAACAACCCGAGAAGCTGGCAGACCTGTTGTTTTGTTTGGCCTGCAGGATGTTTTAACCTTTTATCCTGCATGGCAGCCATTAGCTATAACTCAGGAGTGGCTACCCCTGACCCCGGGTTAGGTGTGGGGTCCCCTGCCAGCTCAGTCTCCCTGCCTACTACACACACGCTCGGCCCCTGTAGGCATCTAAGGTCATGACCTTAAACCAACACCCTCATTTCATAGCTGAGGAAGGGTGTGTCCAGGAACATGAAGCACTGCCTCTACCTAGGAATCGACCCCACTCCCTGCTTATAAGTTTCAGAGCCGAGCCTCCAACCGGCATTTTGAGAACAAAGGCCAAAGCTTAATCTGATCAGAAGCTTACGAACAGGGAGCATTTTCTCTTCATCTGATGTCACTTCTGAGACACTTAAGTTAACGAAGTACCAAAACTCCATTTTAGCAGGGGCTGGGAATTTCACCCCAGCAGAAGGTAACGTGATGCAGAGGGTTAGAATCAGGGCCTCTTCCCACAGTAGAGAGTGTCATACAACTGAGGGTGATCGGATAGTGCACATGAGGCCAGCCTGAGGCAGGACTGCATATTTCTACTTCTAGTCAGTCCTTTCTTAAGAGTGACAACCCTACATCATGGCCAAAACCACATCCATTTTGGTTGTATCAGAGCATCGTCAAGAAAACCAAAAATGCTCACAATATTACTCTA
>NW_011888815.1:1584478-1588148 GCF_000151845.1 Pteropus vampyrus | reverse complement strand
CTGGCACAGGCTGACACGGAAAACAACCCGAGAAGCTGGCAGACCTGTTGTTTTGTTTGGCCTGCAGGATGTTTTAACCTTTTATCCTGCATGGCAGCCATTAGCTATAACTCAGGAGTGGCTACCCCTGACCCCGGGTTAGGTGTGGGGTCCCCTGCCAGCTCAGTCTCCCTGCCTACTACACACACGCTCGGCCCCTGTAGGCATCTAAGGTCATGACCTTAAACCAACACCCTCATTTCATAGCTGAGGAAGGGTGTGTCCAGGAACATGAAGCACTGCCTCTACCTAGGAATCGACCCCACTCCCTGCTTATAAGTTTCAGAGCCGAGCCTCCAACCGGCATTTTGAGAACAAAGGCCAAAGCTTAATCTGATCAGAAGCTTACGAACAGGGAGCATTTTCTCTTCATCTGATGTCACTTCTGAGACACTTAAGTTAACGAAGTACCAAAACTCCATTTTAGCAGGGGCTGGGAATTTCACCCCAGCAGAACGTAACGTGATGAAGAGGGTTAGAATCAGGGCCTCTTCCCACAGTACAGAGTGTCATACAACTGAGGGTGATCGGATAGTGCACATGAGGCCAGTCTGAGGCAGGACTGCATATTTCTACTTCCAGTCAGTCCTTTCTTAAGAGTGACAACCCTACATCATGGCCAAAACCACATCCATTTTGGTTGTATCAGAGCATCGTCAAGAAAACCAAAAATGCTCACAATATTACTCTAGCTATATTTTTATTGGTTCTCTGAAAATTTAAAAACTGCCTTTTCAGTCTGTTTACAGCTCCATGCCCCTCCCCAGCTGACACCACCTCTCGCCACTCTCAGCCCCGCCAGCTGCCTGAGGTGACGTAGTGACAATTTATTCGCCTTCATCAACGTCGAAAGGCACATGACTTTCAACCCATGAACACTTCCTAGTAGTTATCCTGTGCCAACACACAAAGGTGTTATTGTGGTATGGTCTGAAATAGTAAAATGTATCAAATAAAATTATTGTGGTATTGTGGTATGAAATAGTAAAATGTATCAAATAAAAACCATTCGCCTCTGGAGACAACTTAAAATATCTCCTAATAGGGGACTGATTCTATACACGTGGCGTAAATAGTCAATGAGTCCTGTGTTCTCGCTAAGTAGATGAGATCACTCTGACATGAAAAATTTTCCAAAATACACCACTAAATAAGGCAAACAAGATGCAGAATAGAGTGTGGTCTGATTTGTGTAAAAACATAAGCAGCACATGGACATCGGCTATGACTATGTAAACAATTTCTGAAGGGACCTATAAGCAACTGCTGACCAGCGATCCACCCAAGAATGGAATAGTGCTTCGCAGGGAAGCAGAAGCGTTTGTTTCTCTCTTTGTACTTTCCAGTATTCATTGTAGTTCTTAAACTGTGCACGTGCATTCCTTCTTAATAAAAAGTAGTCTTTCAGAAAATAATGAGCGGGATGGAACTGGTGCGGTAGACCCACAAAAGGTTGGGGAGGGAAAAAGAGATACAAGAAAGAGAAACAAAGAACGACCTCCTCTAATTAGCAGGAGTAAAATCATCTTTATAGGATCTTTGTTAAAAAAAAAAAAAAAAAACTAACAGCTTGGTTGACATAATTTACATACCATAAAATTCCATATTATTTAAAGTGTATAATTCCATGGTTTTTAAGTATATTTATAAAGTTGTGCAATCATTACCATAACCTAACTTTAGAACATTTTATTATCTCAAGAGAAGTGTCTCATCCACGAGCAGTCACACCTCACTCTCCACCGCCTGCCTTCCTGTCCCTCGGCAAACACTAATTTGCTGTCTCTATAGATTCGCCAGTTCTGGATATTTCATATCAATGGGATCGTACAGTATGGGTTTTTTTGTGACTGGCCTCTTGCACTCAGCATAAGGCTTATTTCCAATCATCCCAAAACGTGCACTTGTGGCCCATTAGCCCCATGAAATACTCCACTGGAAAAGAGGACAATGCTTCCATGTTAAAATAATCTCGGGAGATGCTGCATGCTCTGTACACATCATGGAGACCGAAGGCTCTGAGAAGTCGTGCTGCAGAGAAGCCTGCTCAGCTTGGCTGAATTTAGCAATTCCAATCGTAGTTAGGTCCCAGTGTAGGATGTAGACACCCTCCCGCGTGCAGAGGGCAGAGAGATTACCGAGACAAGAGACTCCCAGCAGACTGCAGACATTACACAGAAATCTGTAAACGGGAGGTGAACCCACTGGCCACATAAAAGGTTCATTTGATTTTAATCATTTTCCTAAAGGAGTCAAGTTTTACAGATCCTGTGTGTAGCTGGCTGCCTGCCCACATTCCTAAACATTCCTCTGTTTCATAAACACGCTGTCTTCTCTCTGCACAGAGCCTGTGGAGCTTCAGACACTTGCACCTCACCTTCACAGAGACAGTTCCTAGATAAACGCTGGGAGATTTTTAGATTCCAAGCCAAGCCTTTTGCATCCCTCAGTCAAACAAACTGTGGGTAAGTGCTCTTTGGCAATCCTCTTGCAGAGACATCCATTAAAATGCCAGTCAGCTCGTCTCTTGGCTGAGGTGTTTTGGTGTGGTGTGTCTGAGATCCAGGACCTAAATATGATTGGAATACGGTGACATCGACCAGGCTTCTCTGTAGCAGGACTTCTCAGAGTCTTCAGTCTGCATGCTTCTCAGAGCATGCAGCATTTCCCAAGATTATTTTAACACACAATCTTCTAGTCTAGACCCAAAATAATCAAAGCGTTGAGTTTTGAAAATTTCCCTGCGGTTCGGTCAATGAAATGTCTTCTTATACGCAGCACTGCATTACTGCCTGCTAGATTTAGGCAGGGAACAAACAGATGGCAGCTCACTGGGGTCTTCTTTTTGATCACTTTTTCCTTTGATGCAGAATAGTTCAAGGGCCATGTCTCGTGTCCCCCTTTCACTCTGGGTACTCTTAACACTCTGCTATAGCTGTGGTACATGCTCAAAAATGACAGCCTTGAAGGCTGCAGAGATGATGTTTGAGAGTGTCCAGCGGGGGACTTCTCGGTTTCTAAAAATTCGGGCGTATTACTCATGAGTAGGCTCCCTTAACTCCAGGGCCAGTCGTGCTATGCCATACTTCATTTTTAGCCCCTTTGGTTTCAGCTCGGTTTATGAACACTCTCGTTCCAGACGTTACACGAGGCGTCATTCATTATGAAGATGAATGCGGCACAGCCCCTTCCCTCATGAGCCTCACACCTGATCGGAAGGGGAACAAAATGACCGATGCCTTGTGTGGTGCACAGATAAGTACAGGGTAATCTGGGTGCACAGTGCAGAAACAGATTACCAAGTCTCGGGGGGCCGAGAAGAGGTTCTTACGGGAAGTGACAACATCCAAGAAGAGTTCAAAGAAGATACAGGAGCTCCCCGGGCCAACGAGAAGGGAAAGGCGTTTCCGGAAGAGAGAACGGCGTGAGTAAATGCCAGAACGCACAGAGCCGCATAAGATGACCAAGGACCTGAGTGTCCCCGAGGCACCGCTGCAGCAGGAAGAGCGAAGGAAGCAGGGCTGACCAACAAACGGTCTCGGTCATTTCCTCCAAGGCGACAGGTTAAACAGGAGTTCACCTCTCTGTCTGCTCCGAGGGCTGTTGCAGATTTTCAGCCCAACACGTAATA
>NW_011888815.1:1582152-1584428 GCF_000151845.1 Pteropus vampyrus | reverse complement strand
TTCCCATGGATAAAATGGATCTAAAGCTGCTAGGGTTGTTCTGAGAATTAAAAAAGATAATGTATCTCAAGCACTTAGCATTTGTCTATTATACAATGAGCATTAAACAAATAATAGTTTTTATTAATCGGTATTATTCTTCAACCAATCTCTGTTGACATGGAGCAGAATTAGGCAGCAGAATTTGGAGCCTAACATCCTCTAAGGCTTATACTTCAGAGACAGAATGGCAAAGAGCAGCAAGAGAGCATGCCATGTGTCAGGACCTGTCAGCCACTCATTCCCGAACATTTATTGAGCACCTACTATATGCCATGTACTTTCCTAAATACTGTAGATGGAGCAATGAGCAAAAAAGGCAAACATGACTGCTCTCGTAAAACTTACAATCTAGTGGAGGAGGAAAGACAATAAAACTTGAATAAGTAAAACACATAGTATGCCAGATGGTGATAAATACTATGCTGAAAATAAAGCAAAGATGCAAAAGGATGCATGATGCTAGCGTTTGGAGGAGGGTTTGTAATTTTAAACAGCGTGGTCAGTGCCAAAAAGCTCTCTGCGGAGGTGATTCAGGATTTTTACCCATTCACAGAATATCCGGCTTGGGACCCAAAATGGCACCTACAACTCAACACAGAAATCAGGAGCCAGAAGGGGGGTATGCGGGCAACACCCCTAGGCAATCTCCTTGTAAGCTGCTCAGTTGATGTCTTCCATTAGAGTTTTTTGTTGTGCGCTGTGGGTCAGTCCCTTTGGAACAGGACTGTCACACGTAAGTCACAAACGCCACCCAAGCTTGTTTGTGACCTGGTGCCATCTGGAACACACTAGGAGAGGGAGCTCCAAGCAACCGAGCCAGTGCCACGCTGCAAGGAAGCTGCCAGGCACCACCCACTGCGCTGTGGATTGTTACTCCTTTGCCAAGAATCACTATTCTCTTGTTCCACAGTCCTGGGAAGGCAAGAAATAGTGTTCAGTGATGAATCCTGATCATGGCAGTTAGGAAAAGACTCATCTCTGGTGTGAATTTCTTGGAGGGACTTTTATTCCCAGGGGATGTCGCTTTCTGGATGGGAAGAAGACAGATGGAGATGCTCAGGCGATGGGACAGCGAGCGATTCCTGGCTTTCGGTGCTCACATGGAGAAGTGGCTTCATCCAGGAAGTGCCTGTCTTCACAACGCCCCAAACCGCCTTCTCTGCCCAAGACACTCAGAAATAAAATGTTACTCAAAGCTGTGATCTCCACGGGGAGGTAAAAGTTCAGCAGATAGCTCTTTTTCAGAAGTAGGTTAATTTTTTTCCTGACTTACGGGGGGAAGCATCATTTAGGCTCTTCCAAGTTGAAACGTGACACAGAGATCAGTTATAAACTGATCTAGCTATGAGCAGCAGAATACTCGGTTACCAGTGAACTGAATGGTAAATGCACTCATTGTGTGAAGGAAGACAGCCCGGGGCTGATGTGAGGCATATCCATGTGATCGAGAACGCTGATTTCTGCCCTGCCATCCTTAACTCGTTGGGTTTCTCAGTCCTCAGACCTTTTGCCTCTTGGCCACAATGTCAACCAGGAGCCAGGGCGGGAAGAAGGACAATGGGCGGCCCCAGCTTCATCTGTCCTTTTCAATCAAGACAGCAAAAGTTCTCCTGCAAGTATCCCAAGTGGACGTCCTCTTATGCACTGGCCAGAGCGGGCGCCACGCAGTCATCTCTAGCTGTGAGGGAAGCTAAAATCGGGTCTAAAGCTAATAGTTCCCAAGGAGAATGAACATCGGAATCCCTGGGGAATTAGTTAGGACAAAGATTGTTGACGTCCTGATCCAGCAGCAGGTCTGGGGTAGGACTGAGAACTACATTGCCAGCAAGTTGCCAGGGGAGTGTCCGTTGCTGCTCCAGGAACCTACTCCGGGAACCACTGGTTGCAAGGAAGTCTTACATTTTCGCTGCACTCTCCTGAGCAGACCCGTATTTGCTTTCACTGAATTCTTATAATAACTGCTTGCCGATTCTTCCTACCTCTCACATTAGATATCGCTGCCACATTTCCTGTCCTGATTCCAACTCTGACACTGTAATCCCCCTACTCAAAAACTGCCAGGGGTTCCCGTTGCTTAGTACTCTCCCCGATCCGAGGTCTTTCATGATTGAATACTAATGTGCATATGTTTCCAACCGCTCATTGCTCATAATCTACGCTCTATTTATACATGGCCCTTAAAAAAGGGAGTTTGCAAAGTCTCAGTTGTATTAGACCGACATCTGGCTGAGAAT
>NW_011888815.1:1577866-1582102 GCF_000151845.1 Pteropus vampyrus | reverse complement strand
TTGTTGTGCGCTGTGGGTCAGTCCCTTTGGAACAGGACTGTCACACGTAAGTCACAAACGCCACCCAAGCTTGTTTGTGACCTGGTGCCATCTGGAACACACTAGGAGAGGGAGCTCCAAGCAACCGAGCCAGTGCCACGCTGCAAGGAAGCTGCCAGGCACCACCCACTGCACTGTGGATTGTTACTCCTTTGCCAAGAATCACTATTCTCTTGTTCCACAGTCCTGGGAAGGCAAGAAATAGTGTTCAGTGATGAATCCTGATCATGGCAGTTAGGAAAAGACTCATCTCTGGTGTGAATTTCTTGGAGGGACTTTTATTCCCAGGGGATGTCGCTTTCTGGATGGGAAGAAGACAGATGGAGATGCTCAGGCGATGGGACAGCGAGCGATTCCTGGCTTTCGGTGCTCACATGGAGAAGTGGCTTCATCCAGGAAGTGCCTGTCTTCACAACGCCCCAAACCGCCTTCTCTGCCCAAGACACTCAGAAATAAAATGTTACTCAAAGCTGTGATCTCCACGGGGAGGTAAAAGTTCAGCAGATAGCTCTTTTTCAGAAGTAGGTTAATTTTTTTCCTGACTTACGGGGGGAAGCATCATTTAGGCTCTTCCAAGTTGAAACGTGACACAGAGATCAGTTATAAACTGATCTAGCTATGAGCAGCAGAATACTCGGTTACCAGTGAACTGAACGGTAAATGCACTCATTGTGTGAAGGAAGACAGCCCGGGGCTGATGTGAGGCATATCCATGTGATCGAGAACGCTGATTTCTGCCCTGCCATCCTTAACTCGTTGGGTTTCTCAGTCCTCAGACCTTTTGCCTCTTGGCCACAATGTCAACCAGGAGCCAGGGCGGGAAGAAGGACAATGGGCAGCCCCAGCTTCATCTGTCCTTTTCAATCAAGACAGCAAAAGTTCTCCTGCAAGTATCCCAAGTGGACGTCCTCTTATGCACTGGCCAGAGCGGGCGCCACGCAGTCATCTCTAGCTGTGAGGGAAGCTAAAATCGGGTCTAAAGCTAAAAGTAGTTCCCAAGGAGAATGAACATCGGAATCCCTGGGGAATTAGTTAGGACAAAGATTGTTGACGTCCTGATCCAGCAGCAGGTCTGGGGTAGGACTGAGAACTACATTGCCAGCAAGTTGCCAGGGGAGTGTCCGTTGCTGCTCCAGGAACCTACTCCGGGAACCACTGGTTGCAAGGAAGTCTTACATTTTCGCTGCACTCTCCTGAGCAGACGCGTATTTGCTTTCACTGAATTCTTATAATAACTGCTTGCCGATTCTTCCGACCTCTCACATTAGATATCGCTGCCACATTTTCTGTCCTGATTCCAACTCTGACACTGTAATCCCCCTACTCAAAAACTGCCAGGGGTTCCCGTTGCTTAGTACTCTCCCCGATCCGAGGTCTTTCATGATTGAATACTAATGTGCATATGTTTCCAACCGCTCATTGCTCATAATCTACGCTCTATTTATACATGGCCCTTAAAAAAGGGAGTTTGCAAAGTCTCAGTTGTATTAGACCGACATCTGGCTGAGAATAATTATAAAATCTGTTTAAATTTTAAAAATAGCTGTGTAAAAAGATCACGAAGTAGGCAAGACAGCCAGGACGTCAGAGGTCAAAGTTCGAAAGGGAAAAATATGCATGGATAAATTCTTCCAGATATTTAAGGAATAAAGAACCCAGATGCTACACAAAATCTTCCAGAGAACAGAAAGAGAGGAATGGCTTCACAGCGTATTTTATGAAACCAGCGTAATCTTAAACCAGCCCTGATGGGGATATTATGAGAGAAGAAAATGATTCGCCAATATTTCTCAGGAATGCAAATGCAAAAGTCCTAAGAAACGTAATAACAAATGGAATCCGGCAATGTTTAAAAAGAGTAATATACCACAGCAAAGTTGGAATCCCAGAATGCAAGGTTAGTTTTAACACTGACAGAGAAAAGGTGACAAATCATACGATCACCTTTAGAGATGCATAAAAATCACTTCAATCCAGTCACTGACCATGAAAACAAAACCAAAACCTTTTAACAAATTAGGAGTAAAAGGCAGTTTTCTTAATTTGATGAGGTATGTCTATAGAAACTCTCCCACCGACATCCCATGTAACGCTGAGCGCCGAATTTGGGCGCAGGACAAGGATGCCCTCTGTACTATGTCCACTTAATCTCATACTGCAGGGCCTAGATAGCACGAGAAAGCAAGAGAAAGAAATAAAAGGTATAACAATTAGAAAGTAGAGTTAAAATGAAAACTGTTCACAGATGACCTGATGGTGTATATACAAATTAAGAGTGGGACTAGATATTTATGACACACCTGTCTAGCAAAGGACTCATACTGAGAATATATTTAAAAAGAACATCTAAAAATCAATAAGAAAAAGACAACCCATTGGAAAATGAGGAATTGAGGAAACGATTTGTGGGCAAGTGTTGACAAAGATCCAAAGGAAGTGAAACTATCATAAGCAACCCAAATGCCTCCCCTGTCTGTCATAACAAGTCCCCCAATTCGATATCTACGCCACTTCTGAACCGAAACTTTCTCCGGCTTCCCCAGTAGAATAAGATTACTCCCAATCCCCGGAACCTTCTTTGAAGATCCCCTGGGACACTTGTCACCAGCTCCCTTGTGTTGTTTGTATGGTTTGTGTGCATATCTTATTTTTGCTACTAAAATGTAAGTCACTTTTAAGGTGGCATTTGTTCTCTTCGCCTTCTTGGTGGAAAGTGCTTTGCTTACTAGGGTGTAGGTACCCAGTTCATACACGTTGGCTGGATGGATAAAGGGTGAATGCATGCTAAGAGTTTCTTTGTGGAATCTTTCTAGAACTCCTGACTTTCTTCATATTTGGGGGCAAGTCTTTATCTTAGTTTTCCAAAAATGGGAAAAGAGTTGCTCTATGTCAAAGAAGGTCAAGGATTTTCTAAGTAGGGGCTTTGAAAGATAAAGGTGTGAAATATATCGCAGACCAAATATTCTTTAGTTTTCCAGACATCATAAAAGGTGCTCTAAGAGAATTGTTAGAATTGCTATCTCTTATCATTTCCCTGGGTTTCTCTCCTCTGGGAAAATTTCACCACTTATTTGAATGATTAAGAGATGGTTGGGCTGTTGTCAAATCTTTACTGGTAAATATTTAATCAGTAAAACCCTTCGTCAAGTCTCTTTAATGGTTTGCGTATGTAACAAATAATACAAGAAATAATAGACTTTTCTCAAAGGTAGCCTGAACTACGTACAGAGAACACACAAACCTCCTCCAACATTAAGAATGCCATATGATGACCTGACTCTTCTGTTTTGTGTTAGAAAATGAAATTTGGTGCAAGTCTAACGAAAGCCTCCGTAATGACCGGTTTCACTAGACTAATGGCCATGGAGATTCCACCACAAAAGGCAAGTGTTACATAGGAGGCAGAAGCCTGTTTTAGCACAAGAGAAATAAGGAACGATGCCAAGGAACAATATCAGCCATCATTTCCAATGACGGGGAGTGTGAAGCCAGAGGCAGTGGACGGATCGGTGTTGAAATCAAGCAGTGTTAGTCATGGGTTCCGAGCGGTCTAGCAGCCCTCATCCAAGGCAGAAGTGGGTGCTTATGGCCAATACACTGCTGATCGGAAAGGAAAACAACCAAGGCAGTTCTGAACTGATGCAAGAATGGATGGGTCAGTGTAGGTGTGTTTGGGAAAGATAGCGATGCAATTTGTTATTATAGAACCAAGCATTAAGTTCGTCTGCAAAGACACTACAGAGCAGAAACTGAACCTGGACAGAGGCCGGCATCTTGCACTGGTTGTGACGGGTCCATTTTGCTGGTATTCTTACAGGGGTCGCAGCCCCAATGCTCAGATTCTAGCTTGTTGTTCTGTTTACAGGAGCCAAGAGCTAGATATCACGACCTTCACTCAAGTCCACAGCTGACTGCAGCATTTAGAGAAGCCACCATGCAGCACCCATGGAACCTGTATTGTCCGTCTCATCCAGGCACTAACTTTTTCTGTATCAAACTCACACTAACCACCAAAGCTGGAGGAAAGGCTGGTCCCTGGAGAGCCCTTGCCTAGCCATTTTTATTTCTCCTGCTCACCGGGAGAGTTCATTTTGAGCAATGCAAGGAAGTCTGCGTGAGTCAGACCTCGCATTGGATAACATTTTTCTTATTTTTCCACTGCTTCTTTCTTGTTGACAGATAGTTAGCCTCGAGACT
>NW_011888815.1:1572790-1577816 GCF_000151845.1 Pteropus vampyrus | reverse complement strand
GTAAAACCCTTCGTCAAGTCTCTTTAATGGTTTGCGTATGTAACAAATAATACAAGAAATAATAGACTTTTCTCAAAGGTAGCCTGAACTACGTACAGAGAACACACAAACCTCCTCCAACATTAAGAATGCCATATGATGACCTGACTCTTCTGTTTTGTGTTAGAAAATGAAATTTGGTGCAAGTCTAACGAAAGCCTCCGTAATGACCGGTTTCACTAGACTATTGGCCATGGAGATTCCACCACAAAAGGCAAGTGTTACATAGGAGGCAGAAGCCTGTTTTAGCACAAGAGAAATAAGGAATGATGCCAAGGAACAATATCAGCCATCGTTTCCAATGACGGGGAGTGTGAAGCCAGAGGCAGTGGACGGATCGGTGTTGAAATCAAGCAGTGTTAGTCATGGGTTCCGAGCGGTCTAGCAGCCCTCATCCAAGGCAGAAGTAGGTGCTTATGGCCAATACACTGCTGATCGGAAAGGAAAACAACCAAGGCAGTTCTGAACTGATGCAAGAATGGATGGGTCAGTGTAGGTGTGTTTGGGAAAGATAGCGATGCAATTTGTTATTATAGAACCAAGCATTAAGTTCGTCTGCAAAGACACTACAGAGCAGAAACTGAACCTGGACAGAGGCCGGCATCTTGCACTGGTTGTGACGGGTCCATTTTGCTGGTATTCTTACAGGGGTCGCAGCCCCAATGCTCGGATTCTAGCTTGTTGTTCTGTTTACAGGAGCCAAGAGCTAGATATCACGACCTTCACTCAAGTCCACAGCTGACTGTAACATTTAGAGAAGCCACCATGCAACACCCATGGAACCTGTATTGTCCATCTCATCCAGGCACTAACTTTTTCTGTATCAAACTCACACTAACCACCGAAGCTGGAGGAAAGGCTGGTCCCTGGAGAGCCCTTGCCTAGCCATTTTTATTTCTCCTGCTCACCGGGAGAGTTCATTTTGAGCAATGCAAGGAAGTCTGCGTGAGTCAGACCTCGCATTGGATAACATTTTTCTTATTTTTCCACTGCTTCTTTCTTGTTGACAGATAGTTAGCCTCGAGACTATGAAGGTATCAAGAACCAGAAAGGCAGCAAAGGGGTATGTGTCAAGAAAAAGCCAGAGAGACCAGGGTTCCTGCTTTTTTAGTGGCAGGTCAGCTGATTTAAGAGCAGAGGAGGTCAGAGGAAGACTCAAAGGGACCAAAGATCACTGAAGTGTTTTATCATTTATTATGCTGAATACTTGACCTTGGGAGTCCTGAATAAAATGTATTTGACAACCTTTCACAAATGCTGAATTGCTAGTGTGTCTTTGGAAGCTAGCAATTTCAGAGTAATTAGGGTGCTATATGAATGAGATTTCAGTGCAACCCTTTATCTCAAGTTCTAACGTCTCTTCCCTATCTGTCGGTATAAGGCGGGAGTATCTTTACATCTTGAAGTCCTGGTTTGCTATTCTGCGAGCTGTTACACAGAACCAAACCCCTTTGTAATCAATTATTAATCTCTTCCAGGATCACTGTTTGGTTACAGAAACTCTTGCTCCTTTTTCTGTTTTTCATTGAAAAAGTAAATAGCAGTAATAGTAATTTTGTAAAATAAAAATCATTCGTAATCCCCAGACCCTAATACAACTTTTCTTATTAGCATATACTTTTCAAGCTTTTGCCTTTATGAAGAAATATTATAGCAACGGAACTATATACGAAATTTAATATTTATAAGTTAGCATTGTATCATGAAAATGACCCTTTTTCCTATGTAATTTTGAAATACAATTTTAACACTTTACCATATTTATGTGAGCCAATGTACCATAATAACTAAAATAATTCTCTATTAGTGAGCATTAATGTTATTTCCAGTTTTACCATCACAATGAAGACCGAATAAAGACTTTCGTAGAATGAATTTCTTGTTCACCTTCAACTCCCCAGATCCTACCACAGAATCTAGTAGGCAATAGGCACAAATAAATATTTGAAAGGTTAATTAATAAATCATACTTTTGTTCCCTTTTGATGAATTATTTCTTTAGGATGAACTTCCAAGAATAAGAGAGATTACTGGGTCAAAGGGAATAAATATTCCGAAGTTTTTCATATGTGAGCGTACATTGCTTTTTAAAGGATTTATATAATTCTTTCAAGTTTTCACTCTTATTATTTCAAATTTTAGCTTGGCCATCAAAATGGTGCCCAAATGTTGTTTTAATTTGCACAGTAGAATACACAGCATCATACTGTTAGAGGTTATTATACTTGCCTCTCTCTCCCACTGTACATCTGGAGAATATCGTATCTGTCTCCAATTCCAGGTGCCCAGTCCACGGCTTGCTATGTAGTACATACTCGATGAATACTAAGTCAATGAATTGCAGAACACTTCTGACCACTATGCTGCTGGAACATCTAAAAAAAAATATATATATAAGATAGTGGTTAAAGCAAAAGTTCCAACTCTGCTTTCAATGTCTATAGGACAAAGTAGGGTAAGATAAAGACATGGACACCTCTGGTCTCATAGAGATATGGGGAGGATATATGTGCTAAGAGAAATGCGTGCTTGACTCAAGAAAGCACTCAACAAACACTGTCTGCTCCATCTGGGCCCACTTAGGCATAGAATCTTCCTGCTTCCTTTGCAAAATTGAATAAGCTCTTAACGGGTTGCAAATATTAATCTCTGGTCTATCAAATTTTCATATTACATACTTTTAAACTTAAATTTAATTTTTATCAGATTAGTGTATTTTTAAATATTTATGTATTTAAAATGGTCCTTTTTTCATTTCATTTTCATTTTTTTTTTCTGATTCATGTTGAAAAGGTCTTGATCAAATTTCCCTAATTACCTGGTTAATATTTTATTGTACTTTGAGTATGTTTTTAAAACTGAAATTTAAAAACTATTTAACTCTTTAATGTATCCAGAGATTATTTTGGTGTACAGCATAATGTATAAACCTAAACTCTTTCTCCCCTCTAATCTTGTTATCTCGTCATTAACAATTCTTTCTCATCTTCTTAATTTGAACATGTTAAGTGCTTATGCAATGTTTCATGTTTCAGAGGATTTATGTTTCAATTTTGGTTCCAAGGCCATACTGCTTAATTATTTCTTGTTTTACAATACATTCTAATATTTATTTGGCTAAGGCCTCCTTTCCAGCTTCTCACCACCATAATGATCTTACTTTGAACCATCTTTTTATTTATATTTAAAATTAAAACAATTTTTTTTTCTATTATACTTAACATATAATATTATATTAGTTTCAGGTGTACAACATAGTGATTATTTATATACCTTATGAAGTTATAACCACAACAGGCCTAGTACACCTGATACCATAGTTACTGCAATATTATTAACTATATTCTCTATGTTATACTTTATATTCCTGTGACTATTTTTATAGCTGCCAATTGGTATTTCTTAATCCCTTTCAACCTCTTTACCCATCCTCCTAACTGCCTCTCCCATAAACTATCTTTTGAACACTTTGTCCCACCAACTTAAACTAAGTTTGGTTGGAATTTTGATTGGAATTGTTTTAAATGTATGAATTAGTATGGTCTGCTAATTCATACATTCACTTTTGGAAATGATTAACTTCTCCCAAGCAGGCTTTGTCATATTTAAAAGGCGCATGTCATTTTTTTTCTTGTTTCCTTCTAAGTACTTTACAGTTTTTGATTTTATGAATGGTAGCCCATTTTGTCATATTTTCTAGCTGAGTTTTCTACATGTATGATAATGCTGTTGATATCTGAGCAGTTCTTTTGAGTCTGGCCATTTCAATCAATGCTTAATTATAATTTTAGCATATTATTACAGATTTTCCGAGTATATACTTATGCAGTCCAGAAATAATGATGCTGTTGCCTTCTTTTCCAATGGAGGTTGTGGTTTAATAGGTACAGAGTTTCAGTTTTGCAAGATAAAAGAATTTCTAGAGATGGATGGTGGTGAGGGTTATACAACAGTGTAAAGGCATTTAATGCCACAGCACTGTACACTTAAAAATGTTGACATAGGAAATTTTGTTATGTGTATTTTGCCACAATTAAAAATAAACAAACAAATAGATAATAAAATGATAGTAATAACCTGGTGCCTTTTTTCTCCATCCAAATTTAAAGTACGGTTTCTTTTGATCCACATTGAGTTTAATATTGTTTAGGGTTGCAAACAATATTCTGAAAGATATCACTCAAATCAGAATACACCACTCCCAATATTCTAACATTTTGCCTTCCTGGTTTCATTTTTTTTGTAACATGTGGTTTCATTACATGATTGAAATCATATTGTATACTCAATTTTGATTCCTGCTTTTCCCAATTGTTTTAAAATAAGCAGTTTACAGGTATTACATTTAAATTTTTATATTATTTTTCTCTAAGTTTGAGAATCACAGTGAAATTTGCCTGATAAAAAGAATTTTATCATCTGATCCTATTTTTGCCATCAACTTGCTTCTATAACAGATTATTTATTGAATGTCTGAAACAACTTAATGAGATTCTAATTTTTTCTTAACTGATTTTTTATAAACTATAATATCTTTGTCAAATATTTTTGGGTCATTCATCTGTTTACACTTTCATATTTATGATTTTTTAATAGGACATGCAATTCATTGCCTTTTTCAAATTTAATATAATATTCATTCAATATTCTTTTATACTGGTTTACTCTCATTTTTAAATGATTCATTTATTACTTTTCTCTACTTTTCCACTGTTAGATTTATCAACAATTTATTATGTTAGCATTTTCAAAGACATCGTCACAATTTATCATGTCCAATGCTTTTGTATATTTATCTAAATTTATTTCTTCTTTTATCTTCCTTTAATTTTTCTTGAAATTGTAACTGAATTCACAGATTATTATCTCTAAATAATTTAATCTTAACTACTACACTATCAACTACTTCTGAGTTTCATAGAGGAATCTAGCATTTTTACCAGTTTTACTTTATTGTTACTGAATCTTCTGTCCTTACATTCCTAAT
>NW_011888815.1:1567846-1572175 GCF_000151845.1 Pteropus vampyrus | reverse complement strand
AAAAAAAAAAAAAAAAACGAGATACAGCTTCTAGAAAATTAATAGATCGTGCTTTCAAAAGTCAGAGCATTATTCTTTTGACTTAGAAAATACATTTTTTTTTTTTAGAGGGCATTTTAAACATAGCGAGGGCTCCAGCTGGGTCTCCCCTCCCTGACTTCTGGGAGTAAACAGCTGTGTTTTGTCACAGGTTGCCTGTCCTCTTCCTGTTACTTGGCATCTTTGTGTTCCTATGAATTTTCCAAGACCCAGGATGCAAAGACTCCCCGACCAGCTAACCACAATCAGAATGTGGTGCAGAGGCAATTTCCCTGCTTCTACCAGCCGTGATAATCCATGAGAAGGCTGCTTTTCACACTGTGGAGTAGAAATGGGGCAGCAGGTGGCTTTCAGTCGTTCTGACAGTGCCTCATTGAGCTGGCACCTCTTTCTAAAGCACAGCAGGAAAATTGCTCAGTTGTCAATCCATACATGAGGACATGCCATTTTAAAGAATGTCCTTCAAAAGCTTGCCTAATTTATGACAAAGACATTGGCTGCCTTTGACCACAGTTAGAGCATTGAAACAATGTAATCGGGTTATTTGGTCTCCTGGAGATGTTTCGCGCATTTGTGTTTTGTTTCAAGAATCCAGGTTACATGCATTATAAGCTGTATGGCTTTAGGGAATTATAAAGCAGATTTTCCTGTGAGGATCTGGGTTGATTCTCATCCTGATCCCAAGGCTAGTACCTTTGCTAACATTAGTCTCTGAAAAGAAAGAAAATTCTTTGTATAAAGAGACAAGAATTTTTTTAAAGTTTAATTCCATGCTATAGTGCAGACACTGGTGATCGTTAAGCCAGATCATAGCTGAAGAATAAATGTAAACATTTGAGTCTAGGCTGATTCATTCCTCTGAAAAACCAACCCACCATAAATGATAAACACCATGTCTTGACTTCAGTAAAACTCCAAACTCTGTTATTTAGAACTGATTGGGTGCTCTGTAGATGCTGATTTTGAATGAACTCAGAAAATAATCACTTGAAGAAATAATCAGTTTTTCAATTTACAAATTTGACACAGTTCCTTGCCTCATGTAACCCCTGAGTTCTCTCTCTTCTGTGGTTTTCATCAATTTTATACTTATTATCTGTTACTGAACTGGAAAAATGTTGCCAAATATGATCTAGAGATATGGCATTGTTTTAACGAGAAGCAGCATATCTCAAATCTATGTGAATAACGCTTTCAGAAGTTTCTTGAAGGTTTGAACCCTTTTTTTCCTCTTTCATTTCTACTATTCTATATCCAGTCTTCATGCCTTGAGCCTCTGGAGCTAGAGATATCCTGGAACTTAGAGAAACAGAGGTCTGATGGCAGGCCTCTCATCTGAGGCTATAACACCTGAATCAGAAAGGCACTTTCCAGGAGCAGAAAATCCCATGGTATGTCGGTTCGGAGCCAGGGAGAAAGTCTACACGTGGGTCAATAAGTCTACACATGGACCAGCCAATTTGAGCAAATAAGATGCAAGTTCATGACGGGGAAAATTTAAAGGACAACGTCTGGGCAAATACCAAGGAGTGCAATTGCTAATCAGGTGTCAGTGGTATGTTTAGTTTTCCAAAGTGGCTGTAGTGTTTTGCATTCCCACCAGCATTGAACAATAGTTCCTGCTGCTCCACAGCCTCGTCAGCATTTGGTGATATCAGTGTTCTTTCTGGACCCAGGCCGTAGGATAGCTGTGTGGTGGTACCTCGTTGCTGCTTTAATTTTCATTGCCTCGATGGACATGTTGTGAGACACTTTTCCATTTGCTTATTTGCCATCTGTATATTTTCTTTGCTGAGTGACTGGCATTTTTAAAGAGTAACCCTTTGTAGAATGTCTTTCAGTTTAGCTTTGTCTGATGTTTCCTTGTGTTTAGATTCATGGTCTGCATTTTTTTCAGAAATACACAGGAATATTGTGTTCTCAGGGCATTATATCAGGAGGCACATAATACTGTTTTTCTCACTGTTAATAATATTAACTGTGACCACTAGGTTAAGGTGACATCTGCCAGGTTTCTCCACTGAAAGTTACTTGTTTTCCCCCTCATTGTAATGAACAGGTATCCTGTGAGGTCACACACTGAGACAAAGTACACATGCTTTTCGTCATCACACCTTTGCCCAGTAGTTTTGGCATCCTTGATGAGTCTTATCTAAAACGACAATTACTATAGTAGTTACCAAATGGCCGTATTCCAATAGTATTATTTCTTCTACATTTCATTGGAATTTCTATAAGAGAGAAATTTTTATCTGCAACATTCGTTTATATACTCATTTACATGTTTATCTTAGTGAGAACTCCTGGGTTCTTATTATATATTCTATGGGTTACTAGACTTAATTTTGTTGTTCAAATTATTTCATATTTGACTAGTGGGAGCACTTTCGAGTTAGCTTCTGTGTCATTTTAACGAGATCTTTATTTTGTATTATATTTGCCTGAGCCCTGGAATCAGTCATTTCTCCAAGGAGCCCTGGTTCCTTATACTGAAAAATCCGTTTAATTTCAAAGTGCAGCTTATGCTTTTTCTTTACTGGCAATAATTGATTATCTATTATATTTAGGGAACTGAATATGGTACTCTGGAAACTAAAGATGTGATTCTTCACCCTAAGGAGTTTCTATACCAAAAGAGAGAGAAAGCAAATAAGCAAATCCCCATACAAGATAAAAGTGATGTATGACAAGGTGGTTGCACATGAGATGCTGTGGCATGCAGAAGCGCGGAAAATCCCTTCGGGCTGTGAGAATTCAGGAGGATCTAAAAGGGAAATGGTATTTGAGCTCTTTAGGGACTTGAATAAGGAGCCAATGCAGAGAAATGGAAAAGATGATCAGGCAGAGAAAACTATTGTGCCCATTGTTGAGACGACAGATGCAAATTCACTAACTAAATCTACCTTCGATTATTTTAAACTTACATCTCTCTTGAGACTTTGAAGATGTGCACTCCCCTCCTGTATTTTAAGGTAATTTCTGATATCACAAAGCAGGTGCAGAGATTTATTTTACATCATGTTTCAAGAAGGTGGGAGAGAGGAGCCTCTCCTCATGCCTGACGTTGGCCCGTCTCTACACCTGGCCCAAAGAAAAGCCTGCTCTGGTCAGTTTCTGGCATCAGGGCAGGGTCAGAGGGCCTGACCCCACTTCCCCCCAAGCCCCTCTTGGCTCTTCTGGGAGGCCCTGGCTGTGGCTACTGAACACCGACCAGCCCTCGGATGCTGCTGGGAACGACAGAGCTTTCCCTGCACGTCATGTCCTCTTACAGCCTTTATTTTTTTTCACTGAATCTGAGGTCCTGGTTCACGTAACTGTTGCAAAGATAAAGGAATGCACAGGAAAGCACTTGGTGAACTATGTAAAACTGTTTTTCAGTAGGTGTCTCATGCACTATTTGGGACATAACTTTGCACTAAAAAACTGTCCTTTACCTGAAATTCAAATTTAACTGGACATCCAGTATTTTATCTGGCACCCACACTCGTGGGAAACAGAAGTCGGTGCTGATATCCTGTCCTATGACACTCCTTCGCTGTGTCCCCCTGGAATGTCCTGCAGACATGCCCCACTTGCTCAATAATGGTGCCGTGTGAGGTCGGTAGGTAAATTGGACATTGTGGGAATTTATAATAAGATGGTACTTACAAACGCCATGAGATAAATTATCCATATTAGTTTTTATTTAAACTATAATTGCATATGTGAATAGAAAATTAGTATAATGTATTGATACCATCTGGTGCTCCAACTTCATACCAGTCTTTTTCATCTGTGTTAATTTAAGCAAAATTGAATTTTCCACCTACACATGATTATGTTTCATTAATTACTCTGTTTTCATTTAGATGCCATTGTTGACCATGATCCTAAGTGGATTTAATAATTTGTAGATAAGAGAACAGGTGTGATGTCTTTGATAAGCCAATGTTCTTCCTAGTTATACAGATGCTAAGACTCAATATTTTACTTCCAAACCAAGATTGATTAATTTCCAACATGACACTGCATTCCCCAGAAACACAGTTAAACGGATTCATTCATTCACTCATGTGCTCCTTCTGCTCCTCTTTGTTCGCTGCCTACTATGTGCCAGGGACTTCCTGAGTACTAATGACAGAACAGGGTGTAAGACATAGTCTTTGCGACTATGGTGTCCCAGTCTGGTGAGAGATTCAGACATATAAACTGATAATGGCTCAATTACAGTGCTCTGGGGACACACAGAAAAAAAGTCCCTGATACGGCAGAGAGAAGAAAAGTGAGTTAAGAGAGAAATGAGCAAAGAGA
>NW_011888815.1:1560856-1567243 GCF_000151845.1 Pteropus vampyrus | reverse complement strand
ATATATGAAGAGAGAATACAAATAACACATGATAAAGAAAATAGAGTAAAATATTAGCAATGGGTAAAAGTGGGCACAGGATATATGTGTGCTCTCCATATCACTTTCATTCTTACAACTTTTCTGTAAGCTTAAGATTCTTCTCAAAAAGTACTTTTTCACATCATCTCTGTGATCCTCACAACAGCTACGTAATACAGACTTATCATTCCCAATACACAGATGAAGACACTAAAATGAATATTTAGAATCACAAAGCTAGTCAATGACAGACTTGGGACCAGAACCCAGGTTTTCACAGCATAAAGCCTGTGCTCATGTTATCGGTCTATCCAGGCAGCCATACAGCTGACCCTATATAGATATGTGTGAAGGGGGATTCATTTTTTGTACAACTTCGTGCTGGCGAAACACAATGTCTCCCCCCATACTGGCCCTGCCTGAAGCATCATGGAATAGCCAGATCAGCTCTGACGAAGGGAAAGCCATGCTGTTAGGTAGGGACATGCCCGGCCTTTGTTCCTGCCACAACCCACCTGCCCGTTGGGCGGGCAGTGTGAGGCCTGGGGAAGGATGCTGGTTGATATTCCCATTTGTGGTTGGTTTTCCCTCCTGATACTTAAGAAGTCACTATGTCGTGGACGCGCTTTGTTGGGCTTGCATATAAGATACAGATATTTTTCCATCCTGGAGCCATTCCTAAATTTCCACCTCTCTATTCTCCAAAACCCTTTGTCACCAGTGCTCTAGTATTTTCTCTTCCAAGTAGCCATTAGCCACTGCCCGTGAATAAGCATGAACCCTCGAGTCAGGCTGTATCTCCATCGAGATAAAATGGCCAAGGACACGGGTTGTTAAATTTTGTTCACTGAGCCAATTTTCCTTCTCTGTTCTCTTTCAGGGCCATTGCTGAGGAAGCTGTTACATTGCAATAATTAATTTTGGCAATTGCCAGAGTGTCATGCAGAGCCATCCAAAACACAAGCTTAATGTTTTTCCTCCTTAGTCAAGTGGCATAGGGAGCAAGCTCAAGGACGCAGGTGTGGACTGAGGGAAGGATGGCCCACGTGTTGAGACGTTGTTCCTTGTATGCAGCCCGCAGCACCTCTCCCGTGATAGGGCTTATCCGATGCAGAACAGGTATACAGATCTATGTTCATGTTTCATATTTACGTCTGTATGGAATTCTTGTATACATGACTATATTATCCCAAATCTTATAAGCTATTAGAGGGCCTTTTTATCATCTCAACTACTCTGTCCTCAACAATGCCTGGATTACAGTAGCGTGGTTGTTACATCTGACAAATAAAAATGCAGGACACCCAGTTAAATTTGAATTTCAGGCAAATCATAATTTTTAGCATAAATATATCCCCATGCAATATTTGGAACAGCTTTCTACTAAAAAATGTGTTGTTCTTTTGAAATCTGGGTGTCCTGCATAATACCTGGCGAATGCAACAGGAGATTCCCCAGACATATTTGTTGCACTCGTGAATAAAATAAAGGAAGTAATGAGATTTACCCAGTGCTTACTGTATCTTTCTCATCTCATTGAAGCTTCCCATAGCTATACAATCGTTGGAAGCACTAACCCTTCTTCTCCATGGTTTCTAGAGATGACCATCTTGGCTCCAGTGGGAAGCTGTCTTAATGGAGTTAGAGAATACAAAATAGAAGGGTTCAAATGTCAGACGAGAAAATTAGGGGAGAATGGCTGCTAAAGCAATGTTTTCTCTTAAGTCTAGACAAAGCCCAGGCAAAGAGGAGAGGTGAAATTATGAAAGCTGCTCCTGAAAAGATGGGGATTATTTTTCTGCCTGGCAGAGAAACAAGAGCATTCCCAGGTAGATCAGGGAATCCAAAAATAGAGGCAACTTGGCCCTGCTTTCTGTCCATTTCGCTGGGAGCCTGGATTAATCAGCTATTGCTGTGCAACAACGAGCTCCAGAATCTGTAGCATACAGCACTGGGCATTTACCTTTGCTCACACGGGTTTGCAGGTTGGTATAGTGGCTCTGTGTCAGGCTATGGGTCTCTTCTATGTATCCCATTTGGGGATCCAGGCCGGAGGGGTAGAGACTCACGGCAGAGGTAGAATGATGAACAGAAACATGCAATGCCCCTTCAGGCCAAAACTCAGAACTCAGACACTGCTGCTTCTGCCAGACAATACAGGATCGAGCTCAATATCAATGTCAATGTATGGAGTGACAACTTGCCAAACAATTAAATCTACTACCGGCATGGTAAACACCATGAGACAGTTGTATAGGCCGTTCAAACATAACGACCTGAGGCAGCCTCACTGAGACCTTGAATCCTCTCTCTGAGTAGAAGGAGCAGAAAAATGATTTTCCTCTGTGGCTCAGAGGATGTGAAAACTACGTAGCACAATGCCTGGACACTGCTGGTTCTCACATGTGTTTGCATCGTCTCCGTGGCTCTGTGATAGGCTGTGGTTTATCCAGAGCCTACTTGAACGATTCAAGTCAGACGTAATAGTCACCGGTTACCAAAGGCCTAGCATGTGTCATTTTGGTCTCAATTAATCCTTCTAATCATCCAATCCAGTAGACATGATTCTTCCTGGTTTGCATAGAAGAAGACTGAGCCTGGAAAAGTTGAGTACTTAGCCCAAGAACGCCGGTGAGAGCTGGTGCCCAGTGCTGTATGCTACAGATTCTGGAGCTAGTTGTTACACAGAGCTGGCATCAGGTCTGGATATGAGGCCTCTGGCCTTCGAATGATCTGTGCTGTGGTCTGTGAATCCAAGTCTCCTTTTTGAGACTCGTTCTCTCCGTCTTTTTCCAGGGGTTGCTGGGAACCCTCCAAAGTCAGCTTCCGGCTGCAGCTACGCAAAAAACTGAGAGGAAAGCTTTATGGGGTAAATGAAGCAGCTTTCCTAGTAGGAGTTTTTTGAAGGACTCACGACTGAGACCAGCGGAGTCCAGAAAAGTGTCTCTTCCTGGAGGTTTTCAGAACACACAGCTTGCCGCCTCCAGGCAGGCCCCCAGGAGTCCTGCCGATGGGAAAAAAGGCTGGGGCCGTCACTGCCTCTGGGGCTGGCAGGTGAGATGACGGGGCCGGCGGGCTCCAGCAGCGGCTTTCCAGTTCGACTGCCTCCAGTATAACAATTCATCATGGCTCTGCACTTGGTCTTGTCAGCCGCTACTGAGTCAGTAGGGGGAGAATTTAATTAAAATCACCGCGGTGCTGTGGAAATGAGAGATTGGGAAAGTGGCCAAGCCCCGCAGCCCTTCTCCCTCGCTGGCCCTTTTGTGCAGAGCCCCACTGCAGGGCCTGGGACCCGTGACCCTCCGTCTGTCCTCCCTCACCGGGCACATGGCACAGCTGAGCCTTTACCCTCGAGAGGGTGGCATTGGAGACTTGGACAGCCGTGCACAGGAATGGCAGGGGTGCGGCTTCTGTGACCTAATAACACATCATTGCGGGGCGGCCGGTGGCAGTTGACCCACTTTATTCTATGATTTCGCATCACAGATTCAACCAAGTGCGGATCAAAACTATTTGAGGGGGGAGAAAAACAACAACTAAAACACAGGAAGTTCTAAAAAGCAAAACTTGAGTTTGCCACCCAGCAAGCACTGCACCAAATCCACGTGAATGAAGTGACCTGTCGACCTATCCTGCTGTAGCCTGTGTGCAAATACTATGCCGTTTGAGTCAACCTGGACTCGAGCGTTCAGGAATGCTGGTGTCTGTGGAGGGCCACCGAACCAATCCCCCCAAGGATATGGAGGAACGACATTTTTCTCTCCATTTTTCCCACCTGGCTGTGAGTTCCTCGAAGATGGGACTTGTTTTCTTATTTCTTCTCTGGGTAATAACCATTTCCAAATTCAGTGCTGGTGCAAAGTGCTCGCTCAGGAGCTAACTGCTGAAGGAATGAAGGTCGACAGAGTTACCAGCGGGATCCGAGTGACATGGGAGCACAGCAGAGGCAGGATCCTTCCGTCATGGTACAAAAAAAAAAAAAAAAAAAAATCCAGAAAATGGCTTTTGAGCTGGGCCCAGTGCCTCCTATATTTATTTGCTAATCTTACAAGCCTTAGTCCTCTCATTTTTAAAATGGGGGTCGTAGATTCAGGGGGAGTTAACATAACATGAACATAAAGAATGTAGGACAGTGCCTGGCACATAGTAACCAGTCAGTTCACAGTAGTTGTCTTTACGACAAATGTGCACATTATAAGGTGTCCAGCATGACACAGGGCGTGGTGAGTGGCAGGGTGGCAGCTGGCGAGAGAACAGAGTCGAGGAAGATCGACCGAGAGGGGAATTCGGCCTTGTTCCTAGGAACAGGGAGGTGGTGTCGGTGTGACTGTCTGGGCACAGACTCCATGGTCAGGTGCCAGTCCTGGCGGGACCTCTCAATGGCTCTGTGACCCGAGCAGCCTACTTAACATTGTATGCCTCGGTTTCTTCAGGTATGAAATGGAGGTGATGAGTGTTATTGGCCTCCTGTAACAAACGACCACAGACTCGGTGACTTAAAACCATGAATGCGATTTCCAGTGCTAGGGAGAAGTATGAAGTCAAGGTTTCAGCAGAGTCGGGCTTCCTTGGAGACCCTGGAGGAGAATCCTTCTTGTGTCAGTTAGGTGGCTCCAGGTGTCCCCTAGCTGTGGCTGCAGGATCCGACTTCTGCCTCTGTCTGCACGTGGTCTTTCTGTTTGTGTCTTTCCTTCTACAAGGACCCTTGTCATTGGAATTGGGGTCCGCGGGGGCAATCCAGAATGACCTCATCTCAAGATCCTTAATTTGATCATATCTGTGAAGATCCTTTGTTCCAAATAAGGTCACAGCCACAGATTCTGAGCTGCGGACACATCTTTTCAGGAGCCACCCTTCAACCCGCTAGAAATCGTATGTAAAAATAAGGCTTGCGACATCCTAATGATGTCCACGCAGAACACACTCAGGAGAGTGTCAGCTGTTCCAGCGATGAAACTGAATCCAGGGCACGGTGTGCGCTTCCCCTGGAAATTCTGCTGTATATCCCACCGACGTGTGCTTTGCTGAGAGTCTCTCTCCCTAGATTATGTCAGTTAGTTGTGTCTGTTCCCACCTGGCCCTCCCTGACCCTCACAACGGCCATCTCACTTTCCTGCTGTCCCTCATGATGCCTCACTTCCTTGTCTGGCTGTGTCTCCTAACGGTCTTCCTGCATCCTCTGGCCCCCTATCGATATTTCCGAATGCACGACTATCGTCCACTCACGTTGCCAGGGAGGTGTGCTGGACAGGGTATGGCCCTTTAAGCGGACCTGCACGATTCCCAGCTCTGCAACCCTTCCGTGCCTTTGTTTCCCCATCGGCACGTAATCCTAACCTCAAAGGATGATTGTGAGGATCCAGTTGACGTATTCACTACATCAACTTCGGACTCCGTCTTATTACTTTCAATCCACCCTTCTACGATGTGGATATTTTTCTTCCCATGTCCTTCCAGGGTGATGTAATAAATAAAATGGTTTTCTCAGCATTTTAACTGATTGGAAAAACAGTCCCAATATTCCATCTGATCAATATCTACTTAAGACACTGACACTGTGTCTCTTTCTGGTTTTTTATTCATCATCATAGGGAAAAAAAATTCTCATAATGTGGTGAACTTTGCTTACGTTATTTATCCAGAACTGAAATAAGTAAATAAAGTAGCAAATTGGAAACTGAACCACTAGTCAAAATCACAGCAATTGCTTCTGGACACCCTGTGTTTAGACATATTGATGTTTTGTGTAAGCCTTAACTGGTTCATCTCTTAAGTGAAATTACAAATAAATACCATACTTACCAAGCTTAAAATATGCAATTTCTTCCTGTTATTCAATGCTGGATAACACAGTGCACAGTGAGAGTTCTCCAGGAGAAAATTAACCGTTCCTGACAAGAAGAAAAATAGAAGCATGCCACTTTGTATACAATCCTCAGTCTCTGGCTCGACGGTATTAATGCTTTTAATTCCCATTTGAGCAGCGTCGGGAACAGGAGCAATTAGCGATCCATTCTGCACATTCATAGCGTTCGAGGTTCAGCAAGGGCCAAGCAATGGAGGGGTGTTATTCTGATTTCAGAAACCGTGTCCACAAAGGAAAGCTTTGGCCGATGCTTGAAAGCACTTTATCCTTGTGACTTTTTGTTCCTTGACATCAAAGGTGTGTCAGAGCATAAGCTGCTGCGAAGCAGGCGAGATTGGTTACCTCCCCTCCAGGCACTGAGCCTTGGTCAAAGCTCTCCATCAGGGAGCGAAGGCCAGTGTTTCCGAGCATCCGGCATCGCGTTTGGGGTGCGGGTACGTTTTTATGAGTGACTTAACACTTGACCAAGGCAGGGCAGGAGCTGTCGCTTGGAGACCTTA
>NW_011888815.1:1546709-1560121 GCF_000151845.1 Pteropus vampyrus | reverse complement strand
GCCTGAGGCCGAGTGCCTTGGGAAAGCTGTCAGTTTGGAGGAGCTACCCCACAGGAAGTGACTCAGACATCCTTTCCAAACCCCACAAGGACCCTGCCATGGTTGTAGGATGCTCTTACTTTACAGATGAGGAAACTGAAGCTCAGAATGGTAGTTTATTCAGTGCCTGAGATCACACAGCCAGTGTTGCGTTTAAGACTCAGGTCAACCAGATGCAAAAATGCACAGTCCTTCCATCTCTCACGTCACATAGCTTCATCGTAAGATTAAAAACGGTTTCAATACAACCAACCAACAATTGCTGAATACACACCGGGGTGCATCATGGCCGAGACCTGTGTGACTTCACATCAGATTTTGCAAGGATTGCCTCGATTCCAGGATCGGTCAATTCTCACAGCATCTTATGAAAAAACTTCCATAATCTTATCTTTTTCTTTTTCTTCTCTTTTCTTTTTTTTTTTCCTTGAGATCAGATAAATGTGTTTCTCCATACAGAGGATTTACAGAAGACCACCTTCATTCTAGGAGTGTAGATTTGGTCCTATGGAAGTGCGAGGAGACGCACATCTTCTTTTATTGATTTAGAATTGTTGTCATAGTAGATCTTGTTGGAAAAAAATACTAGTTATCTTTTAGGGTTTAAAAGTGTTACATAAATTCCCTCCCTACCCCAAACATATCTGATTTTGTGGTTAATTGGAGGGGCAAATAGAATTATATAAAACTGTGCCCTGTGAATTTCACAGTAGATTCTCACAGAGCCCCTCTCTCATTTTATTTGATTATTATTTTGGTTCTCACACTTGGGGGCTGGAGATGCTAGCCCCTTTCATCCGACACGCATGCGCTGACGGGGTGTGATACGGAGTAGAAACGACAGAGATGGAAAGTGACTGAGGTTAGGAGATGAACCACATCATCTCCTCTCGCAGCTAACTACGACATCGACATGATGACGATGGAAACGGATAAAATCATATCTAGTTTAGGAAGTTGAAAATGAAGACTGATGAATGAAGAACGTCAGCAAGTTACTCATGGGATGACATGTGACCCCTTTTCTTTTATGGACAAAAGATCTCAACCAGGGCCATTTTGTCCCCCAGAGGATATCCGGCAATGTCTAGAGACTTCTGGTTGTTTCGGTGGGGGAGGACATCTACTGAGTAGAGGTCAGGGATACAGCTGAACATCACAGAATACACAAGGCAGCCCCACAACAAAGAATTACCAGGTCTCAAATATCAGTGGTACCACACTTGAGAAACCATGGTGTAGGAAATGGTAATCAATCTCATACAGAGACCAGTTTTTCTGTGAAAACAATTGGAAGGACTTAGTTATTTCTACTTGGATCAAATAACATGGTACTAAAGAGACCATATATTTGACAGGGCTTGCTTGAATGCTAAATTAGTTCCCCCAGGGGCTGTACTGGCAAATGGAGCTAAGAGAAAACCACTTCCTCTTTGGGACTCAGGGTTTTAAGCCTTTCTAATCTCCTCTACTCTCCCCTCTCAAACAACTCTCCTCTGAGGGCAGAATTTGCTATTTTAACAAGAAATAACACACAAACTGAAAAAATGATAGCAATGCAAAATACATCTCTCTTGAGCAAAGTTAATTTAGGTGTCTAATCTCAATGGAAATATCGTCTTTTTTTTTTTTTTTTTAGAATTCTAACTTTGAACAAATATCACTTCCATGGTGTCCCTAGGAGAGAGTTGCTAAGGCAACCAAAAGCCAACCCCACAGCTGATACAGTCCTTTCCCATGGAATGCCATTATGGCTCATCAGTCATCATGAGAGCTAGAGACACCACAGAGAACAAAATGATGACTTTATCTGTTTATCCCAAGGGAACAGTTTCAAGAAATAGATTTACCCAATGCCATCAGATTAGCTAATGACCCCTCCTAGTAATGAGACAGAAAATGGATGTCGCTCCCAGAAAAGGCTATGTCAAATTGCATTCCCAAGTCCTTCATATTGTGATGATAAAAATGTAAAGGATATTTCCTGATAGGTTTAAAGATTACAGTCACGCGAATAACTATAAGTAAGGTCAATTATTATAATTGGCATATAAGTCGTTATTTTGTGGGTCACAACACACGAACTTAAATATAGCCTCTGTACAGTTGCTTAAAAACTGATAAAAATCCTCTATAACTCTCCCATAATGCGCCAAATGCAAGAAGCATTTTTTTAGTGCATTCCTTACCAATATGATTCCGTCTGGAATACGGCAACAATGGCGAAGGAGAGTTGTCGATGTCACCAAGATTACGGTTGTCAGAAATTGGGATAATTCATCTGCTGGATGGATGAACCCGGTTCTTCCATGGGCCTGCCCAGCTTCCTCACAAGCTGGTGGCTGGATTAGCAAGGGGAGGGGAGGGAAGGAGGGAGGAAGGAGGAGGGAGGAGGGGAGAGGAGAGGAGAGTCTGGTGGTAGCTTTTATTTCCTTTGCTAACTTAGTCTTGGAGGTCTGCTGTGTTCCCTCACAGAGGCCATCCCAAAAGCCTGGCCAGGATCAACGGGAGGAAGCATAGACCCAATGAGTCATGCAGGAGTCTCAATATCACCTTATAAGAACATGTCGAATGAGATCTATTGCTGTAGCTGTCTTTGGAAAGTAAATTCTGCCCCAGACAGAACATCATTTGTGTTTGAAAAGACACTTTGGCTGCTTGGAGGAGAGTAAGTTTCAGGGAGGCAAGGGTGGAAATGAAGCCTGATATGGTGGCTCGGGCAGTGCTGGGGAGAGATGATGGTGGCCCAGACTATGATAGGGGGAGTGGAAATCAAAAGCAGGGACAAATTCAGGACCTAAGTGTCTGGTTTGGACACAAGTTACTTTGAAGACCTAAATAGCTCCAAAGACTAGGGGAATGAACAAGGAGGTTTGTGCAGGCACCTCTCTCACCTTCAAAGGTGCAGGGGTGGGGGGTCCATTTCCCCCCACTCTCTTCCAAATATCTGGGACTCGCTATCGGAGGTTACCTAAGGGCGGGCTTTGGTTTTGTTTATATTATCATCATTATTTTCAGCACTCACATTAGGAATGAATGTCTGGGCAGAACAGAATGGCTCTGCTAAATAAAGAACCGTAATAGACTGGCAGAGAGCACCTCACCTTGGTGCTGAAAGAAAAATCTAGAAAGCTGTCTCTCTTGCTTCAGAATGCCTGCAGGAAGCCTGTTTGGAACACACACTGGCTGCAGTCGAGATGAGAGCACTTGACTTCTGTCTCGGCAGGTGTGAGAACACCTGCTCCTCTCCAGCCATGGCAGACCATATTCTTTAAAAATCCCATCATTGGGACTTTGGGGAACGATGGTGTGCCCTCCATAGACCTGTGTGTATCGGTCAAGTCAGATTCCTTTCTCTTCCCTGGACTCACATCTCACCTCTTATATTAGAATAGCCTCATAACTGCCACAAGTCGCAGAATAGAGAAAAGAGAACAAGCATTGCAATCAGACCACACTAGGCTCCGATCCCAGCTCTGCCACTTGTGAGTTGTAGTTGACCTTGAAAACGTTACTTAACCTTTCTGGGTCTGTTTTCTTTTCTATAAAGTGATAACGATAATCCTACCTCATGGGGTTTATGGTAAAAATTAAATGAAACACCAAAAGCGTAGCTAGGTAACAGACTCTGCCACATACTAAGTGCTCCATAAATTATAGCGATAACTATTATATATTAAAGGATAAAGATGCCACGACATTTAGAAATTCATTCCCAAACCCCACAGCGAGCACCACACAGACAGACCACTTCAGAACAACTGACGCTGCCTGATGGCTGTGACCGTGTCGCATCTTTTGTGTGGCTCAGCGACTTAACATTTAAAAGACGGAATTTTCACAGCAAAAGCAAGTTAAAAAGTAAGTAAAACACCAGAGAGCAATGAGGCACAAACCAACTTAGAGGAACGTGGATTTCTCAGCTTGGCCTGCCAGCTGGATGGCTTTTACTTTCCGTGTGAGCAAAGCTACGCTACCCCAGAGGCGGCTGCAAATTCACCCATGTTGTGTGCATGTCAAAACCCTGGGAAGAGATTAGCTTTGAAAAGCTGACATTTTTGTACCTATCACCGAAGCCTGGAGCAAATGGGGGTCTGAGAAACACTTTGAAAGCCTTAAGGGGGCTAATGAGAGGAGCTGTCACTCGGCCTAAGCGTCCAGGTGACACTGGACGCGCAGTAGGTTATCCGGGTCGTACACGTATCAGCAAGTTTTCAGCCACTGGAAATTCCCAGGTGTTTGTTTTTGTTGAACTTTCCTTGCAGTCTTCTGGAATCAGAGAGCTCAGTGCATCCTAACGAGGCATTCTAACTGCTGCACCAAAATCAGCCTTTTGCTGGGAACCTCCCCCGGTATGACTTTCTTTCCAGGGCCACCTAGAGCTGCTCTTTACTGAGTGCCAGAAAAGTGCCAAGCACCGTCCTAGATTAGACACACATTATCTCATTTTCTCCTAATGACCACAGGCATGTGTTCATCCACTGAACAAATATTAACTGCCTACAAGGGATTGACATCAGGGTACCATTTTACAAACAAGGCACATGATTTTCAGAGAAGGTACGTGACACGTCCGAAGTCACAAACATAGTGAGCAGAAGACCTAAGATACGAGTAAACTTGGTCCCCGCACTGTCCCCACCAAGCTGTTCTTCTCTGGGGGTGCTAACACAGTGTAAGGAAAACAACCTACACCTGGAGGCTGGGGACCCAGTAGCACTTACTGGCCAATTATTGGTTATGGGACCTCGGGCTTATTTCCTTATCTCTGGGGCAAATTGCTGATCACTTTTAAAACCTCCCTTTGGCTGTTTCTGTGAGAATTAAATGCTATAAAGTAACATCATGGAGAAATCTCACAAACATAATGTTGGGTAAAGGAAGTCAGACATAAGACAGTACATACTGTATGATTCCATTTAGAAGGATTTTTAAAAGGCCAAATGAATAAGAAATAAGGATATCAGTTTCTTTTAAGGGGAAGAAAGAGGTTATGATCAGGAGGGGGAATAAAGGGCTTCTAGAATTCTGAGAATGTTCTCCTTTCAATAAAAACAATACGATTTTTTTTTTAAAAATCATATAGGTGTGTGAATCATACAGATACTTTGAAAGGAATATATTCAAATATATAGTCATATTCTGAGCATGGTTCCAGCTCCCTACTCCCTGCCAGCCCATACAATGCTAAGGTGTGGCCACTGCTAGTGGTTACCTGCCTGGACATCCTTACCTCCCAGGGTTAGACCCCAGTCCTGGAGAAAAGCTAGGGGCTGAGGTCAGTGCATAACTGGTCTCTAAGATCACACCTGATGATGTCACCCAGTCTCAAGTCAAATGACTCCAGTGACAGGAAACTCACTACTTTGCTAAACTACTTCTGGCCTACCTCTGTTTCTCCAACATTAAATCTTTCCACTCTCCTCATCTTTTTTTTTTTTTATCAGTTTCCCAATGACACTTCTCCCAGGCATCCTTCAAATAAATTTTTACTGACTTCTTTTATTTATCCATCACTTATATCAGCGTCATTCCTCGAAATTTTGTATTTTTTTGTGTCCTCTAAATTTTCTACATTGAATATGTATCATTCTGATAAATAGAAAAAAATCCTTTTTTAAAAGAAAGTAGTACATGCATGCCTGAAAAATATTTGTGGACTTTAATGAACGATAGCATTCCCATTAGGTTTTTCTGTCAGAAGAATGTCCCCCGATGTGTCCCTTCTCATAGACATGCGGGTTGTGTGTTGAATATACGATAACCAGAAAGATTGTCATTGAGAACATTGAGAAAAATTTTTTGAGAAATTCTGAATGGAAGAGCCCAGCGAAAATTCATTTTAAGGTGTGGAGGAAGTGTAACCATGTAACTGGAACAATTCAATTTGTAACCACTGATCCTGCCTTTTTTTAATCTCCCAAGAGTCCCAACTTAGGATATAAATTACATGGTCACTCTACACACAATCTTACCAACCAGATAAAACCATTATTAACATTTTGTTATAATCCACGTCAGTTTTTTCTATGCATATTTTACATGTTTCATCTCACTCTACATTTTATACTCTAATTTTACATTTTATGCTAAATTTTATGCTCTAATATTATAGTATACACTAAAACCTAGGCATTTATGTTATTACTCAAAATACTTTACAGATGTTTGAGAGGCTACTCTTTTTATCCTAATTTGTTTAATATCCCCCTTATTTTTGGAAATTATTTATTTCCAAAGTTTAGTATCACAAACAGCATTGCCATGAATGTCTTCAGTAGAAAACTCTTTCTTCATTTGAAATTGTTTCCATCAGCAGAATTTCAGAAACGGAACCGGAACCGTGGAGGTGAGGGTTGCAAATAGTTTCAAAGCTCTCAGATCACACACCCTGCACCTTTCCCAAAGGCTAGGTTACTTTGTATTCCTTCCAGCAGTACTGTGTCTGCGTCACTGCATTCGATCTCCAGTATCAAATTTTCTCACATTTTACAGTTCTATTACTCTGATAGGTTAAACATAGCATCTCATTGTTATTCTCATTTTCACTTCGTTGATAATGAATGAGGATAAAAAAAAAAATGCTCAAATGTTTATTGGCCATCTATATGCCTCTGTTTTAAACTGTCTTTGTTCTTTTCCATTTATTTATGGGGAATTTAATGCTTTTATTATGAGTCCTTTTCTTATTAAGGATATCACCCTTTGTCCTGTTTGAAGCAAATATTTCCCCTGGTTTATTTGCCTGTTAAGCAATTTTTGAGAGAAATTGTAATTTGTGTATAGAATACCTACTGATTTTTTCTTTTGTTATTTCTTCCACTCCTTTTGAGCTTAGAAAATTCTCACCACAGTCCTCTGTTTAGATTTGATCACTCTTTATTTCTATATACTCATAATTTTTTATGATTTATATATATTTAAATAAGCTCAATTCTTCATCAGGCTGTAGTATGTGTTACAAGGACTCAATAAGAGCTTTTAATTCATATTTTGTTTTGTTTTTCTGCTTGGAAATTCTATTACTGCTATTGATTGTCTGTTTTTAATAAGATGCCTCTGTTTCAAGGCAATTATGCAAAGGGCACAACTGGAAGCATAAATAATAAAGAAAAAATGTTTTTCCTCTCACTTCATTATTCAGCTAGAGAAATGCTGATTTCTACTCACACATGAGACCCACCCCAATTTTAGGCAAACAAATACACATTTCTTTTACCTGCATTCATGGTAGAAATAAATTGAAGTTCTGAATGATTAACATCTATTGTTTCCCAGGTAACCAGGCATAATATCTGGCCTCTACAGGATGAATGCTAGTCCGAAGGGTTTGAGCTGTGAACCAAAAATCCAGTGGCAAGGGCTAGAATAATTTTACGATGCAAAAGAAAATGCCAGGCAAAGTCTCCAGACAATAGACTATTTATCAGAGTTTGCAGAGGTGGAGCAATTTTTTGATGCAGTTGACACATTCAATTATGTTCTAAAAGTTTCTATCACAGGACTCCTTTCGGCCATTTATCGGGCACGGGAATGTAATCCATAATTACAGATATTTCATGCGTCTTCTATCAGAAGCCCAATAATCCCTTCCTGAGGCTTTCCGTCTTCCAGACAAACAGGGAAAAAGAAAATAAATGCTTGGCAATCAAGATTTGCAAAGTAGCCGTCTGGAGCAGTCAAGGAGCTGACAGCTGAAAACAGGGAAAAAATATGTACAGCGTAGTCTAGGGTTTAGGTTTGCCGAGGAAATGAATTGTTGTATATCGTAGACTCACAGATGTCTGAGGCTGAAAAGGCCTTTGAGAGCATTAAGTCTCTCTCTCTGCTTTTCGCCCTCACCACGAAAACTTTTGAAATCCATGTGCATATCTTGAACATCAAAATGTAATATGGCGGAAAAATCAGGGCTAAGTCTGAGGTCAAGTGCGCCTTTTTCTAGTAGCATTTTCTTGGGTAATAATATGTTTAACCTAAACAATCCTGGATTCTCTTCTGAATATAAGGTTATTACACGACCTGGCTGGGGTCTTGGGGTGTTTAATGGGATACTGTACATGAGTCTGCCTATTCCTCATTAATCATAAATGTCAGTTATTTCTCTCCCTCCTTCACCCCTCCATACAAGAGACTGAGAAAGATAAGCTGCCAACTTGTCTTCATCTTGTCAATTGAAAATTTGAGGTTATTAAGATATTTCAATACTTATCAGCCTTTTAAGACAGGAAAACTTCCTCCACGTCCAACTTAAATTCTTCGCATTGTAGCTTGAGCTCTTTTCCTCTGGTTTCTTAACCAGTGGACTAGTAGGATAGAAATGACCACACTTGGTAAGATAATCTTTCATCTGTCATTTTCGTAGACTTGAGAGCTGCCATCACGGATGGTTGACAGGCCAGCACAAAGGTCATATTGCCGACTAATATCTGACAAATATCTTCATTTTTTTCTTCCTATCTCCTACCCAGCTCCCCTTCCTCCATCCCGTGTACTCTATTTCCATAATTCCAGAAAGAAGTTCCTAAGACAGGACTGCTCAGCTGCTCTCTTCACATTGCCTGTCCTCTCACAGCAAGGGCCAAAGAATGCATTTCGTGAGTCACTGACTGTCATTGTCCATGAGTGACTTTGTGGCTGAACTAAATCTGGCATTTGATCCCAAGCTGATGGAAAAAATTTGCACAACTCGGGTCATTGTCTCTGAAGTCGCCCTTTAAAAATCACACGTCGAAGTCGCTATACAGCTGGGAAAACTTAACATTACTTGAGAGAGTAGCCAAGGCAGTCCCTGGCACAAAACTGGCAACCAAACAAAATCAGTGGAAAGATTCAATAGCTATGTTTCTACCTACCCACAATAATTAATCAATTAATACAACATTACTCTTATAGTGTGCTAGTTGAAATTCTTATTCATCAAATATTTAACTATCTTCCCTGTCCTACTGTGGGTGGAATTTGCCGTGCCCCATTGATGCTGGGGTCTCCGTGGAACTTGCTTTGACCGATGGAATGCTAACAAATGTGATACAGAGGCCTTAGATGTGCTTTTGTCTTCTGACTGAGGTTGGTACTCCAGTGACCTGAAAAGACCATCAGCCCAGCTACGGCTTCTGGGCCTTGGCCCTGGAATAAACATACACAGAACAGAACCAAACCCAGCCAGCCTCCTGGAACCCAGCCCGGCCGAACCACAGCGTGAGCAGAGCGGCCCGGCCAAGCCCAGAGAAATGCAATCAAATGTAATCATGGACAGAAGAATAAATAAAATACGTGTGGGTCATCTAGGGTGGTGTGTCAGGCAGCATCATTGTGACGACAGCTCTCATACATACAACCAGCCTTTCAAGGCGAACTATTTGACAGACTCTGTGCTCGGCACTTTAAAGATCTCACTTCCATCTGATAATAACACCAATAACAATAACAGACGACATTATTTAAGCCTATGTTCCAGATGAGGACATGGTGCTTCAGAAGGGTTTGAGGACTGACCAAGGAGATATGACGACCAGTAGCTGAAATATGATTTGTATCAATGGCTTTCTGATTCTAAAATCTCTATTAGGCCTTGACTATGTATTCTTTTCCATTTCCACTTAAAAGAGGGTCATGAAAGCTCTGTTTGGTACTTATCGGGGTGGTTATGTTGGGGGCCTGGAACCGAACTGCTGCAGCCCATTTAATTCCAGCCCCAACTCTTACTACGAATGAGTTAAGAATTTCATCTCAACTTTTGCCAAGAACTGGGCCAATTCATCTCCAAGAAGCAACCGATAAACAATTCTGCTAGGGAGACAGACTGGTAACTTCTCAGGTAACTTCCACAGCGAAATGCCATTAAGCCTAGCAGATGTGTGTCCTGGCCACGCCCAAAACGAGGGATAACACCGTTTGGATCGTCGGTGTCACCTCCCAAACTCTCTGGAGTCATGGAAATTATTACATAACGAAGTATTCCCAACATGGAGGGTGGCGAGGGCACCTCCACAAGATACTCTTACTTCAAATTAAAGACAACGCTTTTAGAATTAACTTCTTCAGAGTTTTTTTGTGTGCGTTTACGAGTGCTTGAGCATGTCCCCATCATCCCTCTACTGCTTTCCTTTTCTCCGAATTCTGACACAAAGGGGACTACACCAGAGTGAGGGGGGAGAGCCTCCCTCCCCTCCCTAACCCCGATGAGGGGCTTTTCTTAAGAGCTCCAAGTTGACAGGAAATGGAAGTTCTTTGACTGGAGAGCTGGATATGGCCTCTCTTAAGGGGTATTTTTTTCTTCCCCTGAGAACAGGAAGGAGGAGGGCAACAGAGGATAGAGACTGGTGCTCAGCTAGGATGCAACATCCCAGAGGGGTAGCACCTGTAATGTTAATTGTAGGGTTTTTTCTCAAATCACATTTAGCTTCTGCATAGTAGGCAGGGAGCTGGACTGAACTTAAGCGGGGTTTTACCATGCATGCAAGACAAAGAGAGAGTGGGAAGAGGAGTTGAGTTAATAATCCTCTTGGCAAGTTTATGATGTGGAAGAATTAACCCAACAATTTCTAAGCACTTTGCAAATCCCTCTCTTTCAAAAAAATTTTTTTTTCTTTTACTACAGTATTCAGAAAAGATCAAGTTGTACTCTTAGAAGGAGAACTAGCCTAAGGTTAGCTTCATTATGGATATTAAGCATGTGTACAATCGTCGTATTTCAGAATGCCTTCGACAGCATGCCACTGCAGACGGCATGGCATAAATCTTACGTTAAACTGATGATTATCCAGTTATATCAGGCAAGAAAGTATGTCTTATAACAATACGCTTTACGGATGTGCTAATAAATAGGAAACCACAGTAACTGAACAAACTCTTCTATCCATCTTTATAAAGCACAAACGTTAAAATCAAAGAGACTCAAACCTCTCTCTTCCAGCCTCATCTCTATAGGCAGCTCTTCCTCGCTACCAAGGATATTTCTTTGGAATAAACTATGTTTGAGTTGCCTTCCTTTTTCCTCCTTCCTTCCTTCCTTCTTTCCTTTCTTCCTTCCTTTCTATTCAGATTTAACATTAGAAAAGAAAGAGAAATCCCAATGTGCACACTCTAGCTGTTCGTGTGTACTGGATCCACTACCTTCCCTCTGCTCTCCAGAGTGTTATCTGATTATATCACTTCAGAACTTGGAGGGTTACCATGGTAACAGTTTTCCAACCTTTTCCTTTGCAAAGAATCCCTCCTGCCCTACGAGAAATCACCTACCAAGTAGCCGTCCCTCTGCCTTTGTTCTGCTCTGCCTCGGCCTTCACCCATTAACTGCCCTCGGACTTAGGTCAAGAACGTTATCCATGACCTATGAAGTCGAACAGCATCCAGAGTAGCTGATTCTGGGCTGGGCTGAAGCCCACTCTCCTCCATCCCTCTGCCCTCCCCTCCCTCGCCTGCCCTTGCAGTGTGTGGCCTGAGTTCAGAGGGAGGGGGCACAGCAAAGTCTCTGCACAGATCACCTGGATTTTTTAAACTGCTGCTCAGATGCTAAAGAACAAAGTCCCTGGCCTAGAATTTGATAGATTCTCTTCACCCTGTGAGAGAATTTCCTTCTTTATTGGTTTGCAAAGGTAAATGTAGCAAACCCAACCACCTACCCCTAAACATGAATGGATTTACTACATTTAGACACTTGTTACAGTTGGAATACGATGTGTGTAAGACAACAGGAAGGTTGGCCATGATGCTTGGCTTGGTTAATGGATGGATGATGCCTCACTTACCCCTCTACTGCTTTCTGACTGTCCGCATTCCTTCTTCCCAGCACTGTGGCACAGTTCCTTCCTGGTCTGGCATCTGCCCTCTAGCTGTAATTATGGAAAGAGATTAGAGATTAGTCACTTAATGGTGAGATGATATGTAAATTCAGTCCCTGACATGGAAAGCAATTTCTTTGTATGGCTCTCTTCTTGGAAACTTGAGGGGTTGCCATGTGTTTCCTGTCTGATCTACTTCTCTCTCACCAGAAGTTAAAGAGAGGATATTAGATTCAGCTATAAGGGCTACTCATATACGGAATGAATTACTTTAGGTTTCACTTACGAACCAAGTGAGCCCCCATGAAACATTCAAAGAAAGATACACAGAAGTTCACAGTACCTATGACCATGGCTGCAGGTCCATTAATACAAGGTTGGGCTAATCTGATGGGTCATTAGTAAGTAGAAGTGTAAGGAAATGTACTAAAAAATGAAAAGTCTTCAAAGAACCAGAGCCCAACATAATATTGATAATGGCTGATATTCATTCATGATGATATTGATAAACCCAAATAGCAAAAGAAAGAATGAATGAATGACTAGCCGAGAGTTTTATAGAAGTCGTTACATCGAGACAATTTTTCAGCCTCTGTCTGATTTGGACAATGAGATTTAATTAGGGCAGCCTTTACCCCCAGAATAAGGAAAATAAAGAGTGGTAATCACTGTTAGTTACATGATCTGCTTTTCCTACCTCAGAAAGCTTTGTGAGATACTAAAAATAATTTTTTAAAAAATTAAAAAACACTTTGAGCTCTTAGATTCAAGTGCTTCCCATGGAGAAAATGAATGCTTGGGACACTGTAGGAAGGTTTGGTTTGGAGAGAAAGCTTGTCGAATACTTGCGTGACTGACAGGAACTGGTTAGCATACTTCCCCCTGACACCTCCATTACATTTAGCCTCATTATATTGAGTTTCATGAGGATAAAAGGTTTGCGAGACACTTTAGAAAATTGGGTGGCACATCTGGATCCAAATGTGAGCGTGTGTTTGTTTTTCTTTTTCTTTTTTTTTTAAGGGAGCACAGGTGGAGACATTTCCCTGACTATTCATCCCTTTGTTAACACTGGAAAAATGTATTTGGCTTACATATTGTAAAACCATGAAATGGAAAAATGGAACCACTCTATAATTTGGAGGAAAAGGTAGCATTGTTTCTTTGTGTCCAAGAAGGGAATTGATGAGCATACTATTTGGGATTTTTCTAAGTTCAGGTTGCTTACTCCTTCATAAGAAATCACTACTTTCTAGAAATGGGGAGAGAAGGTTTGAGGCTAGGTTCATTATCTCTCAGGCCTGGTAAACTGATGGACTCAAAATCTTCAGGTCGACCCACAAATGTAATCCAAGGGTGACAGTCCAAAGCAAAAAGGGAACAATCGAGAGGTTCATTCTTTTGTAACATTCTTGACAAAAGAAAAACACAGTGAACAGGGAAAACGCAAGTGCACATCTTAGGGAATCTTTGTGCTTTTAATGTAAATGGAATTCTTTACATTCAAAACTCTCAGTTTATATTATATTACTCAACTGCGGATATAAAATGAAGACTGCTTGGTGGGGAAGGTTTTCACTTGTGAACCAA
>NW_011888815.1:1541110-1543739 GCF_000151845.1 Pteropus vampyrus | reverse complement strand
ATGAATAAAAGATGTCAGAATTAATACTTAAATTTAGCAAGGTTGCAGGATATAAGGCAAATATACCAAATTCATACTACAAATACAAACTAGTAGCAAACAATTAGAAAATGAAATTTAGAAAATTCATGTGTAATACTGTGAAAAACACAAAACACTTAGGAAAAGTTAACAAAAGATCAGCAATATCTGTACACTATAAAGAAGAAAATATGGCTGAGAGAAATTAATGAAGGCCAAAAAGTAGAAATATATGGTATGTTCCTAGACTGGAAGACTGAATATGGTTACACTATCTACTCAAAGAACGAATTTAGAGAACTCAAACTATCTAAATTCACACTAATTTAAAAAGATATATGCACCCTTACATTCGCTGCAGCGTTATTTGCAATAGCAAAGATATGGAAACGACCTAAGTGTCCATCGATGGATGAATGGATAAAGAAGATGTGGTTTTTATAGACAATGGAATACCATTCAGCCATAAAGAGGTGAAATATTACCATTTGGTATAACGTGGAGACACCTTGAAAGTATTATGCTCAGCGAAATAAATCAGACAGAAAAGGACAAATACCGTATGATTTCACTCATATGTGGAATTTAACACAACCAAAACAAAAGAATGAACAACAACAATAAAAACACTCATAGAGGCAGACAACAACTTGGTGGAGGGAGGGGAGAAACAGTAAAGGGAGTCCACTGTATGGCGACAGAGAGAAACTAGACTCTTGTTGGTGAGTATAGTGTAATATATACAGATGTCAAATTATAATGTCCCACACAGGAAACTTTATATTATACAATGTCATTAAAAAAAAAAGTCTCTTTTTTAAATTGATGTTGTATTGGTTTATAACATCATAGAATGTTATGAGTTGTACGGAGTTGCTGTATTTATAACATCATAGAATGTTATAAACCAATACAACATCAATAAAAAAAAAAGAGAAAAAGAAAGAAAGGGAGGGAGGTAAAGGCCTTGTTGCACAAAAAGTGATGAACATTTCTGTTAAAACACCATATAAAAATGATTTGTTAACATAAAAAAGACTTACTATAAAGCTACAGTAATTAAGACAGTGACATAAGGTTTCACAAATAGATCAACAAAACAGACTCTATAGCGACATAAGGTTTCACGAATAGATCAACAAAACAGACTCTATAACCCAGAAATAGACCAGCACTCATATGGTCATTTGATTTTTGACAAATGCACCAAAGCAACCAAAACAAAAAGGAAATTCTTCTTAGTAAATGGTGGTGGAATACTGATACCCATAAATATGTTGGCCAAAATTCACCAAATACAAAGAAATTAAAAAAACAGGAAGTAATATTCAGCAAGGTGAAATTCAAGCAAACAAGGCATAAAAGGAAAAGAGGAACATTTCAAATTGGTAAAAGGTACATTACACCAAGAAATCAAAACCACAATGAACCATCGATGAAGCATCAAACCATGTAAATAAAACTATTAGAAATACAATTCGATAAAGTTGTCAAATTAAGGTGGGAAAAAATTTAAACTTCTCTCTCTAAATTTGACAGATAAACAAAATTAAGTAAGTTTGAAGGTACCCTTCCTCTAGACCCAATTACTATGAATTGAAAGCTTATTTACAAGTAATTTGTCCTCCACAACAAAAAGACACCCCAATTCAACCATGAGCAAAGGGGTTGAAGAGACGTTTCTTCAAAGAACATACACACATGGCCTGTAGGTACACACACACACAAAAAAATCAACATCATTAGTCAATAGAGAAATACAAATCAAAATCACGCGATACCACTTCACACCTAGGAGGATAGCTATCATTAAAAACAGCAACAACAAACAGTAGAAGGCACCTGATGTGCTGTGACGTGCTTCTCACAGAATGCCTGCCAAGGGTCGGCTCTTCCTTTGGCCGGGACCCTGGGGAATGGGAAGAGTTCCAGCCAGTTAACTGATTTGCATAGTCCTTCTATTTGGAAGACAAACAGCTATGTCATTACTTTTTTTTTTTTTTTTTCGTTCAAAAGTCATATAACAATTTATTTGGAGACCGGAGGGAATAGCAGGGGTAAAAGACTGGGGGCTCTCTGCAGAAGATTTTCTAGCTAAGACCTCGATGTCAGCCACACGGCTTATCTCCGTGCAGGCTCGATGTTCTGTGCTATGATGTGTGACTCTGAGATTTATGGATGTATTTTTTTCTCCAAGCCCTTCCTGGCTTCCTTTATAACATATGTAATTAGCTATTTCCCTTCCCTCTTACATTCTGCACATTATCACCACCATCTGGGTAAATGAGACACGAGAGACCAACATTAATGAAACAAGGACTGGAAAATTTGTCTTTATTAAATAGGAAACAGAACAATGAGAGGGTCAAGATGGAAAAATACACAACAGTGTGGAGGAGGCTGATAAAAATCAACTGCCTGGATTTACAAACATGCAGCGTTAAATAAAAGCACGCCCTATTCCGCGATTTCAAATTCTTTTTAAAAAGTTTCTACTTCCTGACACTTTCCATCTCAAGTTTTGAATGTGATCCATCAGTTCATTATTTTGGAGTTGGGTGTTTGAATTTCTAAAATTGTATGAGAAGGGCTTACATTTTATGTTGCA
>NW_011888815.1:1538288-1541060 GCF_000151845.1 Pteropus vampyrus | reverse complement strand
GAGAGCTCCTTCCTGGAACATGCAGCCATGGTGAGCCAAGTGCAAATCCGCCAGCACAAGGAAGGGAAAGTTCTTTTGCAGAAGGGAAGAGGAAGTTGGGAGGGCTGTTAAACCCAAAGTAGGCACAGGCATGAGAGCGCCCCCTCAAGAAGGCTGAGGTCTTCTTGACTCATTCTTTACAAAGTCTGTTTATTGGTATCTTGCAGCCTCCCTTTCCTTCCCTCTGAAGGTGGCAATTATCTGAGTAGTTATTTAAGAATGTTATATTTTATTGGCTTGAATTTAATTATATTTAAATGTATTGTAAGCTCAACAAAGAAGCTGTGAAGTCAACTGGTTTCCAAAAACGAGTTAGAAAGTATAATATAAAAAGATCCTGTGACAATAGCAAACTATAAAATACTTATGAAAAGTCTGAGGAAAACAACCGAGACCTGTGTGAAGAAAATTATAAAGCCCTACCACAGAGCCATAAAACAACATTTTAAAAAAAGAGATGCACATTATATTTCTGGATGGGAATACTCAATATTCAAAGGTATATAGTTATCTGAAATTGATCTATATATTCCATTTAATTCTAATAATAATCCCAATGAATTGTTTTATGAAACTTAAGATAATCTTATATTTTATCTGGAGTAGTCAATGCAAAGAGTTAGCCAAGATATTTTTAAAAATAAATAAGCTCCCAAAATTAATAAAACTACCATAATTATTAGCAAAATTATAGACAAACTAATTAATAGATAAAGCTACAAATTCCAGAAACAGATCCATGTCTACTTTGAAGCTTAGCATAAGATAAACATAGCAATTTAATTTCAGTTAGAAGATGGAAATTTATTGAATAAATGATGTTAGAACCATCTACTATTCTAATTATTAGATTGGTGTAAGACTACATTCTTACCTTGCCATACATTAAATTAAATACTGGACAGAATGAAAATCTAAATGTAAAATTTATAAACATAATTTTAAAAATAGGAACTTATTTTCTAATGTTGGAAAAACAAAGGCCATTTGTACACAATACCTATCCTGGGAAACAACTAAGAAAAAGATGGGCATATTTAATTACATGAATAAAAGATGTCAGAATTAATACTTAAATTTAGCAAGGTTGCAGGATATAAGGCAAATATACCAAATTCATACTACAAATACAAACTAGTAGCAAACAATTAGAAAATGAAATTTAGAAAATTCATGTGTAATACTGTGAAAAACACAAAACACTTAGGAAAAGTTAACAAAAGATCAGCAATATCTGTACACTATAAAGAAGAAAATATGGCTGAGAGAAATTAATGAAGGCCAAAAAGTAGAAATATATGGTATGTTCCTAGACTGGAAGACTGAATATGGTTACACTATCTACTCAAAGAACGAATTTAGAGAACTCAAACTATCTAAATTCACACTAATTTAAAAAGATATATGCACCCTTACATTCGCTGCAGCGTTATTTGCAATAGCAAAGATATGGAAACGACCTAAGTGTCCATCGATGGATGAATGGATAAAGAAGATGTGGTTTTTATAGACAATGGAATACCATTCAGCCATAAAGAGGTGAAATATTACCATTTGGTATAACGTGGAGACACCTTGAAAGTATTATGCTCAGCGAAATAAATCAGACAGAAAAGGACAAATACCGTATGATTTCACTCATATGTGGAATTTAACACAACCAAAACAAAAGAATGAACAACAACAATAAAAACACTCATAGAGGCAGACAACAACTTGGTGGAGGGAGGGGAGAAACAGTAAAGGGAGTCCACTGTATGGCGACAGAGAGAAACTAGACTCTTGTTGGTGAGTATAGTGTAATATATACAGATGTCAAATTATAATGTCCCACACAGGAAACTTTATATTATACAATGTCATTAAAAAAAAAAGTCTCTTTTTTAAATTGATGTTGTATTGGTTTATAACATCATAGAATGTTATGAGTTGTACGGAGTTGCTGTATTTATAACATCATAGAATGTTATAAACCAATACAACATCAATAAAAAAAAAAGAGAAAAAGAAAGAAAGGGAGGGAGGTAAAGGCCTTGTTGCACAAAAAGTGATGAACATTTCTGTTAAAACACCATATAAAAATGATTTGTTAACATAAAAAAGACTTACTATAAAGCTACAGTAATTAAGACAGTGACATAAGGTTTCACAAATAGATCAACAAAACAGACTCTATAGCGACATAAGGTTTCACGAATAGATCAACAAAACAGACTCTATAACCCAGAAATAGACCAGCACTCATATGGTCATTTGATTTTTGACAAATGCACCAAAGCAACCAAAACAAAAAGGAAATTCTTCTTAGTAAATGGTGGTGGAATACTGATACCCATAAATATGTTGGCCAAAATTCACCAAATACAAAGAAATTAAAAAAACAGGAAGTAATATTCAGCAAGGTGAAATTCAAGCAAACAAGGCATAAAAGGAAAAGAGGAACATTTCAAATTGGTAAAAGGTACATTACACCAAGAAATCAAAACCACAATGAACCATCGATGAAGCATCAAACCATGTAAATAAAACTATTAGAAATACAATTCGATAAAGTTGTCAAATTAAGGTGGGAAAAAATTTAAACTTCTCTCTCTAAATTTGACAGATAAACAAAATTAAGTAAGTTTGAAGGTACCCTTCCTCTAGACCCAATTACTATGAATTGAAAGCTTATTTACAAGTAATTTGTCCTCCACAACAAAAAGACACCCCAATTCAACCATGAGCAAAGGG
>NW_011888815.1:1535295-1537568 GCF_000151845.1 Pteropus vampyrus | reverse complement strand
TGCCTGTTCACTTCTTCATCTTGGCTTCAAATTTCAAGCACAGTCAATGAGTAATGTTTTTAATTGGAGGAAAGAGATAATATGTGGATGCACACAAATTAGCAGGAGAGAGAAATTTAATTACAAAGGAGCCGGGATTCTTACTGAGAAATATCGATGGCTGTGTCCTGAAAGTTTCTACCTTATCTAAGATGGATTAAACTGAAAACTGAAAATATAATGGATGTTCTAAGGCAGGTTTAATTTGGAAAACAGAAAGGTAGATCAACTGCATAATGTAACCTCTATTTAAGTACTATTTTTGCTCATGAACTAAGGATATTTTTATAGCCATTTTCTCAAGAATATTCCTTGTAAGGCAACTTCACTAATTGGTTTACGGAACAAAATGCCAAGATCAGGCCCGACTATGCAACTAACTGGCTCTATTACCTGATTCATTAGTCACCAAATGCAAGCCAGGTATTATGCTAGATGCCACCACGTCAGTAGACATGCGCTGATTCTCCTTTTATGCCAGACACTGAGTTAAGTCCCAGCAATGAGAAGATGAACAAGACACAATCTTTTCTTTCAAGACACTCACCGTCTAGTGACAAACATGGCATCAGTCAGGGAGATGAATGCTACAGTGTAGATAGAGTGTAAGCAACGTGGGGTTCCAAGGCAGGGAGTGGTCATCTGTTATCTCTTTTACTGCTATTGAGATGACCAATCATTTTCACCTCAACTGGGGTGACCAACTGGTCTTGGCTTGCTCAGGACTTACCCATTCTTGGCATAGAAAGCCCCAAGTCTCAGGAAATACCTCTGCTGGGGGCAAACCAGAGAGCTAGTCACCCTATCTTCAACTGCCACCCCACCGCTGGAGCCTCGTTATATTTGTTGCATCACTTTATGCAATCCCCTGAAGCTCTCAGATCCTGGACTTCACACAGATGTGCCTCCACCCACCTACGCAGTTTTTTAAAAGAAACGTCACATGTGTGCGCATGTGGTTCATGATGTGCAAAGTTCTTCCCCGCGTGTCACCTCATAGAACTTTGCAAGAACCCATAGGATAGGCTGGGCAGGGTTTATATATATTCTGACCTGACAGATGACCAAGGCAGAGATGGCTTATTGAAGAGAACACAGCCAGGACGAGGCAGCATTAGGACTTTTCGAGATCACAGGCTCGGAATCTGGCTCCTATTCAAAGACCTTTACAAGCTGTGCATCTCTGCACAAGTTACGTAGCCTTTGCGTATCTCCACTCACCCCTCTGAAATTTGGAAAGGTAACCCAGAACTTATGGAACGTAACAAAATCATGTGTGCGTATGAGAGATGCTTAGAGAATGATAGCTTTTAGAATCGTTTGTAATTGAATAATGTTTTGTTTCTCACGGGTGGGAGGAGTGTTTGGATAAAAGAAGGCTTCCTTGTCAGAAGAGGTTTAAAACCTTCCCAACTGAGCTCGAATGGGAGAATTAGTCAGAATCGATGTGTAATGCAGGATCAAGAATGACAAGAACAAAGGGGAAAGAGATGTGCCGATGTTTGGGATCAGCTTAAAGATGGCACGAGAAGGGAGAAGACAAATTTGCAGCGCCTCAAAGAAAGACACAGCCAGGAGCTCTTCTCCTGGCACTGGCCATGCCCTGACGCAAGTCCCCATCCCTGAGTGACCATTTACACCATTCAAAGGAGACCATTTCCAGCCTACGGGTGAACTTGACGAATCACAGAGTGCCTGGAACTGACTGCCTAGAACTCCTCTAGGCTTCAAATCACCATCACTTTCCTATAGAGTAACAGGCCAGTGCCAGTGAAGACTAAACCCTTTTGTTTACAAGACTAGGAGGTCTTAAAGTTTGGGCAATTTCTGTAAGCAAGGTGTGTTTACATCACCCCATAATCCTATCCTACAAAACTGTGGCTAATGCATGAATCACGATCCTTCCTATAATATTTTTCCAGTTTGCCTAAGTCCATATGTGGATCAATCTGAGTGTGTATATACACACTTGAGGGTTTTTTTGAATAGTCCCATACCTTCTTCCCTCTGGTAAGACCACTGTTACCTTTCCTTAGGAGAACAGGTCCTTCTCCACACCACCCATGCTGACCGGCGGGGAGGGCCACCAGTCAGAGGACCCCCATGCCCACAGCTACTGATGGGTCCAGAGAAGGTCGTGTGATGGCCCAATCTGAGTCCTCCCCCAGGAATTGTATAAATGGCTGTAATGGAGAAACTTAATTTTTCCACATGGAATATGTTTATTATATTAT
>NW_011888815.1:1530779-1534214 GCF_000151845.1 Pteropus vampyrus | reverse complement strand
CTTCTTTCTTTCGTGCTGTTTGAATCGGATGTTAACTGTTTTACTGGAGGACCACATTTGAAGTTCTACTCCATCGTAGAGGCTGCCTTTTTTCCTTTTATACCAGAGAAATAGCATTTCTATCTTCCAGCAGTGCCCAACCAGGGCCAACTTTGCTTCAGGAAAGACATCTTTTAGAAGTGATCGCCTGGTCATAGGCATCTGTTTGTTCTTTCTTGGAAAAAAAAAAAAAAACGTGCCCATCCTGTTTGTAGGTAGGAAGCATGACTCTCACAGTTTGGAAATAAGTTTCTAATTTAGCATTCGTCCTGTTATCAAGAATATGGAGTCGTAAATATCTTCAGAGATGGTGAATGATGATGTTTCAAATATTTTGAATCAAACAGGATGCTGTACTTTTCTGAGAGCCATCTCTAAATAAGCTGGCAAAGAATGCATCACAGATCTCTGGTCCTTTGCTCAGGGTGATGTCATTCTGGTTGGACTGAGTGACCGACAGGGTTATGAAAGAGACTTCTGTGGTCCTTGTCTAGTTAATGTCTGTATTGGTTTCCTGGGTCTGCCCTAACAAATTAACACACATTTGGTGGCTTAAAGCAACAGAAATGCTCCCACAGTTCTGCAGGTCAGAAGTCCAAAATCAAAGTGTCGGCAAGGCCACATCCCCTCTGATGGCCTTAGGGGAGAATCTATTCTTTGCCTCTTCAAGCGTCTGGTGGCTCCAGGCCCTCTTTGGCTTGTGGCCGCAACCCTTCGGTCTCTGCCTGTGTCTTCACACGGCCACCTTTTTTCCTCTTTTGTCTCATTTCTCCCCCTATCTGTCTCTTATAAGGACACTTATCTTTGGATTTAAAGCTCACCTGGATAATTCCCGGCGATTTCATCTTGAGATCCTTAACTTAATTACATCTGTAAAGACCCTTTTTCCAAATAAGTTTGCATGTACAAGTTCTGGGTAGACCTATTTTTGGGTGCCACCATATGACCCACTACAGTGCCTGATGATGTTTCATTTTTAAGTATATATGTTGTTCGCAAATTGACCTAAGTCGACGAGGTTATTCGCCACAATTAGGTTCTTTCTGGCAGTCACTGGTAACGTCCAGGGTTGGGCCCAGGTGAGGGCTGTGGGTCTCCTCTCCCATTTCTTCACTACCAGGTGTGTGTTACAAGGAAAGCAAGTCTCAAACCAAATTCTGCCACAAAAACATGTGTCCCATTTGCCCTGTAACTGAATGACTCCCTCAGTCACTGCCATCTCAGGCTCTCTAATAAGTACCTTGCAGGAAAGGCTTGCTCATGGCATATGAAGCAATATTCAAGTGGCAAGATTCTGCTAGGTCTCCAGGGTAGGGTCTTCCAAACTGTTGTTTGCAAGACTGTTCTGAAATCGAGCGGATTGCCACCAGCAATTTACAAAACAAAATAGAATAGCATTGAATAGCAAATAACGGAATACATTACAAGAAGTGAGGGTAAGAAGTATTTTCTATGAAAACTCCTTTCATTGTGTATGTGCATATACGAGATCATGATATAAAATATATTTATGACTAAATAATTTAGTCACATGATCTGAAAGGAACAAGGAATTATGTCCTAAGGGGACCTGGACACAGGATTTGATGGAGTCCTTTGGCCTAAGGCACCCTTTCAACAGGTAGAGGCTGCTCGGGACGCTAGAGTTTCAAAACCCACACACAGAAGGGAGTTTGATCTATATCATTATTTCTTGTCAATCTACGTAACTGAACACCATTCATTTCACCAAGACAAAATCATTTCAAACATCATTCATGCTAATCTGAAAACGTCTGAGAGTCGAAGGCTTGTAAAACAACTTCTCCTTAGAACAGGGGCTTCTTATTCATTTCATTAAAATACCAACTACCCCTGGAGTTTGTGTCCCTGTTACCTACCCAACACCAAGGTATCAACAAAACAACAGTGTATTCTGTACGCTGTCGTGTGTATGTATACATGTGAAACAGACAGTATCAGGGTTATTCTTCCCTGTTGCAGAGACACGTTAAAAAAAAAAAAAAGACTGTAATCTAATACGTAGCACAATATTGAGTTACAATAGTTGACATTCGAGGTAAAACAAACCACAAGAAAATCTACCTCTGGAAATCTCACCTGACACCTGAGCCAAAAGCAAGGCAAAACTAGAGGATTATAAAGATGTAATCCCAGATTCTAATGTTTAGTCCTATCTCCAGCAGTGGTTTCAGATTTCTGCCCTTTGTATGGAACACTATCCGGTCTCTGAAAAGGATGAGTAGGTATCCGTCATCCAAAACATAGTAAATATGTCACATAATAAATATTTCGAAGGCAAACACTGAGAGCAGATTCTGGCCTCCAAGCTCTTTTCCACGCGTCTACCATTTGTAGAGTCTCTAAATACAGGGAGAGGAATCGCTCTGAGCCTTTACCCAAGACCGAGCCTCAGAGCTGCCTACGTCATTTGCAAGACCCAGTGCAAAATGAAGATGTGGAGCCTCTTGCTCAAAAAGCAGGGGGAAAAGCTTATTTCCTTTCTTCTGTGATCTTTCAACTTCTCAGAGCATTTTTTTATTTGCTATTTAATTCTGAGTCTCCTTGTGCCCAGGGTTACTTCACGAGGCAGGGATGACCTTTCACAGGTGTCCAAGGCCCTACGCCGTGTCTCTGTGTCTTAATGCACACTTGCTGGAGCCCATCCCCTGCCCCGATCCTGTCCCCAGGACAGCAGCTGCTTCTGGGTGGGGGGCCGGGCAGTAGGCAGCATAGATCCCTGTCAGGGAGGGAACAGGGGCAGGACTGCTCCTGACCTGGGACTTGAAGCCTCTGGTGCATGTTCTATTGTCCCATCAGACTCCACTTACGAAACCCAAATGCAGTGATGAAAGTATTCGGAATTTCAAGACGGCACCCACAGACCACCAATCGCCAAGTGCGGGCTGGACTCTACTGGCCTGACTCTTCCTGAGCCCCATGCTCAGGAAGCCGAGCCTACTCATATCTGCCAATTTCCAGGATCTCTGGTTTCTGGGGTCTCTTTCCAGCAGTGATGCCCCTGAGACATTGTGGACATGCGAATCCACGATTCTTTCTCATTCCCTCGCCAGAGACAGAGAGAAAAGCAAGTCTATCATCAGAACAATCTTAAAAGTAGCTGAAATGTTGGAGAATGATGACCCCACGTGGTATAGCCCCTGCAGTGGAGAACTCAGCGCCTAGAATTCTAGCACTGAGCTTCAAGTCTACCCTTGTACATGTCAGACTGAACCCTGTGAAATTCTCAGTATTTAACTGCTTTTGTTTTTACCACCTGAATGAAACAGCAAATTTATGGTGAAAATCAAGGCCATTTTCATACCCTTCTGGACGTCATTCTTTTCCTGTTGTATAAACTTTTCTCAAACTCCTCCCCAGATCTCACACAAGATG
>NW_011888815.1:1528189-1530729 GCF_000151845.1 Pteropus vampyrus | reverse complement strand
CTCACAGTTTGGAAATAAGTTTCTAATTTAGCATTCGTCCTGTTATCAAGAATATGGAGTCGTAAATATCTTCAGAGATGGTGAATGATGATGTTTCAAATATTTTGAATCAAACAGGATGCTGTACTTTTCTGAGAGCCATCTCTAAATAAGCTGGCAAAGAATGCATCACAGATCTCTGGTCCTTTGCTCAGGGTGATGTCATTCTGGTTGGACTGAGTGACCGACAGGGTTATGAAAGAGACTTCTGTGGTCCTTGTCTAGTTAATGTCTGTATTGGTTTCCTGGGTCTGCCCTAACAAATTAACACACATTTGGTGGCTTAAAGCAACAGAAATGCTCCCACAGTTCTGCAGGTCAGAAGTCCAAAATCAAAGTGTCGGCAAGGCCACATCCCCTCTGATGGCCTTAGGGGAGAATCTATTCTTTGCCTCTTCAAGCGTCTGGTGGCTCCAGGCCCTCTTTGGCTTGTGGCCGCAACCCTTCGGTCTCTGCCTGTGTCTTCACACGGCCACCTTTTTTCCTCTTTTGTCTCATTTCTCCCCCTATCTGTCTCTTATAAGGACACTTATCTTTGGATTTAAAGCTCACCTGGATAATTCCCGGCGATTTCATCTTGAGATCCTTAACTTAATTACATCTGTAAAGACCCTTTTTCCAAATAAGTTTGCATGTACAAGTTCTGGGTAGACCTATTTTTGGGTGCCACCATATGACCCACTACAGTGCCTGATGATGTTTCATTTTTAAGTATATATGTTGTTCGCAAATTGACCTAAGTCGACGAGGTTATTCGCCACAATTAGGTTCTTTTTGGCAGTCCCTGGTAACGTCCAGGGTTGGGCCCAGGTGAGGGCTGTGGGTCTCCTCTCCCGTTTCTTCACTACCAGGTGTGTGTTACAAGGAAAGCAAGTCTCAAACCAAATTCTGCCACAAAAACATGTGTCCCATTTGCCCTGTAACTGAATGACTCCCTCAGTCACTGCCATCTCAGGCTCTCTAATAAGTACCTTGCAGGAAAGGCTTGCTCATGGCATATGAAGCAATATTCAAGTGGCAAGATTCTGCTAGGTCTCCAGGGTAGGGTCTTCCAAACTGTTGTTTGCAAGACTGTTCTGAAATCGAGCGGATTGCCACCAGCAATTTACAAAACAAAATAGAATAGCATTGAATAGCAAATAACGGAATACATTACAAGAAGTGAGGGTAAGAAGTATTTTCTATGAAAACTCCTTTCATTGTGTATGTGCATATACGAGATCATGATATAAAATATATTTATGACTAAATAATTTAGTCACATGATCTGAAAGGAACAAGGAATTATGTCCTAAGGGGACCTGGACACAGGATTTGATGGAGTCCTTTGGCCTAAGGCACCCTTTCAACAGGTAGAGGCTGCTCGGGACGCTAGAGTTTCAAAACCCACACACAGAAGGGAGTTTGATCTATATCATTATTTCTTGTCAATCTACGTAACTGAACACCATTCATTTCACCAAGACAAAATCATTTCAAACATCATTCATGCTAATCTGAAAACGTCTGAGAGTCGAAGGCTTGTAAAACAACTTCTCCTTAGAACAGGGGCTTCTTATTCATTTCATTAAAATACCAACTACCCCTGGAGTTTGTGTCCCTGTTACCTACCCAACACCAAGGTATCAACAAAACAACAGTGTATTCTGTACGCTGTCGTGTGTATGTATACATGTGAAACAGACAGTATCAGGGTTATTCTTCCCTGTTGCAGAGACACGTTAAAAAAAAAAAAAAGACTGTAATCTAATACGTAGCACAATATTGAGTTACAATAGTTGACATTCGAGGTAAAACAAACCACAAGAAAATCTACCTCTGGAAATCTCACCTGACACCTGAGCCAAAAGCAAGGCAAAACTAGAGGATTATAAAGATGTAATCCCAGATTCTAATGTTTAGTCCTATCTCCAGCAGTGGTTTCAGATTTCTGCCCTTTGTATGGAACACTATCCGGTCTCTGAAAAGGATGAGTAGGTATCCGTCATCCAAAACATAGTAAATATGTCACATAATAAATATTTCGAAGGCAAACACTGAGAGCAGATTCTGGCCTCCAAGCTCTTTTCCACGCGTCTACCATTTGTAGAGTCTCTAAATACAGGGAGAGGAATCGCTCTGAGCCTTTACCCAAGACCGAGCCTCAGAGCTGCCTACGTCATTTGCAAGACCCAGTGCAAAATGAAGATGTGGAGCCTCTTGCTCAAAAAGCAGGGGGAAAAGCTTATTTCCTTTCTTCTGTGATCTTTCTCTCAACTTCTCAGAGCGTTTTTTATTTGCTATTTAATTCTGAGTCTCCTTGTGCCCAGGGTTACTTCACGAGGCAGGGATGACCTTTCACAGGTGTCCAAGGCCCTACGCCGTGTCTCTGTGTCTTAATGCACACTTGCTGGAGCCCATCCCCTGCCCCGATCCTGTCCCCAGGACAGCAGCTGCTTCTGGGTGGGGGGCCGGGCAGTAGGCAGCATAGATCCCTGTCAGGGAGGGAACAGGGGCAGGAC
>NW_011888815.1:1525109-1527229 GCF_000151845.1 Pteropus vampyrus | reverse complement strand
TTGAAGCCTTTTTCTCCCTTCCATGCAAAAGCTTCTCCTTTTTGCCCTTGCATCCCACCCAAGGAATAATAATCATGGGAGATGGAAGAATTCATTGACAGCCTCCTGTCTCAGTTTTGGTCACCACCAGTTATAATTTGATTGAATATTATTTTCAATAAAAGTCAAATCATTCCTGAGAGCAAGGATGATGATGGCTCCCCAAGCATATTTAAATACTACAAGAGGCTCAGGCCTAGCCTTCTGCACCACCAAAGACCACGTCTGTCAAATCTAACGGGACGCCTTATAACTAAGGATTTACCTCTTGCTGGGAGAGCAGAGACCCTTAAACAGTCGCTATCTGCCATCCTCTGTCTTCTTTGAGGTTTACACCGAACCGCGGTCCCCAGAGGTAGAAAAGGACACAGAGGTCTACCCTCCCTTGGTCCCCTCAGAGCACCTGCTGCTGAAGACAACGTGCAGCCTGGGGAGTATCTGTCTGCAGCCAGAAGGCAAACTAAATAAATGCGCAGAACACGTGACTCTGGAGAGAGAGCAGAAGGCTCCCTGATCGCTCTTTGGTTTTTCCACCTACACACCCTCCCCTGGGCCAGCCACCGCTTCCAGAAAGGCTGACAGCTCTTTGCTACCGCTGCTGTTGGCTGAGCTCGCTCTGCTTCCCCTCCCTCCCCCCTGGTAATTGTGATCCACCAGCACTGCCACCCCCACCTTCTCAAAAGAACAGTTGGAAAGATCCATTTGGATGAAATGGCTTGATTACAACAGGGAGACAACTGGTTGAATAAAGTCAATTATCTTTCCAGTGACAGGTGCCCACTTTGAAGTCTAGGCACCTGCAGGTATAATCACTGAGGCTGACATTTCCAGGTCCTTATTAAAAAGGGAATAATAGAATGCCAGGCCTGGATTTTTTTGGTGGTTGTTTTCTGTTTTGTTTTGTTTTTTTTTTTAAGCAGGGCAGAAGGATGACAGTTATCTGCAGCTGTTGGGTCATTACCTTCCTATTAGCTAACAGAACAGTGAGCTGGGCCCCCGCCCTTGGCAGCTCTCCCCCGGCCAAGGCTGCCTGGCTAGGGCCGTGGGAAGGGTATTCAGCTCTGGGTAGCAGAGCAGGACAGTGCTTCCAGCTTTAGGAGAGGTAACCACCCGAACCTGAAGAGTGTCCAGATTTAAATATTTAGCAATATGAATGAGGGGGATCAGGACATGTCTTATTAAACCAGTTAGGGAGACGTCGTATACGAATTTAAAAAAAACTGATCTCTTCAGTGGCAGGTTGGTATGTCCACGGCCCCTTAGTTTCACCTACAGCCTATGTCCTCTGACTTGTCTTACTCTTGACCTCGTCTCCATCCCTCTGCCAAGTCCCTATACTCTGTTTCTCCACATTCACCGAAGGGAACAGGCGGCTAGAGTATGAGTGGACGGTGGCAGCCGTGGAAATGTCTGGGGAGTAAAAAAGCAAAGTTGTTTATTCAACTAAAACTTATTATTGAGTTAGTTATGCACAGAGACAAATAAGTTATTTGTCCTCTGGGAGTTCATAATTTAGATCAGAAGTCAAAAACTTGTAATGCTTACAGGACCGGGCAGGTGATGTAAATGTGTACAGCCAGCTGATACAGAAGAGGGACTGGGCGAGTCTGTGGTAAACTCGAGACCCTGCCCTGTCTAAGAGAAGCCACCTCAACGCAGTTCCAGCCAAGAGACGTCGTCATGTGGCCGTGTGAGCCCAATGTTGACGAACCTTCCAGCAGTGTAAGAGAAGTTGGAATCTGCATTTCATACGACGCTTTCTGATATTTTTCTTAAAAAATGTGTCCGCCTACAAAACATTTGCACAGTTCGACTCCAGTCTGTGAGCCACGTCCACATTCTCGAATAAGCTGACTTCCCATCTTGGAGAAGTTAAAAAAAAAAAAAAATCAGGGGTGGGGAGGTCATCACAATTGTCATTCTGACTCCTGTTTATGAAGTCTTGCGACATGCCAGGCCCATTCATATCTCATTTATACATGCTAGAGATAATGGGGGCACTGTTATGTCAATTTTACAAATGAGAAAACAGAGCCTAGGTGATGTCTATCAATAAGACTCCAGGCACGAAACATAAGAAA